>NC_141903.1:21480378-21783409 GCF_057802395.1 Ceratotherium simum simum | reverse complement strand
AGGTCACGCCGTCAGTGAGCCATGAAGCTGGGACTGGGTTGCAGGGAGTCTGGCTCTAGAGCCCAGGCTCTTAATCAGTACACTCTGCTGCCCATTTTCCAAGTGCTGTTTTTCATGAAGACAAATTGAATTTGTTCAGTGCGATGTCCAAAACATGATTTATTTACCCTAAAGTAAGATAAAGATCCGCTGAGGGTCAGAGGAAGGCATTCTAATACTTGTAAATTGGACACATTGTAAAACAGTAAAAGCCAGAGAGAATGGCCAGTGCGTTCCATAACTCAGGACACTGACACATCATCTGTTTGGGGAAGGCTCAAGGAAAGGCGACCCGGTCAAACTAGCTCAAGTGGAGGGGAGTGAGGAGACACATGCTGAGGGAAGGGGCCAGGGATCTCGTGGGTGCGTGGGTGGGCCTCACAGCAGGGGGACCTAGAGTATTGTCAGGAACCAAGGCCCTTCCGGGGAAGTCCACCCTCTGCCTTTCCTGGAGCACGTGGCATTGGTCTTGCCCTGGAACACTGCTTCTGTTTGCCTTCTACCCTTGCTGTGCTACCAGCTAACTCCCTGTGTATATTCAGGTTTTCTGCGTCCTTGCTACTTCAGCATGCAGCTGCTTTGGACCTTCCCTCTGTAAAGACCTTTCCCCTTCAGTTCCCACCTCTTCCTGTCCCAGTCTCTTGTAATCCAGGTGAAATCCCAGAGAAGGAACTGCATTTGTTACTGAACCAAGTGGGCTCGCCTCGTGGCCAGTTAAATAAGACTCTACACCAGTGGAAGTTGTCTCACAAAGTAAAGTCTATTTGTAGCAAATAGGAGACCATGAGGAATCATTTCCAAACTCATGGTGTCCCCGAACAAAGGGAAGTAAGGGCCTTTATTTTGGATGGAGAATGAATATTCAAAAGGGAGAGGCAGATATTTGCTTGCGCAGGCTCAGTTGGAAAACATGCTTCCATGTGCACTGCAGGTTACAGTGATAAGGCCTAAGCTCCTCCTGGAAAGATCTTAGCATTAAAAATAAGGCATGGGCCGGCCCTGTGGCTTGGTGGTTAAGTGCGCGCGCTGCGATGCTGGCGGCCCGGGTTCGGATCCCGGGTGCGCATCGAGGCACCACTTCTCCGTTCATCCTGAGGCCGAGTCCCACATACAGCAACTAGAAGGATGTGCAGCTACGACAAACAACTATCCGCTGGAGCTTTGGGGGGGAAAAAATAAAAATAAATTAAAAAAAAAAAAAAAAAATAAGGCAAAGGTCATGGGCCTAGCTCCAGTGGTGAGGCCTGGTCTGGTTCAGGGAGGTTGGTGGTTGCATCTCCTTAACATAACACAAGGGAAAAAAAAAAACAATTTGGAAAAACAGTTAAAAGCTTCCAAACCCACCCTTGAGTTCCTCGGGCACCTAGTCGGTGACACATTGGCCCAGCAGATTTTGCACATCACCTTGTAGCTTGCTTGCATGCCCATAGACTGAGGGAGATGCCCCATCAGCTGTGGCCTGGGAGGGCAAAGTCACGTAGTTCTCCAAGTCCCGTTCCTTGAGCATCCAGGCCAGGACTTCCCTCCCCTTAGGTCAGAAATTTACTTGAAAATCATATCTACATTTGATTTGCTATAAACATTGCCCTTTTTAAGCTTTTCTCTTACGTGTCATTTATTCTCTGAAGTCCTCCCAGATTAAGCTGATGACTCGCTCTTTTGTGTTTTGCTCTTCCTGATGTCATGCAATGGGGGACATGCCTACTGCATTTATTTCTTTTCCTGTTTCTCCTACTAGGCTGTGAGCTTCAGCAGACAGTAACCTTAAACTATTCATCTTTGTAACCACAGCTTTAAGTACCTTGCTTAGCACACAGTAGATACTTAGAATGTTTATTGAATAAATGAATAGTAAAAAATTATGAATAGCCTGTCACTTTAAATTAAAATGTGTTAGGATGGGTTAATAGAGCTTTATATGGCTTTTAAATGAAGTATTAGTTGATTTATTAAGGTAGACAGATCATAAATGTGATGAGTGCTCCAATTTGATTATGAAAAGGTATTTTTAATACAAACACTACCTCCCGTGTATCAGCTACCTGCTACATTTTAATTACATGAGAAAAGAAGGGTAATAATGGAGTGTGAAATAGAATGGAAGTAGGAAACGTCATCGTAGTTAATATACAGATTTGCTGAGCAAATAAGACAAAATGATATTATTGGCTTTAGTTAGACTTTTCATTTAACATTTGATGAATATACCGTGTGTGAGGAGCATCCACTTCAGCGCCGACGCCAGCTTCATTCGGGAACTTGGAAAGGCTTCCTATACTGAGAACATCGTGCCTCCATCTCTCAGTGCTTTCACTCTCGTGGTCGCTTTTCATCCAGTAGCTCAAATTAATCAACCTGAAAAATTGCCAAAATGTTATTTTTGAAGGCGGCACAAAAACTGTAATGCAGAAAAACAAAAGACAAAAATTCACTGTGTTCCATGATCAGTCCTGGAGTATATAGCTCGGTAATGTCCCATTTGGTTTGAAGCTGACTGTGTTTTATACCTTTGCAAGAATGTAAATCATCAAGGATGATTTTGGTCATTGTAAATGCTGAAAAAGGCTATAAACCAAGCTTGTTACAAATGTATACAATTTATTGGGCATATTTATTTAAACTCAATCGGTATTTCTTAAGCACATTATTTGTGCAGTACACTGATTTGTGTGGACAGTAAAGATTGTAATAAAGACGATGCTACAGTTTAATAGCTTGTAATTTACTAGGAAGAAAAAACACATGTATAATTTTTTTTTTTTTTGTGAGGAAGATCAGCCCTGAGCTAACATCTGTGCTAATCCTCCTCTTTTTCTGAGGAGGACTGGCTCTGAGCTAACATCTATTGCCAATCCTCCTCCTTCCCCCCCCCCCCACCAGCCCCAGTAGATAGTTGTATGTCATAGCTGCACATCCTTCTAGTTGCTGTATGTGGGACACCGCCTCAGCGTGGCCGGACAAGCGGTGCGTCAGTGCGCGCCCGGGATCAAAACCCGGGCCGCTAGTAGCTGAGCGCGCGCGCTTAACCGCTAAGCCACGGGGCCGGCCCCATGTATAATTTTAATATGTTCCAAAAATGACAAATATTTTAAAGGAGTATGAAAGAAGAAATCAGCTAAAGCTAGAAGGCACTGGACAAGTCTTAAAGGATGGATAAGGCCTTTCGAGTGGTGTTTAAAGCTGAGAAAGCACCGTGATTAAAGCCTGGGAGTGGGGGAGTTAAACTTGATTGGAAAGCCTCAGACACTGTGGCTCTAGGATTGAGAGCTCCAGACACTAGAGAGAGAGGAAGGGCTGGAGAAGGAGAGAGTGGGAGCTGACACTAGTCAAGTTGAACAGGATGCAAATTACAGACATTCTTGAGAGGTCAAACTGAGAAACTTGAGTTCGAATTATAAACAAATTAGTGTTCAACTTCAACCTATTATTTGCATAATATTCATGACTTTTGCCACCTGTTATAGTTTTCATACACTCAAAATTCATTTTTTTATGATTATAGAATTGAGAGAAATAATATCAGAAAATCTCCTTGGAAATATTTCTGTCTTCATACATCACACACAGGCTCTCACACATGGGATTTTTAGGTCTTATCGATCAAGTGGCTGTGAACTCTGAATAACTCTCAGAAATCAGAAGTTGTGACCACGTCTTGGGGATGTGTTCACTCTTACTGAGGCATTAAGCAATTGTAGGAGAGAAGTTCCAAATCCCAAGGGGCATGTTACCATGGAGAACTGGAGGGTCAGTCCTTCCACGGCAGACGGGGGTTATTCCGACTGTAGAGAGAAATACAGTAAATGTGAGGAGGTTTCAGGTCAATTGGGTTGCCTGAGAGTCGTTAGTTAGGATTTCTGGGCTCGGGATGGCTCTGTAAATACTTTGTCTAGAATTGCACTGTCTGATACAGAATTAAAATTAAATAACATTAAAAATTCAGTTGCTCAGTCACACTAGCCTCATCATAATTATTCAGTAGCTACATAGGGTTAGTAGGTACTGCCATCAATAGAGCAGATATAAAATATTTCCATCATTGCAGAAAGTTTTTTGTTACAAAACAGGTCTAGAATCTACCAGCCTACCTCTTCAGTAGGTCTTGGAGGGCGTGCTAACAAGTTTTCATTCCTCTCCATATGGCAATTTTTGCCTTTCCTTTCTGTGCCTTGGACAATTTTTAAGAGCTGGAGACATGGTGTTAAGGTAGGAAAGCAAACAAACAAACTCAATTTAATAGAAAGAGGAAAAGAAGGTTTCTCATAAACTCATGAAAAGGTGGCCCAAAATAACTATGTTTACGGCAGTTTTGTTCCTTTCCACACACTCATTCTGTCTCTGTCTCCTCTCCTCCTTATAATATGCCTTATTGGGAAGGTGACGAGACTGTGATAGATTTTTCGTCTTGCCTGTGAGGAACAAGGTGAACCTTTGTTGGGTGAAGAGCTATACTGAGGGGGGAGGGTCAGGGACCATTTCTGAGCCTGATTCTCCCAATCTGTAAAATATGCAGTTTGAACCAGATGATATATTAGGTCCTCCACAACCCAGATAGTTTCTGTGTCTAATTACAGGATTCTTCCATACTTGTTGACTCACAATGAAAGAGAAGGAATCATTTTTTCCTCTAGAAGTGAGTGTGTGTGCATGTGTGTATGTTTGCTCAGACTATAGTTAGACAAAAATCCAAGAGGATAAATGATAGGAAATACGTCTCATGTGCTGTTTTTTATTTTTTATCTTAATCCACTCAATTATTTAATGAATAATTGGTCTCATTATCTATTGCTACACAGCAAACCATCCCAAAACTTAGTGGTTTAATGTAACAGTAATAATTTACTTTGCTCTGGAATCTCCAATTTGGGCAGAGCTCAGTGAGAATGGCTTCTCGCTACTCCCTGATGTCTAGCACCTGAGCTGGGGAGACTCCAAGGCTGGGGAGGACTCAACAGCTGAGGCTGAAATCTTCTAGAGGCATGTTTACTTAGGGTGGTTGATTCTAGCTGTGAGCTGGGACCTCAGTAGGCCAGAATACCTACACGTGACCCCTCCATGTGGGCTAATTTGGGCTTCCTGTCCTCATGATAGCTGGATTCCAGAATGTGTGTTCCACTTAAACAAGGTAGAAGTGGATCATGCTGTCTTGACCTAGCCTCAGAAGTTAGGTAGCGTCACTTCCACTTTACTCCACTAGTGAAGGCAGACACAGAGTCCTGTCTGGATTCAAGGGGAGGGCACAAAGACTCCCCCTCTACATGGTGGAGTTGCAAGGTTCTAGAAGAGCATGTGGGATGGGAGAGTGTAGTGAGTTGAATGGTGGCCTCCAAAAAGATATGTCCTCAGCTTAATCCCTGGAGCCTGTGAATGTTACCTTGTTTGGCTTGTCCAAGTTCAGGATCTCGAGATGAGATCATCCTGGATTATCTAGTTGGACCCTAAACCCAATGACAAGTGTCGTTATAAGAGTCTAGCAGAGGAAGATTTGACACAGACAGAAGAGGAGCAGGCAGTACGAGCGCAGAGGCAGAGCTCAGGGTGATGTGGCCTCAAGGAATGCCGACAGCCACTAGAAGATGGAAAAGTCAAAGAATGAATTCTCCTCTAGAGCTTCCGGAGGAAGTGCAGCCCTGCTGACACCTTCATTTCAGACTTCTGGCTTCTAGAACTGTGAAAGAATACAGTTCTGCTGTTGTAAGCCATCAGTTTTGTGGTAATTTGTTATGGCAGACACAGGAAACTAATACGGAGATAGTGTTGTGGCCGTCTTTGCAAAGTACAATCTGCCACAGCACTACCACCACCAACAATTGCTCTTCATCATGGCAGAGATGGTCAGCGTATCGCTAGGAGTAATAAGGAATGGGCATTTCAGTACAGGTTTAGCCATTGACTACTCAGGCATTTTTATCCTCGTGAATATTTTAAGGAGTCGTACTAACTACATAACTAGCACCTTTGTTATAAGACTCATGGGGTAGGGGCCAGCCTAGTGGCATAGTGGTTGAATTTGCATGCTCAGTTTTGGCAGCCCGGGGTTTGCAGGTTGGGATCCTGGGCACAGACTTGTGCACCGCTTATCAAGCCATACTGTGGCAGCATCCCATATAAAGTAGAGAAAGATGGGCACGGATGTTAGCCCACGGCCAATCTTCCTCAGGAAAAAGAGGAGGATTGGCAATAGATGTTAGCTCAGGGCTAATCTTCCTCAAAAGAATAAATAAATAAATAAAAGAATCATGGTGTGGTTGCTTTTTATTTACTTTTTTTTTGTCGGGAAGATCAGCCCAGAGCTAACATCCATGCTAATCCTCCTCTTTTTGCTGAGGAAGACCGGCTCTGAGCTAACATCTATTGTCAATCCTCCTCCTTTTTTTTTCCCCCCAAAGCCCCAGTAGATAGTTGTATGTCATAGTTGCACATCCTTCTAGTTGCTGTATGTGGGACGCGGCCTCAGCATGGCCGGAGAAGCGGTGCGTCGGTGCACGCCCGGGATCCGAAGCCAGGCCACCAGTAGCGGAGCGTGTGCACTTTAACAGCTAAGCCGTGGGGCCGGCACGGTGTGGTTGCTTTTTGAATTATTTTTCTGCATTCACTAAGCTGCACGTGAATAATCTAACTACTTGTTGCTTTGATAAGTGAGAAGTTAAAGAACAGGAAAAAATTCCTAGGCAGGACATAGCCTTTCTGTTTCGTGGATAAACCTTGTAACTGGATGCTTGTGTAGATAAAATTATGCATTTTGGACAGCTTTTCATTATCGACTAACTTTATTAAGTAGAGAACTTCTTAGCCTCTCTTAAAACTTGATTTTCTAATAATAGGTGCTCTGTAAGTGTTTATTATAAAGAATGAATTAGTGAATGGAACTTGAGGTCAGTTTAAGCCTTTTTCAGTAGAAAATAATATGGTAGAACATTGAGTCATTAACACTAACTTATCAAGTATCTAGCATGACCAGATGCTATGAGGGAGCCCTGGTGTGTGGTTCCCTCTTCGAAAAACTAACAGTAAAAAGATCCATGAAATCATTATCATCCCCATGTTGACGTAATCGTCATTCCATTTCAACAGGTATTTTTAGGAACCTTCTATATTTCAAGGGACACAATAAAAGAAAACAGAACTCCATTCCACTCTCATAACATCCCTTATGTTTGTAAGAGTTCTTTGCACCTTTGAAAGCCTGTTCATGTCTATTGCATTATTAGCAAAAGTAAATGCATTATCTGATTCTTTACAAACATCCCCACGGGAGAGGCATGGCAGAGACGATTTAATTTTACCCTTTTGGTTGAAGGGGCAGCTGAGGCTCAGTGATCTGCTTCAGTTCTCATGCCTAATAAGTACTACAGTCAACCTCCCAACTTTAGAATAAACAAGAATGAACAGTGAGCAATAGAAGTTGGCAGCAATTGCCTTTTGCAGACTCAGGCAAGTCATGGAGCCAGTGTTTATGGGATATATGGTAAAAGACTCAGCACATTCTTGTCCCTTAGCTGGCTGTCAAATATGGGTTGGCCAATGTCAGGGAATGTTAACCATTAATTCACAAGACTATAATCTACCATGTCAAGCAAGCATATTTTCTCTCTCTGACAAATCTCTTAATTCCAAGATATAAAGAGAAGTACTGTCCCTAAAACCCAAAGGTAGAAGAAAATGATCATTTGGGTCACTCGGGCACTCACTGGGTTAAACCAGCTTCGTGCCATACATGGTTGCTGTTTTAGAAATGAATGCTTTACAGTTCACATAAGCAATTTCAGATATTCTCAATTGAAACCTGCATTGCAATTCTTGGCAAGGAAGGTTTCATGAGAGCAGGGATAATTTGTGTCTCGTTCATTCACTGGTGGAGAGCCTTGTGCCTCTGACTTTTGTGGTTTTCTTTGAAAAATAGTTTCTTGGACCCAATTAGGTGAATGGTTCCTATTTGAAATCCTCAACTCTTCAAATCTATTGTTACTCTAGTTACTATCTGGTGACAGCCTAATGAATGAACAACAGTCCTTTATTCAACAAATGTTTGTTGAGCTCTTCCTGTGGGCTAAGCACTGTACTAGGTGCTGGAGGTACAACCGTGAACAAAACTAAATGCAGTCCCTTCTTCATGGAGCTTTTTAGCTGGCGAGGGGACAGGAAGTAATCACATCTTGGAACAAATGAATGTAAAAATGCCACTATGATACATGGATGCGGTAAGAATGTATGAAGGGGTGATTTGGCATAATCAAAGAGCGGGCTTTCAAGACAAGATAATTGCATTGATGCCAAAGGTGAAACTGAACAAAAGAAGAGGAAGGCAAAAGAGATGATGGCAATCTAGTAACATTGTACATGGATCCCTAGAAAATCTGATAACAATAGTTTCCTCTGGGGGAGGAGTTAGATTGGTGAGCGGGTAGTGAGGCAGATGGGAGAGCTGAGTGGAAGACTACTTTCTCTTGTTACCATGTACTATTGAACATTTTGAGAGAAGAATGTACTTATGTAATACTTGTGAGATTCAAAAAAATTAAAAATAAAGGAGCTAAAATGAAAATGAGAAGAAAAACCATCAATAGAAAAGAAGTAAGGGTGTGTCATGATACTTGCTTTCTTTAAGGACCGTTTGGCTACATCATTGTTGAATTAGGGACCTCAACTGTAAGGATAAATGCAGACTAATTCCTCACATTTAACACAAATACTTTCTGTATTAGGAAAAGGAAGGTTGTTTATAACAATTCTTTTGTTTTGTTCATTGTGTCTGTCCATTCACAGGTAGATTAACTGCAGGATTTGCAAATAGATTATTGTCATTAGTAGGATGACATGTATTGAGAGCTTATTCTGTGCCATGCGTGGTACTGAGCACTTAACTTGGGGTATACTATTTAATCCCCCTAAAAACCCTAGGAGGTGAGTCCTATAATTATACCCTTTTCTCAGATAAGGAAATTGAGGCTTAGAAGAGAGGTCAAGTCACTTTCCCACAGTTGAAATCAGTGATGGAGCTGAGATATGAAGGCAATCTGAACCCAGAACTCCTAACAACTGTGCCGTACATCCTCCCATGATACTCGGAAGGCTGAAAGGTCACTGTCTTTATTCCTCAGAGCCCTCAGTCCCCATGCTTGTGGCATTATTGGGATGGTTCAAAGAGTCAACAGCAGGGCACATGAAGAATGCTGATGGTCTGCAGTATCCCTAAGATGCACTGATTTCTAGAACCTTCTAAATGCTGGAACATTAGGATGAATACTTCTTACTCCATGCTAGTGGTGTGCCTCCCACAGTTTATTGAGAAATTGTCTTCCTTTTGTGTTTTCTAATGGACCTTATTGATTCTTTTCTCTCATATTAGACAAATCACTTACTGAACTTAGAGAGGTTAAGAGGCCTCACAACCAGCAGACTTAATTACGCTGGAGCAAATCCTCTCAGCCCAGACTGCCCAACATCTTGGCTCATTTTCCATCACACTCTCATTGTCCAGAGTTGTGCTGAAGCCATGACGCCAACTGATGCCTTGGAAGGATCCTGATGTGTGAAAAAATGTGATGTTAGAGAGGGGCAGTGTGGTTTAACGGGATTTAGAGAAGACAGACCTAGGTTCAAACCTCAGCTCTGCTGCCGATGGGCCTGGTGATATTGGCAACCTTGCTTTACTCACTTGTAGTAATGGGATTCCTAATGCCTGCTTTGCAGAGTTGTGAGGAAGATTAGAGACAACCAGAAGTAGAGCATGGTAGACACACAGTAAATGCTTGCTATTATTCGTCAACTTGAACACTTGGAGAATTGCCTTTCAAAGAGAAGAAGAGAATTCACTTTCTAAAATTCAGCATAGAGTCATAAGCTCATTTTTAAAGGAATGACTAATGGAGTCTTAAAAGCATATTTAACTTGGGTGTGGCTGAAAATCGTCATTACTATAAGAATTACGGTCACTCCAATATTTTATCTCTACACGTTATTGCTGATTCAACTTAGAACTGTTCGAAACACAGCAAAGTATAACCATTCCAATGGATGAGACAGCCTAAAAAGAAGCAAACTAATAAATAAACAAAATAATTATGTATTGTGATATGTCTTCTGAAGGAAGTAGAGAGATGTGACAATGTGTAATTGGGCATGGCTTGCTTTAGACACAGGTCAGCATATGCCTCTCTGGAGAGGTGGATTTTAGTAGAAGCCCGAGGAATGAGATTGAGACAGCCATGAAAAGAGCTGAGGGAGATTCCACGGAGAGAGGCAAGTTCAAAGGCCCTGATGGAGAAAAGGCTTGGAGCAGGCAGTCTGTGTATAGTGGTAAGAAGATGGAATTGCCATTCAGCTTTCACTCTAGAAAGGCACGCCCTTGCTAACAGACAATGAAGGAACAACACACTTGCACTTGGGTCCCTGCTCTGCACTATGTCATTTATGAGAGGCCATTTGACTTTTAGTGGCTCGTTCCTGATTTGTATGATGTGATGCTTACATAAGGTGGTTGAAAGTCTTGCTATCTTGGAAGCCCTATGCTTGTAGCTGGTCTATTCAAAACCAATATTCCTATCTATCAAGGAAGATTAATTATCCAAAAGCCCTAGAAATAGTGGTGATGGCATGATGGCTGCTAACCTCATGGCTAGCCTCTGAGATGGCACCACTGTAGAACACTTTTTAATAATGAATACATTGTAGAGCAGTTTATGAATAAACACTCCATTTGGTTTTTTGCAGAGTCCACAGCAATCTGAAAGTATTGGCTCTACTATCTAATCAGGGAATTATAGCAATCTATTAATTGCCGTTTCTAATTATTTGCATTTAATTAAGGGGTACTCTTGAGAAAACGAAGGACAGCATAACCTCAAAATATGGCTTTACATCTTGGATAATTGACTATAATTTCTGTCTTTGCAGCTTCCCTAAATTGTTCATTTCTCCAGATGGTTTCTACAAACTATGATTTTTCCTCTTTCTTTTCAATGGGTGAGCAGGGGTTTCTCATAAAAGCTTATATGGTTTAGTTTTCTCAACTAAACTAAAGCTTAATTAGTTGAAAATCCAGATCTGTGATGTGTTTATAAAATTTATACAAGCATAATTAAGTTCAGTTGATTGCATAAATAGCTTTTCCATGCAAACCATAACCTTTTCTCTGCTGACCTCTAAATGGCAGATTTCAGGTTATCTACATTTCTAGTGGTCCCTTGTAATGCTAAATCAACTTGCATAGTTCTAAAAGTATTACTCTTTCCTTTGATTTATGATTTTTATCATGGAAGTCAGTGATTACCTTGGAAACCCGTGTTTTATGTTTTGAAAATGCAGTGAGAAAAGCATACTAGAATAGCATTGCTTTTGTTTTGATGGAAGCCAACAAAAGAATTAGAAATATGATTTTGATATGTTCTCCTAAGCCCACTACTTCTCATAAGTTACCTAGGCTTTTTTAGTCTATTTGAATGACAGTTCAAATTACATTGATCAGCTACATGTCAAAAAGTATAGCTATTATTTTTAAAATCTCCTGATATTTCCAGGATTTCTCTTCCTGAGAAGAATGATAACTTTACCATACACTGAGCCAGATTCTCTTGCTGCAGAAGCTATTCTCTTTGCAGAGGTCTTTAGAAAGCCATATTTAATCCTAATGAATTATTTTCTAAAAACATCCATTCTCACTTGATTGGCAATTAAACTTTCTTATTAGTTCCCTCATCATTTCTCTAATAAGTCTTGCATATAAATTGAGGCTGGTGAAATTCTCCCTTTTTCTCTCTTCTTTGTTCATTTTCTAGAAGGGGGTTGAGTGTTGCTTTTGTAGCTCTTTCAGAAGACCCAGAAGCTTCTTTCCCAGGAGCATACAGCAAAACTCATCACCTGTCTCACTTGCCTTAATGGAGTTACATGCCTATCTCTGGCCTGGTAACTGCAGCCAGGGAGTGTGATTA
Organism: Ceratotherium simum simum; assembly: GCF_057802395.1. NCBI lineage: Eukaryota > Metazoa > Chordata > Mammalia > Perissodactyla > Rhinocerotidae > Ceratotherium > Ceratotherium simum. The sequence continues at coordinate 21,771,440 of NC_141903.1, read as the reverse complement.
TGACATTGGCTTGGGCCTAAGTCACAAGTCCCACGCCTATACTCAAGGCCTATGCAGGGAGGCGTGGGAGTAGAATGAAAATGAGAGTCATCGCAAGGGAAAGGATGGGGATGGGGGGAAGGCAATCACAGGTGCTTCTCACAGAGCTGAATGGACTCCTCTTTAGTGGGATTGTAAAAGCAATAAGCCTGGGGAACCTCTTGACTTTAGAGTGACTTTTGCTTCAAGATGGTCAGTGTATGTGAATTTTGACTCTGAAAAGTGTTCTTCCTTGCTATATTTCTCCAAGGTTCATTAACAACCAGTATTATAGAACCAATTCCAAAGGAACATGTTTTCAGTGCCTATCTTACTATTAGCTTCAGGGCTACATTTTTTAAAATGCATAATGAAATCCATGGAATATTTAGAAAGAATGTGGCACTTTGCAAAATTGGCTTTGGGGCTTATAGTTGGAAGGAAAAGTGTCTGGCTATCGCATGAATTGAAAACCTTTTGGTCCATCTCTGGGCTGCAGTTAGCCGTAAGCAGTTGAAAAAAGAGAACTCCAGTAGGTGTGTGACTTTCAAAGGATTTGCAGAGGTTCAGTACTTTTCTGGTCTTGTACACAGACTATAGGAAGGTCATTTTCCCCTATGGGTATGAAGTCAGCCTCCCTACCTTTGTGGGGCTTTGGCTTATTCCAGAAGATAAGAAATGGGAACTGGCTATTGTTAGTGACAGGACAGTGCTTCAAGAATAATGAGAGTCACTCCTCCTTTTCCCTAAGGATTGGTAAAGCAAAAGTATACACAGACTTGGTAGCTTTTTCTAAAGAGCTATTATTACCGTTTTCTCTCCAGAACCATGTATAGTTTCATCATTATTAAAGTCAGGACACTTGAGTTATGATCTGGGCTTTGTCACAAGCTCTGGGACCTTGGCACACTACTCATCCCCTCCGGGCGTCATGGTACATGTTGATAAAATGGAGAGTTTCAAAGGCATACAGAACCAAGTTATATCTCAGATAGCTTTTATCTTAAAGTTGTGAACATCTGGAATTGGTAGATGTAAAAAAAGGGACTTCTGGTTTAAAAATGGTGTCTTACTTAGCCTCTCTTAACTATCTACTAAAAGGTCTAAGATACAGCAGAATGAGAAATTGTTCCATCATCAAAAACTAGGAATGGCAATCAATCTCTTACCAGACTCTTGGAGGAATTTTCATGAACCTTCAAGGTTTAAGAAACTGCACTAAAGGACACAATTAAAGATACTGTATGTTATGCTATTGAAATAGAGAATTCTTCCCCTCACCAGAAGTTCTTTAGGAGATGCTTTATCTTTGGACCCGTATTTGTGCCCTGGATGCAAAATTCAGTATCATTCTTAACGGGGAAGACAAACATTTCCTCCTCTTTTCTTCGTGGTTGCTGTTTGTGAGTCAATTCGCTCTTCAATTCTCTTCCCCCTCAGGGAATACACACATGCATATGTATATGTACATATGCATACATACATACAGACATATATGCACACATACATATACACACATACAGATACATATACACACATAAGTATATATGTATATATACACAGATACAAATATGTACAGTCATGCATCGCTTAACGATGGGCATACATTCTGAGAAATGCTTCATTAGGTGATTTTGTCATTGTGCAAACATCATACGGTATACTTATACAAACCTAGATGGTATAGCCTACTACACACCTACACTATATGGTACTAATCTTATGAGACCACCATTATATATGCAGTCCATTGTTGTCCAGAACAGCGATATGTGGCACATGTCTATATACATATATACACACATACACACACACACACACACACACACACACATAAACTAGTGAGAGGCTACAATCCCCCAAAAAACAACAGCCAGAAATAGGATAGAGCTAAGACATCTTGTGTCTTGGGAGATGCAATTCGCATGTGCAAAGCTCTTGAAGCAAGAGAAGGTACAAGGAGATGTGAGTAGCCATGAAAACTGGAAAATGCTGTCTTTCATGAATTTCATCTGTTCAGAGTGTAAAAGATGAGAGCCTTCCTGACATCTGAAGAAACTTTAAGCTATGGATGTGAGAACGGCATTGAGTCACTGCCCATGAGGACAGAGTGTGCATCCGAGAGCAGCATGGCATCTGGATAGGTCTTTTCTCCTCGTGTGAATAGAGGCAATACGGAGCCTATGGAAAAAGCTACAAAATAAGGAACAGGAACAACATCCTGAAGACATGGAGAAAAGGTACACTGCTGAACAGGATTTACTTTACAAATCAGAAGAAAGATTTAGATAACTGAGGGATGGGTGGTGATGGAATAGGGTAAGGTCATTAGGATTTCTTTGTGGCAGAAGAATGGAAATCCATAAAGACAGGTCAGGCAGAGACAAAAAGGTTATATATTCAAGGGAAATGATGTAGGAAACATTGTAAGAAAACTAAAAAGACAATAACAGATCTAAAACCCACTTTGAAATTAGCAAAAAAATCATATTGAGAAAAAGTAAATCAGCTGAGTACAGAATAAAAATGAAGTGTTTTCTCGGAATGAATAAGGAAGAAAAGTGATAAAGCAGAAGAAAACAAAGATGATTACTATGGTGGGATAGAGAATGAGTTATAGAAATTTCTAAGGAAGAAATATAGAAACTATAGAAATTCCTGAGGAAGAGACTAGAACTGAGACTAATGCATCAAAGACATAACCGAAGAACATTTTTCCTAACTAGACATATTGAAAGATTTCACTGAAAGCCAGATAAAATAAATGAAAAGACAACCACACCTAGATACATCCAGGCAAAATATATGTTTCTAGTGTAAAAACAGAAAAATCTTACAAAAGAACAAAAGTCATGCTGATCAAAGGATTCTCCTTTAGAGGAAAGCAGAAAACAATGGAATATCTAGACATTTCTGAGGGGAAAAATGAATCCCAAGAATATCATAGTCAGAGAAGTTAAAAGAAGACTAAGATGCTTTCCCATGTATTCCAAGCCTCCTGAAACATCCCTTCCACCCTCCCTGTTTGCTCCAGCCCACTGAAAACTAAGCACAAATTAAGAACCCCCAAATGAGAGGGTTGTGATATAAAATGACTGATAGGTAAGCTTTGGAACAATTTATATATGAAAGGTTTCCAAATGTTTTCTGAAAATTATGAAATGCAATTATAAACAGGTAAAAAAAAAGATGTAATATGTTAAATAATCTAAAAACCAGTATCCAAGATGCCAGATTACACCCACAAAACCCCAAAAAGGGGTAGATAGGGGATGGGGGGATGGGGGCATGAAGATGTGAATTTGTGCACAATTCTGAATATTACATAGCAGCAATTTAAAACCTACCAGTTCTGTCTTCACTTTGTAAGTGAAATGTGAACTAAAGAATGTTAAAAGAAAACCTTAAGAGTATATTTCTTCTACACTTAATCTTAGGCAAAAGGCCAAGAAGCAATGGAGAGTGTATTTCTTTTAAACCAGGGGGCAGGGGAGGAAGAAATTGTAATTCAAAAGCGAGAGACAGAAAGCACTAAAGAAATAGTCAAACAAGCATGAAGGGTATTCAGATTAATTTAAAAGACTCAATCTAATTATTTGCTAATTCTAACATGGAAACAATCATGTAGCTTCCTGGTGTATCTGAACATGCAGGACATCATTTCGTCATAGATCTTTGAGGAGGAAGGGTCATTTAGACTTTCCTCACTGCTCCTTCATACAATATGGAAGGTCCCCACTGGACTGCGCTATGCAGCAGCCCTGGGGATTGGTGCTAACCACAACCAGGCCGGGAGCTAGGGGCAGGCTCGGCTGTGGTGGAGCCGCCCTGACGATGGTGTCTGGTGTTTCCCACGCTACTGTGGTTGCCGTTGTCAACTGTCTGGTGGTGTCCTATGGGCTTGGTGACATAGCATGAGCGTTGTGTCAGGGATAAATAGCGTGACTTACCTGAGCTAAGTTTGACCTTCAGAAATGCTATGGAATCTGTACTCTTATGGTGGAAACCATTGTTCATGGTTCTTGGTCACTGTAAACACTTGTTTTTCTTAAGTGAGGAGCTTCCTGGGAAACACTAAGACCCATTCCAGCTTTTACTGACCAGAACCTGTGGTTTCTCATTGATGTCTTCAGCAAGTATAGTCTGTACTGTATGCTTTAGCTCATAATTGTATTTATTATTTTTTATCTTGTGGTACGAAACGTCTCTTTCAGGGAGAACTTCTATCCTAAAAAGCAAGACGACAGCCTTCTTTGTTACCTACAGTAAGTGTCTCATTCTTTCAGGGCCTGTATAGCTTCATTTGTGTGTGTGTGTGTGTGTGTGTGTGTGTGTGTGTGTGTGTGTGTGCGGACTAGCCCTGAGCTAACATCTGATGCCAATCCTCCCCTTTTTTCTTGAGGAAGATTGGCCCTGAGCTAACATCCGTGGCCATCATCCTCTACTTTATATGGGACGCCGCCACAGCATGGCTTAACAAGTGGTGCGTCAGTGCGTGCCCGGGATCCGAACATGCGAACCCCGGGCTGCCACAGCGAAACACGCGCACTTAACCACTTACGCCACTGGGCCGGCCCCAAAGCTTCATTTTTTAAATGGCAGTAACAACTTATCTGCTTGAAGGCAGTGGGGTAGGCCAAATGATTCCCTGCGATTCCTTCAGGCTCTAATCTCTACAAGTGTGCGTGGCTGTGCGTATGAGAGGGGGTTTAGGTTCAACAAAAGAAGTAACAGATTATTACCCTCTTCAGGACAAGGGCTATATATTGATGATTTCTTTACCTATCCTAGGGCTTACAACTAAGTTGTGGACGTAGCTGATACTCCATAGAGACTTGGGTTTGTGGTGTTGTATTCTTCAGGTCTCCTAAGGATACAGGAGTAAGTTGAAGAGAAAATTAGGGGCTTTGGATTAGGAGTCAAGAGATCCCACTGGCAGATCTGCATCTAATGTGGCCTAGGACAATCCACTTTCTCTGGGTTAAATTTTGGTTTGTGAATTGAAAGGTTTAAATTAGATGAGGAGTTATGGACTGATAGTTGACCAAACTGGCTAGCAGAGTGTGTTACTAGGCCTTCACGGTGCTGACAGCTTTTGTTGCTGTTAATATGGCACTCCTTGAGAGGAGGTGCATGTGCCCTGCATTTCACCACAGTCCTCACCACTCCCTGTGGCATAACCCCAGTCCACGCCACTCACTTAAGTTTACCTTATTAGCCTTTATAGGCATTTGATAGTAATCTAAAAAAAGGAAGGGGGATTAGATTTTATGTTTCTAACATTAGCTTCTCTGCTTTGCAAACTCTGCACAGTCAGTGTGCAAAGGTATTTTTCAGTAGACTTTGGAGTTTAAAAACTATTGGAGTAATTAGAATGGATTGATGTGGAAAAAACTGTCAACGTAGGAAGACACATCAGAGAAATTCCAAATAAGTTTTAAAATGGAAATAGAAAAGCTGAATCAGTCTACTTGTTTTCAGGTGCCTTCTCTTCATAGTCATTAGTTTGGCCTGAACTACACCAAAGTGGTCCTAATGGCCCCAGTCACAGGAGCTATTACAGGTTGTCTAACTTGGTTAAATTCTTTTCTGCTTTAAATTGTTAATGATTCAGCATTTCACGTCTGCAGTCAGGTGCTCTCAGCGGGCGCCTTCCTTAAAGGTCAGTCACTCTCCAGAAATCAGCATCCAAGATTAAGATTGCAGATTCTGCTCGGTGACCTTGGGAGAATAATTATTTGTTAGACACAGGTCTCAGGAGGCACAGCTCTATGGCGGGAGAGCCCTCGTTGGCAATGCTGCTGTTGAAAAAGGAGTGCGGGAAGGGGTGAGGACTACGGAATTGAGAACAGCTCTCTAACAGAGGGATGCATTGCTAATGAAGAAGGTGGAGAATTCTTTACATGCCAAACATATATGTTTGAGCTTATAAGTTAAGAGCTTCATGTGCCTTACCTTATTTCAACCTCACAAGAGGCCTAGAAAGTCAACACTATTAACACAAGGTAACATAGGGAAATTGAGGCTTGGAGAGGTGAGGTAACCTGCCTGTGTAAGAGCGATTTCAGAGTTTGCGCAGTCTTTCATGAAGGGCATATAACTATTCTCTGCACACCAGTGCCTGATGAAAGATTTATGCATTTTGTTCATGTATTATGATGTTATGAGGTTTGGAAATAAGTTTCCAGTAAATGTTGACATGAGAACCCTTTTGTCACCTGCATGAGATTGTCAGTATGAAATCTACAAGGCTGAAACATACACATTCCAAGATGGAGTGCAGGTGGACGCATGATGCTTTTTGGGGGGAGTTTTTAAAAACATATCAATTCATGACATTAATAGAAACCAAAAAATGGGGGAAGAGGGGAGATTTTGTGAACCAACAGAACAAGAGTGATGAGAAAGTGGAATATTAGTGTAATCAAAGCATCTAAAAATAATTGGACTCTAATTCCTCAGATTCTGTGGGAGGCCAATAGAGGATCTATTGTATTTTTTTTCCACTTGCAAACTAGCAAGTAGATGATTCATGTACTGGAGGAAAAAAACAATGAGTTTTTGTTTTTTTTATGACATGTAGTTACCAGCTTAGGTTTCTGGTCCCTGGGTGTGTTTTTCCCTCATTTAGGAAACCTGCAACTACAAATATGTTCAACTCATTTTCTTACCTTTCTGTTAAACGTAGAGAACAATGCCTATATTGCCGTGCCTGGAGATTATTTTAAGTAGGTGGTCCTCTGGTGTTTGCATCACACAAAACCAGATTTTTTTTTTTTTTTTTACTCTGAAAGATGTTTATTTTTAGGAAATAGTTTTAATATTGTAAATTGAGAGATCTTTAATAATCTCTAAGGTTATTTTATACTAAGATTGATGTAGGGAACACTGTTAATTCCTTTCGTGATGCTTGCAAGGAGTGAAAAACAAGGAGAAAAGCTGTAAGTCTGGGACATGGATGGCATGAGTTAAGTTTCTTCTTGGAGGTCATATATAACCAGGATGAGAGCCGCAGGCAGGAGAGAAGAAGAGAGAGACCCCAGTGTCAGATGTGTGACATCCCTGGTGTTGGAATTGTTTCTTTAAAGTAGGGAGCTGTGCCCAGAATCAAAATATGATTTGTCTCCTGGTCTCTAACAAATGCCTCAAGAACCCAAGGTTTGCAATGCTGACGCTGAGTCAGCATTTTGTCCCTCATAGCACTGGCAATATTTATCTCCTTTTAAATGTTTCTCCTGTCCATCTTGCCTTCCTCCTCCATTTTCACTGCAACCAATATAATTTAGGCCCTCTTTAACTCATCTAATTCCTCCTGGCTCCTGAAGGTCCTGCCTTGCCCAACTAATCCTTCTTGAATGCTTTTATGTGGCACTCCCCTCCTCAGGGTAGTCATCAGTTCCCAATTGCCAACTATAAAGATGAAATTCCTCAGCCTAACTTGGAAAGCTCCCTTAATCAAGCTGCCCCTCCAGGTGTCCACTTGACTTTTCACGTTGTCCAAGGAACGTCCCCCCATTCCTCTTAGGGTGATGAGTTCGCTATCCCCTGAATGTGCTCCTTCGATCTCCAGGCCTATGGGCCTGTGGCTTTCAGTGTGTCTTTGGCTTTTATATAATGAAAGATATAGGACATGTTGATGTTGAAGATGCTAACCTGCCTTTTGTATGTTGAATTTCAACTTTCACGTAGCAACTGACTAATGTTTCAAGCAATTGTATGGTGATTGCCAGTTCCATGTTCTCATCAGTGTTTGTGCCATCATTGTAAAAATATACCGCCTTTTCCTTAATTCTCTTAATAATTAGAAAATAGAACAGTTAGTATTAATAATGAACAGCAGAAGTCTGAAGACACTTGAGGCACAGTTGGGCATCTTCGGGTATGTTGACAGTGATGAACTTGTGTTCCCTACCATGCCCTCTTTGAAGTTAAACTGTGAAGTTATAATGGAAAAAAGAAAAATTAAAGAACATGGTGAAATGTAGGAAATGTATCATTGAAGTCTGTCCAAAAGGTATGGCATAATGGGATTTATGTTTTGTAGTATCTGTATGGGTGTTAACCTATTATTTGAATTGCATAATTTACTTTGGCACACCTTTTAACTGATGTGTGATGTAATAAGAGGAGATGGTCTATAGTTATCCATAATGGGTAGCTTTTACGATTATTCTCACCTATAATCTCTCAACTCCCTTCAGTGCATTAAGATGCCATTATCAGAGCTCATTTGATTTACCTTCTCCAAGATGTTGTCTTCGATTGCTTTTAGATTTCACCACCTCCTTGCTTTGGGCTGCTCAGAAATTATAGTAGTGTAGATCATCACAGTTAATATCTACTTGTAGCCTATTTTGTACATATTTCTTGCCAATGATGTACAGACATCAACCAATATATGGTTTCCTTGAAGGCAGGAATAACAATTTACCCAGAAAAATCCATGCTTTGGGGGAACATGACTGTTTAGCTAGTTACCTGGAAATTACGGGACTTAACTTTGCTTCCTACTAATTAAATATTTTGAAGCTTTTAAAACACTGCTCGATATTTTGCCAGAGTACTGAATACCTTCAGTTTACTACCCATTGGGTGTTAAACTTTATTTTATTCATTCTAAATGCATCTTTTTCAAGCTTAAAGAGCTTTGAATGGAGTTTTGCATTTCCCTATTCTATTCCCTTGAGGTCTTTCTAGAGTTCGATCATGTAGCCCTCCTTTGTCCTTGTGTTTTCAGCCTGAGATACCCTAATGGAGATAACATTTTATAAAGTGTAGAGAAATGTAGTGATTTGCATCTTCTTTTGTACCATCCCAAAGGGATGGAATAGCGATTCTTGATCATTAGAGGTATTTGGTGTTTAAATGCACAGTTAACAGCGGATCATAATTTAGCTGTCCAGACATTAGAGTAGGTTTCATTTAAGTTGGTGTTAGCATTCATGTCTTTTAGATAATTTACAGGAGAAGAGTATAATTTCTTCTAAAAGATATCAGTAAGGGACAACACTTGGCAATCCAATTACATTTCCAACTTCTCATTTCTTTTTCTTTAACCTCCAATGATTTTGCTGGACTTTTAAAGAAAAACCTGATCTCATATTATTTTTATATCTATCTTCAGTCAATGCTAATTTTAGTTTTAATGTTCCCTCTTTAGTATTTCTTCTTCTATTGATTTGGTAAGAGTTACCTTTAATCACTTAAAAGTAAGTAATGCATTACGACCGCCCAAGGCTAGCCTATATTTGGAAAAATCACTCCATTTAAGAATTAATTTAACAAGAGCCTATTACACATTTTACTTTGGAAATTCACCAGAATTTTTTCCATCTCTGTGAAAGCATTTATTATCTGGAAGAAATTAGGCCTAATTTTAGAGAATGCCACAATGAGCAAAATTTCCTTAAATTTCTAAAATTGCCATGACTGGCTATAATAATAATGTTTAAGATTCACAGAATTTCAGCACCGAAAGAAAATGAATGGACAGCAGTTGTAATTAGAATACTACCTCCTAGCTTCAGATACCTGAAAGCCATTTAAACAGTAAAATGAGGCACAGAAAGGGGGGCTATTGCTAACTCATGCCAAGCATTGTCTTCCTTTCATGGATATTTTCGTTAGGGTTTGTGTTATGTGTGTGGCTGTCCAGAACAGCGCATCACTCAGTGCTCAGTACAGACAGGTGGGTATGGAAAGACCAATCAGACGGTATTACACTGAGGAGGAAGCAGAAACCTCCTTCAAGTTATTTTGCTGAGAAGGGGACTAAAGAAATTGAATAGAAGCTAGAGGGGGACGAGGGTGTTGTGTCCACAGACATTTTATGTTTATTTGAGATAGGCAGTAACGATGATGAAAATGATACCGTATGGAGGGTGAGTAATGATACAAAAGAGAAAGAGGAAACAAAGACCTGAGGAGGGAAGAAAGTTTTCAAAATGCAGAAGTGCATATCAGTATCCTCAGTGTTCAGATTATTCGCTTCACTCTCTAGCCTAAAATATATTTTGACTCTAAGGGGCTTCCTTTCCCGGAAACTGCATCACGGAAATTGTCTTTGGAACAAGCCCACCCATGACTGGCTTGATAACAGTAACTGGCATTCGGGGATTTTCAAAGCTGTAGAGAAAATAACAAATGGCCAACTACAGCACAATACCGAAGTAATCGGTGGAGTAATTACTGCCAGTCAGCTTGACTTGGGGGCAAAATATTAATGGTTTTCTTGATCAGCAGCTGAGTTTCAGTCATTCTCCTCCAAGAGCAACAGAAACCTAGCAAATTGGATATGACCTTTATTTTCCCCACTTGGCCTATTCATTGATGAAAAAAAAGAAAACGAGAGACTGTTTCTGATTTTGGCTTAAAAAAAGTGCAAAAAAAAAAAATGTCTGAATTGTTTCTTAAAGCAGAAGCCTCTTATATGAATAAATAACACAAAGCAACGCTCTTTTTGTCCACCAAACAATGACAGCATGCTACGACTCCAGCCAGCGATCAAGAGCCATTTTAGGTCAAAACTCACAGAATCTCTTGCTGGTGCCATTCAGGTCTGTGAAGGGCAATTTTAAATAAATAGGTGTGACGTGTTTGAAATGGAACACAACCAAGATGAATATTGAACTCACTCACTACAGGACACGTTCTTCACACTCTTTTTTGGTAATGTGTGTATAAAATACCAAACTTACAGAAAAATTGTAAGAGTAAGGAGGAACTTCTAAAAGTGTTTAACCAAAATTCACCAATAATTTACATTTTACCTCATTTGCTTATCTTTCTTCCCTCTCTTCCCCTCTCTTCCCTCCCTTTCCTTCTTGCTCTCTCTCTCTTCCTTTTCCTCTCCCTCTGTTTCTCTCCACCTCCATATATGCATTTTAAAAAAATAATTTGAGAGTAAGTGGAGATATCATGCCCCTTTGCTCTTAAATATTTCAATGTACATTTCCTAAGAAAAAGGATAGTCTCTTACATAAGCATAGCAAAATAATAAAACATCAGGATACTTAAAATTGCTACAATCCTATTACCTAATCTATCGTCCATATTCAAACTTCATCCATTGCCCCAGTAATATCCTTCAAATTTTTTTAAGCACTTCTTAAAGCATTAGTAATGTTCCCTGTGGTCCCCTAGTCTGGCTCCTTATAAAGTCACTCAGAAACTGAGAGAGAGCAGGATGCTCACTCTTCTATGATACTAATCTCAAGACTAAAGGCATGCTGTGTCAGCATTCCCCAAAGTGTGCTCCGTAAAATGCTTGTTCCAGGAAATGCTATGGAAAATAAAGATTTTGAGATCAAAGTTGGGGAACATCTTAAACAATACTCACTCCACCCCCATTCCCTTCACCCTCTTGGAGATTTGCAGCATGTGTTGGCTTATCCAAGGCTCTGAGCACTTACATATTTATACTATGAGGAGACCTCATTATTTGTTTAACCAAGAATTTTTTTTAACTTTGTGACCATAGACCGTCTATCTGGTGTCCTCAGCTATCAACATAGTTGAATTTGAAAAATGCTGTTCTATATTTTCACAATATTGATTTCACTTTAAGTTAATCTTCTTTTGAAACACTGAATATGATTACAATATTTTATAATAATAAAATAAAATATTTTATAATAAAAAAGATCTAGGTTTAAAATATTGATTTCTCCTATATATGCAGTAATACATATTAGATACGTGACTTCACAGCAGTGCCTTACTGCATGAGACAAAATCTAGAATCTGTAACAGATAAACCCCCACATCGGTGGCTTAAAAAATAGTTTATGGGCCCGGCCCGGTGGTGTAGTGGTTAAGTTTGCATGCTCCGCTTCAGCGGCCCAGGTTTTGTAGGTTCAGGTCCCTGGCGTGGACCTCTGCACCACTTATCAAGCCATGCTGTGGCAGTGTCCCACAAAGAAAGTAGAGGAAGATGGGCACGTATGTGAGCCCAGGGCCAATCTTCCTCAGCAAAAAGAGGAGGATTGGCAACAGATGTTAGCTCAGGGCTAATCTTCCTCAGCAAAAAAAAAGAAAGAAAGAAAAAAAAATAAGTTTGTTCCTCACTGATCTGGAATATAGGAGTGGGATGTGGTGAGGGCTCCTTTTCTTGAAGTGACTCAAGAACCCAGGCTAAAGAGGGTTTTGCTATTTTTATTGCAATGGCTCCCCAAATCACCTTGGATGTCAACATGTAGCCAGCAAAAGAGGAGCAAGAGAGTACAAAGAATTGTGAGCAAAATTTGTATGGGACTGGCCCATATCATTTACACACTTATTCTGTTGATAAAAATTCAGCCACAGGAACCTGACTGGTGGAGGGGGGCTGGGGAGTGCCGTTCCTGGCCAGGTAGCTGCTTCTCAGTAGCCACTCCAAAATATGAAAGGTGAGCATAAATCTTTGGTGAGCAACCAGCTGTCGCTAGAAATCTGTATTCGTGCATATATAATTTGCAGGTCTGATTTTTGTCATTTTGTGTTAATCCTATGTTATTCGATTCTTGCAAGGATTCTATTGAGCTCAGTGTGCAGGCATGCCCTCATTATACAAACGGGGTAACTGAGTCCCGACTTAAGTGATTGGAGTAGAATAAAATGGTTTCTGTCAGATTTGCTTTTTTGGGTTCCTAATCAACTATTTTTGTAGTTTTTTGTATCTTAACCTGAATTATACTTTTTAGGAGAAATTAATACTTTTAGGAGAAGGGGTTTATTGAACTTACTATATTCTCTAATTTACTGAGGAATTATCATCAAAAATGCCCCAAGGTGCTCTCTGTTGAAATAGTTTAATAAAAGTTGAAATTTATTTTTAAAAAAAAAGTTTAAATAATTTCCATTTGTCAACAGATGATGGTGAAAGTAGGAAATTTGTGGCCTTTAATTCTCCGGGTTTCACTTTGGTCACATATTGGCCAGGTAACAGATGAGAACCAAACCTGATCATCATTGAAAAATAATGACAAAAAGATAAAAAGATAGAGCTCATCTCTCCAATTTCCCATAAGATATACACATATCTTTATATATATATCTATCTTTATAAAGATAGATATAGATATATCTATAGATAATAGATATATCTATATCTATATCTATTATATATATAGATATATATATAGATATATAACTTTATAAAGATAGTTTAATATATATATATCTATCTTTATAAAGATAGAGATATATATATCTTTATAAAGATATATACATATCTTTAAACCACTGAAATAGAAAATAAAACATTACAAAGGAAGAGAATTACATGTAAAATCCCAAACCACTACTTTAAAAATAAATTAGTGTGTAGGGATAATGAACTTAATACTTACTATTGAATTAAACTTTAAGCTTATTAGTTAGTTTAATTAATTCATCTGAGCATCTGAATATTGCCAACATGATTCTGAATCTTGAGAGTATGGTTTTGAAATTCGGAGGGAGTAATCTAATGATGCTCAACATTGGTTGTTTACACTGCAAAATAAATTTGATATTTTAATGGGTGCCGAACTCCCATTTATATTATAAACTTACCCTAATGCTTGTGGAAGGCTCTTCTGCCCTGACCCTAGCCTGTTCAGTATTCTCACAGCACACTCTGTTTTCTCATTAGAGCATATATCACAGTCATGAAGTAATGATTTGTTATGATTTATGCAATATCTGTCTTCTCTAAATGATGGTAAGCTCCATGAAAACAAAGTTTATTTCCATCTGGGACATTGCTAAATTCTCAGAGCCTAGTACATGGAAGGCATTCGGGAGATAATGGAATACACCAATGGGTATTCTCATGAAAATCAAGCCAGCAATGCACTTTGGGATGGGAATGGTGTGTACTGGTATGTGCTTGCGTTCAAGCCAAGTAAAGTGTAGGCTTAAGCACCTGCTCTCTACCACTATTATCTTTTAGGTACCCCCATCCTGTGTTATAAAAATTAATTTTTAATTGCCATATGATCCAGCAATTCCACTTCTAAGTATATACTCAAAAGAAGTGAAAGCAGGGACTTGGACAGATATTTGTACGCCAGTGTTCATAGCAGCATTATTCACAATAGCCAAAAGTTGGAAGCAACCCAAGTGTCCATCCACAGATAAAAAGATAAACAAAATGTTATATATACATACAACGGAATATGACTCAACCTTAAGGAGGAGGGAGGAGGGCGAAAGGGATGATTAGGCACAAGTGTATGGTGATGGATTGTAATTAGTCTTTCGGTGGTCAACACATGTAATCTATACAGAAATCGAAACATAATGATGTCTACCTGAAATCTATATAATGTATAAACCAATGTTACCACAATAAAAAAAAATTAAAAAAGAAAAAGAAGGAAGGAAATTCTGACACATGCTGTAACATGAATGAGCCTTGAAGACATTGTCCTAAATGAAATAATCCAGTCATAAAGAAGAATCTGTATGATTCCATGTATATGAGATATCTAACATAGTCAAATTCATAGAGAAGGGAAGTAGAATGGTGGTGGCTGGGGGAGGAGGGAAATGGGAATTAGGGTTTAACGGGTACAGAGTTTCAGTTTTGCAAGGCGGAGAGAATTCTGGAGATGGATGGTGGTGATGGTTGCACAACAGTGTGAATGTACTTACTAAACTATACTCTTAAAAAGGTTAAGATGGTCAATTTTATGTTATGTGTATTTTACTACAATTTAAAATAGTATTTTTTTTTTATGTCCAGCATTATATAAATCCAGCCTTTTCTGGATCCCTCTAACCTAATTACTATCAACAAGCTCTTAGTGTATAGAAATTCTGATATAAGCCTACTTTTTTTTCAAAAAAGACTTTTCTTGTCATTTTCCCATCACTTGACATAAACAGAAGAATTGATCCCTTCTTATTTTTCCATCTTTGTCACTTGCTGGCTGTGAACTCGTGGATAATCAGTCTGTTTTCTCTTGGCCTCAGTTCTTCACATGTAAAAAGGGAAAATAATTCTATTCAGGGTACCACCCAGAGGACAAAACAAGAAGTGGTATGTGGAAAAATTTTATAAACTAAATTTCTGTACAAATGAAAAATATAATTTAAATTATTTAATCATATATAAATATGATAAAATATAGATAATCCTAAAGAATAAAATAAAATCACTCATAATACCACTATCGTATATACTACCATTTTATGATTTATCTATATTTTTAGTCCGTTAAGTCACTGTCTACTACATGCCAGGTATTTGCATCTACTTTCATTCCGTCTGCTTACTTATCTTCCCCCAAACCTATACATTAATTATTTTATTCAGTTATTCTTTTAACAATTACTTATTAAGCGTACCTATCATGTGCCAGGCCCTATTCTAAGTTCTGAAGATGCAAAAGAAACAAAAGAAAAAAAAATATCTGCCCTAAATAAAGCTTGCATTCTAGTGTGTTATCTGACATTAAGCAAGGTAAAAAGAAACACATAGTATTTAGATATTGATAATTGCTGAAGAGGAAAAATAAGTCATAGATGGAGGTTAGAAAATGGCTTTGGAGGAATGGAGTTAAAAGTTTAGATAGCCCAGGAAAAGCCTTATTTAGGTGACTTTGAGTGAAGATCTGCAAGAAGTGGAGGAGTTATGCATGTAGATGTCTGGGCAAAGAGCATTCCGTCCGAGGGACCAGCATGTGCAAAGGCCCTGAGGTGGAGTGTGGATAGCATGTTCAAGAAACAGAAAGGAGTGTCCTTCTGTGTAGCTGAAGCAGTGTAATGACAGATAGAATAGTAGGGACAAGATCAGAGAGTTAGCAGGGGCCAAATCATGGAGTGTCTGTAAATCAGAACAAGGTGTGAGCTTTTATTCTGAGTGACAAAGGAATCCACGTATTAAGCAGAAGCGCAATGACTGGATTTTTCATTTACCAGCATGGCTGTGGCTGCTGTGATGAGACTGCACTGCAGAAGGGTAGAGGAGAAACAGAGATGAGGTAGGAGGCTGCTACAATAATCCAGGTGTGAGATGATAGTGATGTGGACCAGGGTAATGGCAAAGTAGGGAGGGAGATTTTTTTTTTTAGGTCGAGTTGACAGAACTTGGTGCTGGATTGGATGCTGTGAGGAAGAAAGGACAATCCAGGATGAACCAGTCTCTTTACTTTAAAGGCTCCTTCAGAATAGCTGAGAATGGTATCTTAGATAAAAAGAAAAAGGAAAAGAAAACCTTAGTGCAAATGACAAATGGTCCACTATAAGTGTTTGTTTTAGGCTTAATGTATCTGTCGTTTAAGATTATTTTTCTGTGTTCCAAAGTTTGGGCTCACCCAGGTCTAGAGCCATTCCAGTGCCAAATTTTGTGGCCTTGTGTGTTCCCTAAAGCTGTTGGTGGTTGGGTATGGAACCCTACCCTTTAGTAATTCTGTTCTCAATGGAAATCACCATGGCAAACATCTGCTTTAGATCTTTCCAGGGTCCTGTGGGCTCATCGGTGTTCCCTCTGGGTCTTAAAGAGAATTGCTACAGTAATAGAGAAGTCAATGTACTGCGTAGACTTCACCAAAGTCAAACCAGACATCAAAAATGCTGTCCTCCTTAACCAGATCTTAGAGAACCCTAGCTGATCAGTACGTAATTTGTGTTTTGTATTTATTTTCCTATTTAAAAAAATGTAAGCACAATCTTCTTCCAGCTTACAGCAGAAGGGGTTGACCAGGCTGAATTTACAAAAGCTGCAGGAGTCTGCTTTTCAGGCACTCATTCATTCATTCCTTCAAAGAAAATCTTACCAAATAACTCCTATGAAGCATTGTGATTTATGAGGCTAGAAGGTTTATTTTTTAATCTGTGCTTAGTAGTGGTGACACCTGAGAAGCAGACATGCAGAATATGGCTTAGAGGTTAAGATTGATGTGTGTTAAATACCATTTCAGCCACTTCCTAGCCCTGCAGCATTAAATATATCTCTAAATTTCTATGAACTTTAATTTCCTCATCTGTAAGATGACGATAGTACTGATCTCACAACATTTTTGTGTGAAGCAAAGTAATTAATATAAAGAAGGTATGTAGTACAGAGCCTGGAATTGTGTATAGACAGCTTGTGGTTTTTGTTCCAATCTTACATTTTGAGGAAGCACGTGAGGGCAAAGCAAAGACAAGGGCTGTGGTGGTGTGTCTTTTCTCTCATAAGCTGGGGAGAAGCAGTGTGCTTTTCCAGGGTGGTTGTGTGAGCTGTAATATTGCTGGACTTTGAGATACCATTTTAGTAGCTTAGGTAGCAGAATAAATTGAGAGTGAATAATAAAATTCTCTAAATAGTGTCTCCCCTTCCTCTCTCATGACATCAGCTAAAAATACTGGCGGTTGAGAAATCTCACACAAAAATCTCAGGAAGAATTGAGCTGGAGGTTTCAAAAGAAGCCAGAGTGGGGGCCAAGGTAGTCAGGCTTGTGGATTGCATGCAACTTTCTAGCAGTTCTGAGGGTCGCTAAATAAAAGTCATGATGGTTAGGAAGTGAGAAAATGGTGCTGCTGCGAAACAGAGCTGGCTTGAGCACTCCTCATCATTATGTAAGTGGCTCTGGAAAATAGACACACACCCACACACACCCACACACACCCCACATGGATAAAAGGAAACTTAAGGCTCCTGATACAGAGAATGAGTTTCCACTGCAAATCCTAATCAAGTTGGAGTATCATTTTTCACTCTTTGGGCAAGGAAAATCAAATCGGTCTTCAGCTTTCACACAGAATGCAAATATCCATCTCTACCCTGGGGGTAGTGGTTTCGGAGGCTGGGCACAGGGGCATGGCAGAAATTTTTAATTCACCATAAGCATTAGGTTCCAGTGTGAATGCAGTGCTCTGCTCAGACAGATATATGCCTTCCTATAAACATGCATATATCTGTTCATCATCAAAAGTATTTTTAACGTTTTGTACTGCTATATGCCACAGCAAGTTAAGTTGCCAGTGTCTGTTAAAAGGCACACTTTGTTATAGAAGTCATGGAATCCTGGGATTTTAGAGCTGAAACGGATCTGTGAAGAGTTTGGTACTTAATAGTAAGAAAGTGCACTTAATAGTTATGACTGTGGCTCCAGAGGCGGTCTGCTCAGGAGTGGGTCCCAGCTCCACCATTTCAGCCTCTTCGAACTTGGCTAAGTTTCTTAAACCATCTATGCCTCAGTTTTCTCATCCATAAAATGGAATAATCATGGTGTATTCCTCCTAGGGTTGTTAGAAGGACTGAGCGTTATGATCTATTAAACACTTAGCACATAGTAAGCGCTCAGTGTGTGTTTTTTATGATCATAAACACTATCTTTATATTAGCTCTCACAATTTGTTAAAGTACACGTGGTTTTTATCCTTACTTTACAGCTGTTAAACCACAGGATCAGGAATGTTACCTTACGTAAGTAATAATAATGGACACAGGACTCAAACCCAGGTGTGTCTGATTCCAAAACCCATGTTCTTAGGCCACACAGTGCTCACTGGTCACTCTCCAGGTATTTAATCAGTGCTTCTTAGATGTTCGTCTGGCACCTTTCTATGCCCTTCTCTGTCCTCAACTTTCCTCTGCCAAAAGGAGCCGGCACAAAGATGGAAAGTTGCTTTGCAAGCTTCCAACACTTGCAGGAGCTCACTCAACATGAGCTGTATGTCAGGAACAAAAGGAAAAAGCCTATCTAGACACATACAAACGTTAAGAACCAAGAAAATGCTGAGGATTAGGTTTAATGGAGTAATGGAAAGGTCATTTTTGTGTCTTGATTCACTTGCAAATCAAGGCTAAATTTTCCTAAGTGTTTCTACCTCATTTTCAGTCAGATGCCAATAGGTTGTTATGCACAACCTAAAGCTAAAAATTGTGGTGTTCAAGAGCTATGATGGCGAGGGGGGTTTAAAACAAAAAGTAATAAAAATTAGGAACACTCAGTTTGACTTGTAATAATATTAGTAGGAGTATAACATTTCCTAAATCCAGTTGAGTATATATTGACACTTGTGTTTAGTTTGTCAGCTTTCCAAATTCTGTTCACTAAAACATGTAAACAAAGCAGATTTCTCTCATCTAATTTGAGTTTGCTAGAACTGGTGATTTACATAAGAAATTTTATGGACTTTTTCAAGGATTATAGTACAATTTTATGAGGAAAAACATCGATTAGACTTTAGCTAGTTGATAAAGACATTCCAGTACTAAAACTAAGGTACTCCATTCATGGTAAATAGCTGTAATTAATTGCATTCTTAGCAACAAACTCGTTCCTGATGGTAACAAGCCCACCAGACATGTTTATTAGGGGTTGTTATAGAGTAGCTAAACATTCATGAATGCCACCTGGATCAAAAGACTGATATTGTGGTAAAAAGAAGACGTGGAGAATGAAAGGCTAACTATGATTCTGTCATGCAGCCTGAGCAGAGACAGTCTGTGCTTGGCGTTGGAATTTATTAACATGAGAAATGTGAGGCTTGGAGAGAGGGCTATTTACTGGAAAGACAGGATTCCTAGGACCATTCTGCCTCTGGCCTGCTGTGGGGCTTGGACAAGTCGCTGTTCCTCGGAGCAACCTTGATTCTCTTGTGTTTAAAAGGGAATGTTTGCTGGAGTCTAAAGTGAAGTTGATCTAGGGCCCATAATGCAAAACACAGATGTGCTCAAAATGGCCCTTTGACTACCCCTTCACATTAGAAACTTACTTGTCACCTCTCCAGAAGTCTGAAACACCCGGTTTATTCCTCCAGTATCGGAACAGATCAGGGTTTCTTGGATTGAGCACCAGATGCCAGATGTAGTAATTGGCTTGTATTTGAAAGTAATCATATGAAAAAAAAATGTATCATTAAATGCCAGAATTGTGCAAATGTGGCAGAAGACTCAGTGTGTCAGAAAGATGTGGGGACTGAGATTGCCTGAGTATCACATCTCCTGTCTCCTGCTCATTCTAGAGTGCATACTGTTTATAGCGTGTATGTGTGTTTACATTTATATGCCTGTCTGTGTGTACATATTTAGTGGCTGAGGTTGTGTTATTTGGGTCAAGTATATGCTGTTGAGTTCACATAAACTAAATATGTGCACCTGCAGTAGATCTCAGAAAGAGCCAAAGAAGAGGGACCAAAGGAAATGGAAACTTCCAGTACCCAAAGGGACCGTGTTTTTCCTTACCCCTAAACCTTTGAGTATATGGTCTGTTCTGGGAGCACTGGTCCGCTTGACTCTTTCTTTACTTCCTTAGCTCCTATTCTACTAGCTCTTAACATAGAAGTCCCTTCTTCCAGGAAGCCTTCCTTGACCCTTTAAATCTAAGTGAAATGTCTCTCCTGTCTGCTTCTGTATCATCATAGATGTTTCCCAGCAAAGCCTTTCTCACACTGTAATTGCTTGGTGACTTGGCCGTTTGCCACTAGGATAGGAATTCCATGAGAATAAGAACCTTATCTATCTTGTTTATTGAACTTCTCTTGTGTGCCAAACACTGTTCCGGGCAGTGGAGATAGAATAGTAAACATATGTTTAATAATTGAATAAATGCACAAATAGATAAAGTCAAAAGCCAAGAGATAATAAAATCTTCAGAGTTTTGTCTATAGAAAAGAACACTAAAAAGGATACCTTAATAAATGACATTTAAAAAAAATTCACATCTTAACAAAATGTCCAAAATTTTTTCCCTCCAGTGTTATGATCAGTGGCATCAGATGTGCTTTGGGGTAGATTCTAAGAGAGTCTAAGAATTCTAGATTCTAGGGTAATGTTTTCTAATGTAAGACTATAAAGACAAATTGTGCTATGTTTACTGCAAACTTTGATTGTCTCTTCGGGCCTTGAGTGACTAGGGAAGGGACCTGGCGTGAACAACAAGTCAGGCTGGAGTAGACAGGCTTGTAGGTGTTGAAAACCAGTGACCCAGAGGTGGGGCTGGAGTTGTCAGATGCAGCAGGAGGAGGAGTCAGGGTGTGGATCCAGGCAGGGGAGATAGTAGGTAGGGAGAGAAAGCACACTATAACTCTGGGCAGTCAGAGTGGTCTCTGGTGCATGGTGGGAGGGCTCAGGAATCCAGCCAGAAATATAGGCTATTAAAAGTGCCAGGAGCCACTCAAAAGTCTGGGTAATCAGGGATCTGCTCTCAGATAGTGACCTGCAGTGCAAAGAGCAATAACCCAGGAATTCAAAGACCTGTGTTCTAATTCCGACTGGGCTAGTTACCAGTCCTGTGACCCTTGGCACAGGGTCCTCACCTTTCTAGCTCCTTTTTCTCTACCTGTAAAATGAGGGGATTGGGCCATCCCCTAAATTTTTTTTTTTTAAAGATTTTATTTATTTTTTTCCCCCCAAAGCCCCAGTAGATAGTTGTATGTCACAGCTGCACATCCTTCTAGTTGCTGTATGTGGGACGCGGCCTCAGCATAGCTGGAGAAGTGGTGTGTCGGTGCGCGCCCGGGATCCGAACCCGGGCCGCCAGCAGCGGAGCGCGAGCACTTAACCGCTAAGCCACGGGGCTGGCCCCATCCCCTAAATTTAAAGTCTTGACTTCTCTCTAGGCAGTAGGCAATGGGACTCCATAGTAGCTTGTTGGTCAGTGGGAGGCTTTGAAGCAGGGATTGCCTGCACATCATTTCTGCTTAAGACCCAAGACAGTCTCAAGTATGGGTGATCTAGAGCCTAGGAATAGGGGAGAATAAAGGGAACAGAACAGAGAAGTGGGGTGGGGGAAGGAGTGACTATAGAGTAACAGTTCCTCACAAGGATCCTACATTTTGAAGTCAAAATTAAAACCAATGGGGGGAAAAGTTACTTTAAATTGAACAATCATTGTTTGTGTTTCCTCTTCACCATATATTTGGGCCAAGTCCTGGAAGAGTGGGTCAGAAATGTGTGTGGGAATATCAGAGCGAGAGAAGGGGTTCACCTTGGGCCATCTGGGCACTCTCTCGGGAGAAGGTAAGAGCTTATCTTGGCCTACAAAGAAGAAAAGGACTTTGACCAAAAATTGTAAGGTGAGAATAGAAGTGAACTGGGTCTTCCAGGTTGAGGGAACACCTTGAGCAAAGAACCAGAGCTTTATATGCTCAAAGTGATGGATTTAGATGCATTGTTAAATTTTAAAAATCATAGACATTCCTGTTTGCTGAGCCTTTCACACTTGCCAGGCACTGTGCTAAGTGGTTTCCATGTCTGATCTCATGCAGTTGCCCAAACTACCCTACAGGTCTTTTCCATTACTGCCTCCATTGTATGAATGAAGAAAAGTGGAGATTTAGGGAGAGTAGGTGATTTGCCCAATAGCATACAGCTAATTAGAGTCAGAGTGTGAACTCCAAATCCTTAAATCCAGAAGACCTAGCAGGTAATGATGACTAACATATTTCTTAGACTCCATTAGGTATAAAACTGGTCACAAAGCATTCAAATCTGTATTAGTCATACTACAGTTATTTGACTCTCCTTAATTTATACATTCATGAATATTCTTGAAGCACTAAAGGCCCCGTGCTAACTCCAATTGTTGGGGCAATAGTATGATCTGGGGGACCACGTAGTGTGGATGGTAAAGAGGGTGGACTCTGCAGCCAGATTCTCATGGGTTACCTTCTGGTTTCTGACTGTGTGACTCAGGACAATTCCCCCAGCCTCTTGAGTCTAGGTTTTCCCATCCATAAAATGGAGGAGTGAGGAGTAAATGAGTTATGTATTAAAAAGTTTAGTACAGATGTTACATAGAACATAGTTAAATACAATACATATGACCAGTTGCTATAATTATCATCCACATTATCACATTGGATGGACTTTAGTATAAATATCCGAGTTTGACTGCAACTTTTTAAAGATTTTATTTATTTATTTTTCCCCCAAAGCCCCAGTACATAGTTGTCTGTCATAGCTGCACATCCTTCTAGTTGCTGTATGTGGGACGCGGCCTCAGCATGGCTGGAGGAGTGGTGCCTCAGTGCGCACCCGGGATCCGAACCCGGGCCGCCGGCAGCGGAGCGCACGCACTTAACCGCTAAGCCACGGGGCCGGCCCTGACTGCAACTTTTTAAATGTACATTGTTTAAAAAGTCAGATAAAGTTCAGGAAATTAAGTTATCAACTGTAAATGAGGGGTCATAATAACCTTTTATAATCTTATTATATGCCTAAATGAAATGAAGTATGTGGAAATGTGTTCTGAAACACAAAGCCCCATACAGATGTTAGTATTTTGCTGATGATCAGCCTCTCAGGGCCCCTTCACTATCTGTAACTGGTGAGTAGTCCAGATACTGGAAGGATGGTATGCTCCTGTAATGGAGTGCTGGTTGCTCTGTGTTTGGTTGTCATTACTTTGGGATCAGCCAAAACCATCTCAGGCTCATCTTAGTACTTCAAACATTTTTAGCATTCCCAAAAAGTATTTCATATTGGTCAACCAAGTTAAGGTATATTTATCCATTGTTGTTGCTTGTTTTTGTTCTGTATGGGGAAGAACACAGCAGTTAAAAGTATGCTTTTAAAAAAATACTGGGGCGGGCCCCATGGCATAGCGGTTAAGTGCGCGCACTCTGCTGCTGGCGGCCGGGGTTCAGATCCAGGGTGCGCACCGACGCACCGGTTGTCAGGCCATGCTGTGGCGGCATGCCATATAAAGTGGAAGAAAATGGCCACAGATGTTAGCTCAGGGCCAGTCTTCCTCATCAAAAACAGGAGGATTGGCATGGATGTTAGCTCAGGACTGATCTTCCTCACAATAAATAAATAAATAAATAAATAAATAAATAAATAAATAAATAAATAAATAAATAAAATAATGCCATTTATGATCAGTCAGGAATGAACAATCCAAATGTCTAACAGATTCTAGGATCTTACAGCATTGGAGAAGTGTCTAGTGTAGACTTGCAACTGAAGAAGACTTTGGGAGTGAGCTTGCCTTCCCTTTTCCTCTTGTTCACGTTCAGTAGTAAATGATCTTATTGTGAGGTAGGTAACATGAAATCGCGTGAGCCTCATGCGTTTGTGTATGTGACAGCTCCAAATGGTGATGTTTAAAAAAGAGCATGCTGTGTTAAGTGTAAATATAATCAATGTGTGGTGACATGTCAAGGTTGTGGAAATTCAGATTCCGTTTCCGGGTACAATATTAAACACTGGATACAGAAACAACTGCTGTCTCTGTTGTACTACACCCTGCCGGATGATTAATGTGCTTTTAGCTTAAATAATTGGGAGGGGTGGCACCCCAGGGAATGCTAAACATATCTTTAATTGCTATATAAATATGTCATTTCCTTGCTAATTCAAGTTATGCATGGGAGGTTATATAATACCAGAGGGCCTCCAGGAGTGATGTATTGTACCTATAAGCTGAGTTGAAGGACTAACAAGGCCCAGCTGATGATAAAATATTCTTTGCTAACTCTGTCTTAGCAGGTGAAGAATAGATGTTGAGACATGACATTGCTTTATAAAAGCAGAATTATTGTTTGGCATAGAGTATGGTCTCTAAATAACTTTCTGAGTTGTTGGAAAGGAAATACATTTTCAATAAGAAAAAAATGCTGCAAAATAATCCCAAGAAAAATTTCCTATTTTAGGAGAATGTACATGCTGAAGGAGAAATGAGCATTGTCTTTGGCATGAAGCAAAATATAGAAGATAGGGGAGAGCATTAGTTTCCCATTGCCCACGTTCATATAACAGTCTAAAACTGACCTCATCAATTTTGATATCTCTGAAAGCAAAGACTCTTTTAACTACACTTCTTGTACTTTGCCTTTTCCATTCTAACTGTTCTTAGAAAGGGAGAGAGAGAGTGAGAAGAAAAAGGGAGAGAGATTCTAAGTGAGACTCAATAGTTATGAAGTTGTGCTAAGTCATCTTTTCAGGATTGGTGGATATTGATGGATTGTCTAGCCGGAAGAGCTATGTAAATTGGATTTCACATTCTGAGTCTGCAAAGAAGTCATATTTAAATTTTGGAGTGACTCCATTTTTTGTTGACAGTACCACCATCCTGTGATTCTGAATTACCGTCAGAAACAATTATGTGGTAGAAAGGCGAGGTGGCTATTGAGAAATTCAAGATGTGAGTACAAGAACTGTTTGCTTTTTTAAAAAGTCTCCTGATGGTAGTTTTCTTGAACACTTTTGTTTGCGCCATAGACCCTGGTTCATCAACAGAAAGACAATCTATGGATTAAATACAGAAGGTAGATTCATTCAACCACCAGGTGCCAAGCAAATAGCAGCTTCTGGCAAACCCAGTAGTCTGATATGGACAGCAATCAAATTGCTATCAGATGTGCCCAATCACTGATCATTATGTTATTTGCAAGGGCCTGGAGGTGTCCTTTAATTTAAAACTGAATGGAATCAGAAATCAATTAATGACTGATTGCTGTTTCTCCTACAAATTGATTTTGGATTTGGCAGCCTGAAAACCCTCTTGTGCCAGAATCCACACATGCGCTACATTAAAATACAGCTAGGAACTTGGATCAGTTAATTAGACCAGTTCCTCCAACTTCTTCAGAAAAGCTCTGGTTTTTCTTAACAAAATAACTTTAACTTCTAAATTTTCCACATTCCCACTCTTGTTAACCTTCCATGATTTTATTCATCTATAGCTTTTATCAACTGAAAAGGAATGATGAAGATCCATTTGTATTTTAACTATCTCCCTAAATGTGTCTGGCAGTGATAACCTAATACAGATATTAATTTAAAATACAAAATGTTGAAACCAGAAGTTTCCAGCGCTAGCCTTGTAAAAATCAATGTTATTGGTACAGTCTACTAAAATTTCATCATGTGTACATACCTGAAATGTTAATTTGACTTTGTAATGGGCATGGGAGAAGAAGGAAGATAGGATTCTTATCTAGAAGGTAAGATCCTTATCTAGAGTGAGCCTGTCACAATACTTGTACATTCCCTCCTACCACCCTCCCACATATGCATGCACAGAAACACTCAAATATTTGAAGAGGCATGAAATTCTCAAGCTTCCTTTTCCCAAGCCCCTTCAAAGATAAGCTTCCCTTGTGTCTTATTCCCATGGGCCTCCTGTTGACTACCTAACCTGGGAGGGTAAATAGAGGTTTAGCACATTCTTCCTTCTGCAGGACATATCTGCATTTGAAATGATGCCCTGAAGGGCTTGCCCAAAGGTGGGCAGCTGGCAGGAATTCCTGATCCTTGTTCCACTGGTTAGGAGAGACATTCATATGTCCCCAAACTAGGGTTGTTCCTCATCTCATCCAGACACTGGATGCCTACCCCAGAGATCGCCTAAGAAGATTAAAACTATTGCTTATGACAACTGGGACTAACTCCAGAAGGATAAAGCTCCAAGGACATTCTGGACATTCTGGACGTTGTTTGTTTTGTCAGCTGTAGTATAACACAATGATTAAGAGCAGAGAATCCGGAGCCAGACTACCATTACTTTTTAACTGTGTGACCTTGGGCAAGTTATTTAATTTCATCGTGCCTCAGTTTCTTCGTGATAATAACAGTCCATACATTCGAGTATGGCTATGTGAGTAAATGAAATAATAGTGGCTGGCACATAATAGTACTATTTATATGCTTACTGCTATTATCATTTTTTTTGAAATTGCGCAGGGCAAAAAAATAATCCAAGCCTTATATGTTCTTCTTTCCTGACACCTCTTTCTTAAATTGTGGGCGAGAATAAAGTAGTGTTTTATGTGATATTCCTGTAGTTTTCTTTAGTTACCATTTGCTATACTGTCCTTTAATTTATAGTTAATATCTAGTACTTTATATAAACTTCAAAAAAGTGTGACAACTGACCACTATTTGCAACGTTGGTCTTTTTAGCCCACGTACCCTGAGTGTATTCTCAAGGATTTCTCACGTGCAACCAACGTTAGTTCACACTGACTAAAGACTTGGCCTTTTATGGCTCCTGTTTCAAACCCTGTGTCACTTGCTGTCTTACCTTTATCATGTCAGTATAAAAGTGATAGAGTGGCCAGAAGACACTCAAGTATTTACTCAACCTATGCATCCACCTCCAAATGTTTGTTTATGTAGGTCCTGACACCAGAAATATAGTGGTGAGGCATAGACAGGGTCTTCCACCTCATAGAGCTTATGGTTTGGTGAGACGGGCACTGAACACATACAAGAAAAAGGAAGCCTGTCATAGGGAAGCACAGGACAGGGACAGGGAAGACCTGCCTGAATAAATGAAATATAGTCTAAGCAGTGCCTTTCCTATATTATTGGTCTAAACCCTCAAATGTTATGGGTGTTTATTTTCACAGCCTTCCTATAGGCTATATCCAAACAAGCTTCATGCTGTCTGTGGTGCAGGGGAGACAGCTCGTACTGGCTCACGAGAGCCAATTGTTAAATTTTCGGGAATTTTGCCAATTGAGTTACTAAACACACTCATTATTAAAATTATTTATAAGTGTGCAGTTAAATAAATTAATTAAAATAAAGGTAATAAATACAAATCATCATTTCTCAATTATTTTTACATTTTACGATTATTTATGCACTTAAGGTTATTTAGACTGTGGCATCTGTATGGTGTAAATACTACATAATGGTGTGCCCCTGTGCATCTCTTCCCAACTCTGTGTTCAGTGAAGTCATGTTAATAGTTGATAGCTCGAAAATGGCCATGGTGGGAGTATTTACACCACAGAAATGCTATAAATTGGGAGGGTTGTTTTTGTTTTGTTCCTGGAGAGCCTGTTGTTAAATATTCACTAGCACAGCACTGTTTTACTTCAGTGCTTGACATCCAGAGCATCATCTGCCTCCCGGGCCTGGCTGGTTATTGTTAAGATGTTGTGTGATAAACTAAAAGGAGGCAAAACGAGGATCCTGGTGACTTAGCTTCTAATACCAACTTTGCTGCTGGTGAGTTTTGCATTCTGGGCATGTCACTTAATAAATGTCAGTTCTTGGCTCTCAGAAAAGAGATGGATAAGATGTGATTCCTGTCCTCCAACAGGCCATATTCTAAGCTGTGGAAAATAGACATAATTCTAACTAATTACAATCAATTCTGATGTAATGATGCTTCGGGAGTAAGATGAGGGGACATCTCATCTTGGCCACTTGGGAGGAATTCATTGAGTGTGTGGCACGTGAAGCAGGACCTGAGCAGAATGCACTGGCTCAGTGGGTGGAGGAGGTGTGGTGTGCCATGCCTGGGTCAAGGATGAACTTCTGGGGGGTGGCAGTAGTGGGTGAAACAGGATTATAAATTAAAACCAGGTTATGATCCTAATAGCAGTAGTGGGGTGCCAACAAAGTTTTAAATGACTCTTTACAAGTTGGGTAATGATCCCTTCTGTATTTTGAACATAATAGCTCCAATAGCTGCAGAAGGGATGAATTGAAAGGATCAGTGCACCAGAAAGTAGCTGGAAGACCAATGTGAGCATTGCTAGAATGTAGAAGAGGTATTACGGGTGGGCCCAAAGGCTGAAGTAGATAAGTGATAGCAACCCTTACTTTACTCATCCTCAAAAAGGGCAGATATGTCCTCTGATGAGGGCTGCACTATGACTTTTGAAGACTCTATGCATATTTGCTTTTGTGGGCCCCTTTCTCCACAAAAATGTATTAAAATTATATTTCAAAACTGTGTAGGTATAAAAGCCAGTATACTAATATTTTGTATAAATTATCTTATTCAAGCTAAAAGCTCATTTTTTTCTTCTGATTTTTAAAGAAATGAAGCCACTTTTGTGGGCCCTTGAAAGTATTGTGGGCTCTTGGCTTTGTGCCTATTGTGCTTAATGGAGAAGCCAGCTCTGCCTCTGCTCCATTCATGAAGTTGGTGAGCAGATGAAGGAACAGTTGGGTAAGCTCTTTGAAGAGCAAACACTGTACAAACTTACAGTCTTTTTAGAATTCTTGTTGGATAGAACAAGGTTGAGTCATCATACTGTGGTGAATACTTCCTTTGTTCATTGGCTGTATCAGTGGATTGAAAAATCACAACACTGGCTTTCAAAAAGTGTGTCTGTTCTTTATTCACTGTATGACAACATGTGTCTGATTGTGCAGGTGATGTGCAGGGTAGGTGTGTGCATTGTGGTGGTAAAGGGAGACCAATTAAATGAGGATGAGCAAAGGCTATTTATTCAGAGCTTGCTATAGCAGGCAAGTCAGCTGCCACCGCTTATGTTTTGGCAGATACTCAAAGGCAGGCAGAGGAGTGGGAAAGCTTTATAGTGGTGTAGGGGAGGAAGACTATCCTCAACCCACTCTGGGTCCTTTCTGGCTGAGCTACAAATTAAATTGACATGAGACTGAATAGCAGGAGAAAATCAAACAAAGCTTTATAACATGTACACATGGGAAAGACCCAAGCAAAGCTGGGTAACTCTACAAAATGGCGGAGGTTCTCATCTTAAATATTATCTTCAGCTAAAGACAGAGGAGGATGTTGGGGTGGGGGGAGTCAGCTGTGGGAGATTGCCAGAAAAGTACAGTAAACAAGAGTAAGGTTATTATGCAGATTTAAGGCCTTGTCTTCGGTGTTGACAAGTTTCTAGAGATGAGGTCATCCTCTACTCTTCCCAGTACAGAGAGGGAGATACCTTTACAAATGGAGATTTCCCTTACAAATGTAAATGTTTGGTAAACAGAACTTTTATGAGAATGGGCTTAGCAAGGACCCTCCCAGTCTATGCATACCCAGAGTTATCTATGTTGATGGCCTGTCCTGGGGACAGGCCTTCTATCTTAAATCCTTTTAGGCAGTTAGGTGGCGGCGGGGTGGGGGGGTGGGGGGGAGGCACTCAAAGTTTCTTTCAGAGTCTTCTGAGACTTTATTGTCTTCAGCTCTAAATAATCTGCATACCGGCATGGCACATCTTGGGGGGCCTGCCCTGAACCCCATCAGTGGAAAACAGGGAAAGCTGCAGGTGTGCCCTGATTTGGAGGCTGTTGGTGTGGGGAAGCTGTAGGTGGGCTAACTAGAAGCGGGGCCTCTTTGCGATTGGTTAGGGGAGCTTATCTGGCTTTCCCTGGCTTGTTCTAAATTGGAATCTGGGACAGAATTAGGGAAGCTGACAGTTATTAATCAAGTGCTGGCCATTTGGGGCTGATTGTTACAGAAGCTATTGTTTAGCCTTGTGGATTGTCACTAGCCATAGGAATCTGCCTTCCGGCAAATCTGACTTGTAGCAGGCTGGCTTCCTGAGTTATTTGTTGTAAATAAAGGGTTGGTTTCCTGGGCAGGTTTCTGTGTGTTGTGGGTCAGTTATATTTCTATATATGGTCTGGCCATTGTCCATTTGTATATTCAGTCTTTCATCATGTACCAAGCCCTGTGCTAAACTGTACTCTCGTCCTCTTAATAACCCTGTGAAGAAGGTACTCTAACATTTGCAGAGAGAGAGGAACTGAATCAGAGAGATGTTTGGTGATTTGGTAAAAAGGGGCAGAGTTTCGAATACATGTGTTTGTCTCCAAAGCCTAAGAGTTTATAGCTTCCTCACTGCAAAGTGAGGAGAATTAACTAAGATGATCTCCAGAGTCTTTTTAGGTCAAATTTGCTCATTCTAAGCTTGATCCCAGGTGTCTCTCTTCTCAGTCATAACCTTAGTTGGTCCACCAGAGCAACTATTTCCCGCCAACCCAGTGACACCATGAGTTTAATTTAAGTGTATCCACAGGACCTTTAGCATGTTCATATTTCTTCACCTAGAATTTGGGAAACTCAAAAGAATTAAAGTCAAACTGGCTGGCCAACTGAGCCCTTTCTGTGAAGCAAGAGCCCTGGAGGTGTTATGCTTCCATACTTTCTCTACCACAGCAAGCCATTTTCCCCTGGAATGATTTAATTTCATGCACAGAGAGAGATTCTGCGTGGGTGAAAAGAATGCACTATCATGTCATTCAGTCATGTCTGCGATTTCTCAGCTTCTCCCCAGTGCTGTAGAAATGATTAATTCCTTGGGAAGGAAGCCAAGAAAATCATGAAAATAGCAAAAATATTTCGACTGCAATTGTAGAGCACATAAACTTGTCACTGGAGTGATGAGAAAACTGTGGGGTTGCCTCTCATTAGCAGCAAAATATTTTATTTATATATGTGGTTTGTATGTGTTTTTATTGTTGCAGCGTGGAGGGTACCTGGAGGGATTGGGCTTAGGTAAGCAGGATGATGGAGGGAGATTCAGGGAAAGTATGGCATGCCCTTGTTGGGCTTCTCAACTCCAGAATGCTGGGCCCTCTGCTGACAGTACTGATTGGTTAATATGTATTGGGAGTTCCCTGTTGTGGAGCGTGGTAGCGTACTTTACGATGTGGAACTTGTTGACCTCTGGACGGTATTGTTGAAGCTATTTCAAGAGGCAGGCATGTGTGAGAGAGAGAAAAAGAGAGTGTATTCTCCCAATAATAATGATAGCTTGCATTGATTGATATCTTACTGTGTTGCCAGGCCCTCTGCTAAATGCTGTCCCTGCATTAGTCCATCGAACTTTCACTGCAATCCTGGAGGTAGGTTACTATCGTGATCGCTGTTTTGAGGTAACTGAAGTCTAGAGAGGTTAGGTAACTTACCAATGTCTCTAGGTAAAAGAGAGAGAGCTAGGACTCAACCCAAATACCCGGACCCCCAAGCTTAAGCACTAACCACCAAGCTCTAATGCCTCCCCCAAACAAAGAATGGCAGGGCCAAAAAAGGGCTTTAATTTGTCTGAGGCTTTCACACTGTACTACAGGAGCCTGAGGAGTTTGCTAAGGAGCCCCTGGAAGAAAGGATATTGATGAGGTTCCCACCTCTGCATCAACCTGAGTGGCCTGGCACTTGGGTTATAGATTTACTCTCTGGACTCCCTGTAAATTCTCCTTTAGAGAGATGGTTCCGTTAGAGGCTGGGGAGGGGAAAAAGTTTAAAAGAAAAAAAATATTTTTTTCTAGTTTATTGTCTTCCTTTTAGAGCAAGGGCTGACAAATTTTTACTATAAAGCACCAGATAGTAAAAATTTTAAGCTTTGAGGACCACACATTGTTTCAGTTTCATACTCTTCTGTTTTGTTTTTTATAAACCTTTGAAAATGTAAAAACCATCCTTAGCTCACAAGCTGTACAAAAAGAGGCCACAAACTTGATTTGGCCACAGACTGTAGTTTGCTGAACTCTATTTTAGAAGATAAATTCAAAGTTCAGAGAGAGAAAGTGACTTGCCTAAGGCCACATAGCCAGGACCAGAACTCAGATTGTTCAGAAAAGCTTTGTGGGCCCTGTTGACCAAACTGAGCAGGTATGTGTTCACTGTGTGCTGTGGCTCACCAGACACAGAGTGAAGTGCTTGGGAGATTCACATACATAGAATGAGGTCCCTGCCTCTCCTGGCAGCTGCGAGTCTACAGAGAGACAAGACTCAAACACAGGATAAGTTAACCAGCAATACAGAACCCTCTCTAAAGTGGCACATAAGTCATTGCCAGGAATGTGACTGATGTTTTAAATGCTGAGTGCCAATGAAACGGGGTGCAGTGATTCCTGACAGCTCGTAACCAAGGGCAGGAGTACCGTTGATGCGTTTCTGGGCAAAGGGATCTATTGCTAGTGCCCTTGTGCTTTGGGGCCAACATCCAAACCTTTTTAAACCCGTTTCACAAGCATTCAGGACATTTGAGAACTGGCTCTACTGGTTAGATAAATATCTCTCCCAAGGCCCTGCCTGAAATTGCCCTATTGGTCATTCCTTTGCTTTGGCATTAAAGTCCTTAGTTTAACATGCAGCTCTGTCACCTGGGAGACATATCAAGTGATAAGATTGTGGGTTCTTATTCACCTGCAAGTGTTAATCAGATTAATATCATCCTCCAGCCAGCTCTAAGAGAAAGTGCAGGTAAGTTTGACTTAAGTAAGAGAAACAGAAAAGCTGGTGTGAGGAATGTGGTGGGGAGAGGAGGCCTCCCTGCAGGTTTCTTCAAGAACTGTTGAGAATCGGAAGGCCTGTCACAGGGAATGTTCTAGCATGAACTGCATAAACGTCTGATCGACAATTGAATGAAGTGATCTATTAGTTTGTATCTAACTCTAATATTCTATGACTAGGGTTGATGGGAGAGGAGGAGGTAATAGAAGATTCTAGAAAGTAATCTTTTTTCTTCATAGTCATGAAGGTGTGGTAGAGACTGCTGGCTGGTCACTAAAAGAATATGTGCCTCCCTTTCCATAATGTGGAGTTGTTGATGGTGAGTGGCTGCACCCCCAGGAGCTACATTGCCCGGACTCTCTTGCATCTGGTTGTGACCACATGACTAGTTCTCCCTCATGGAATATAAACGGAAATACTGTCTACCACTCACATGCCTGGCTCATAAAATTGCCCCACCATACTTTTCCATGTTCTTTTCCTCTTCCAACTGGCTGGATAGAAAATTTCCACGGTGTCCTTAAACACCATATATTGAGGGTGGTGGAGCACCTATTAGTCTTATACCTCTTTTGGTGTATTGGCTAATATGGTAGCCACTAGCCACGTGTGGCTATTTAAATTAACTAAAATTAAAACTCCAGTTCCTCAGTCACACTAGCCACATTTCAAGTGCTCAATAGCTACATGAGGCTAGTGGCTATCATATCAGACAACACAGATACAGAACATTTCCACTATTGCAGAAAGTTCTATTGGATGGCTCTCCTCAGTTGTGTTTGAACTTTTATGTATTTTGACACTGTTTTAACAATTAGCCTGCTCTTCTAATATACAGATCAGAACAAGATTGACACAGAGGGTTTGCTGAACCATAAAAAGCAGATATTTGTGGAGTGCTTACTGTACATCAGGCACTGTTCCAGAGTCTGGGGCTGTATCGGTGAACCCAGCAGACAAAATTCCCTGCCTTCAACAAGCTCATTATAATAGGCGGTGTGACTTGGCTATGGATTGCTTAAGGTGCAAATCCAGGCTTTTGTTGTCTTTGTAGCAGCAATATCATTCTCTTTCACTAGTTCCCCAAGCCTCAAGTACATTCCAGGCAGCAGGCCCGCCAACCCAGAGGCTGACATTGGAGGTTCAGCATATCCAGTGAGTAATCACAACCTAAGAGAAAATCTCTCTTTGAGCACGTGTGCCGCAACTTGACTAGCCAGCTATCTTAGTCTGTTCGGGCTGCTATAACAACATACCACAGAGTGGGTAGCTTATAAACCACAGAAATTTATTTCTCACAGTTCTGGAGACTGGGAAGTCCAGTATCATAGTGCTGGCAGAGTCAGTATCTGGTGCAAGCCCTCTTCAGGGATGCAGACTGCTGATCTCTCACCGCATCCTTTCGTGGCGGAAGGGGCAAGAGATCTCTGTGGAGTCTGTTTTATAGGGCACTAATCCCATTCATAAGGGTTCCACCCTCATGAGCTAAGTACCTCCCAAAGGCCCCACCTACTAATACCATGACTTTTGGGGTTAGAATTTCAGCATATGAATTTGGGGGGAGCAAAACCATTCAGACTGTAGCTCCAGCCTCATTGATGACCATGACCTTTCTAAAGCCCTTGTACTTGGGACTTCCTGAGAGTGGATCTGAGTGAAGTAGTCTTATATCTGCTGGAGACAGGTGCTTTAGTCCCCTTGGCCAAGGCAATGAAGACAAGAAAAGGATGACAATTGCTTGCAAAGCAAATTAATGACTCAAGTCATGTTGAATTGTCCATTGTCCCTCTTAATGTGCCCTCGCATCTTCTTACGCTGCATGGACTTCATACACAACATTCTCCACGTGTTCGTTGTCTTACCCACATGTCTTACCTGCTAGACAGTGCATCCTGACGAGGAAGAGGTTATGTCTGTCAGATCTACCACGGTACTCCTGGAGTCTGGTACATAGTATAATGCAATAAATATTTGCTTGTGTCATTACATATGGCCGGTTGTGCAATGAATATATTTTGCCTTTTCATAATATGGTGTAGTAATTTCTACCGTGTAGCTCGCAACTACAGATTCCATGGAAGTTGATAGGTGTTCCATGTTTCATGCATTTGAGTAATGCTGCTTTAAATAACCATGTTTCATTACTGCAGGCCTTCTTATACCATTAATATAGTAATACAGTGGTTTTCAAATTCTAGTGAGCATCAGACTCACCTGGAGGACTATTATCACACAGATCACTGGACTCCACTCCCAGAGTTTCTGAGTCAGTAGGCATGGAGTGAGCCTGAAAATTTGCATTTTTAACAAATTCTCAAGTGATGCTGATGTGACTGGTCCAAAGACCACACTTTGAGAATCTCTGCAGAGGTATGTTTTTGACTCTTGGAGAGAAGATAGCGTTTTCACCATTTCCCAGAAGTGTTTAACTAAAGGTCTTCTTAAACTGAGAGTTCTGTCTAACTTTAGGCTATGCTGACTTAGTTGATACTCATGTGTCAATGAATTATAAATTAATGCATCCACATTTAAAAGGGACGCCTGGGCAGAGAACTGTTTGAAGCACAAATAATGTGTAGCTGCTGGTAGAAGTTAGACTTCATACCAAAATAATAAGACCAAAATTTGGGGTGGAGTATGAAGAAAAAACAATAACCTACTCCTCCAATTATAAAACAGGGTTGATCACAACCTATATTGCCTGGAAAAGAACTGTTTATAACTCAAATCATCGACATTATATTGTTTAAAGCAACTGTGATGCTTGGTATCTGCAGCTGTTCTAGTTTAAACACACATTGTTTGGCACTGACAACGTGCAGCTTTTTGCTTCTTAGACTTTCCTGTGATTTGAGATGTGTTATTTGCTGAATTCCAAGTATCTGAAAGAACAGATGTGGACCTAAAGGAATAATCAACTCTTGCTCAGATTGCTCCAAGGGGCAATATATTTATATATACTTATATATTTTGCTGCATTAGAATAAAGAGCTACATTTGGGTCTTTAGGTTTTAAGGTGTTGGAATGGTAGGAGTAGTTGTAGGATAACCCAGCACTGTGTGCTGCTTTGTGTGATATTAGGGATATCAATCACTCAACTTAGCACTTGTTAATCTCCTAGACACTATAGGTGATATACACAATATAGAAGACATTTTTTTCCCTTATGGAGCTTATCATTGGGGAAGCAAGACATACTCATGAAGTCATTAGAGCAGAGGTTTCTAAACTTATTTGCAAAGCAGCTTACGCAAATAAGCAAACTAACATTCAGATTCCCAGAGCCCATCCTAGACCTGCTAAATCAGATATCAAGGGGGTCATATCAGAGAATATGTGTTTTTAACAAGCTCGCTAGTTGATGCTGATGACCAGGCAGGACTGGAATCTGTTGAATATCTTTAAAATTCTTGAATAATAAAAGATGGTTTGTCATACCCTATTGTAATAAGTTCTTCTTAGTCCAGATAACATATTCTGTATTCATTCAATCATGTAGGCTGGACTGTTCATCTTGTTCTTTTATTGGTGGGTAGGACTAAAAAGTTGAAAAGCTGGGCAGAGCCGTTATTAGCCCAGCTACAGAGAGCTGCCTAGTCTAGAGATGGCAATCTACAAATAGAGCTAAGAGACAATGACTAAATTGTCAAAAATCAAGGCACGGTGACAGAAGAAGCCACAAGTGGTGTTACTCTACAAGAGTGAGCCAGGATTGGTACACTTACGTAAATATTTATCAAGAACTTACTATGTGCAAGGCACTCGGGATGTGATAACAAACAAAACATGTGGCTCTGCCTTCATATGCCCCATAGTCCAGTGGAGATACACATAGGAAATAAGTTGTTGTGATCTTCTTTTCCGTCTTTTAAAAAAATTGTGATAAAATATACATAACATAAAATTTATCATTTTAACCATTTCCAAGTGTTCAATTTAGTGGCATTAAGTAGTTCACATTGTTGTTCAGCCATCATCACCATCCATCTCCCCAACTACTTCATCATCCCAAACTGAAACTCTCGACCTGTACAATAACTGTACAATAGCTCCCTATTTCCCCCTCCCACTCGCCCCTGGTAACCGCCATTCTACTTTATGTCTCTGTAAACTTGGCTACTCTAGGAACCTCATATAAATGAAATCATACAGTATTTTCTCTCTTGTGTCTGGCTTATTTCACTTGGCATAATGTCCTCAAGGTTCATCCACATTGCAGCATGTATCAGAATTTTATTCCTTTTTAAGGCTGAATAATATTCCCTTGTGTGCATATACCACATTTTGTCTCTCCATTCATCCATCGATGGACACTTGAGTCATCTCCACCTTTTGGATATTGCACATTATGTAGCTATGAATATTAAATATTTGTGTACAAATATCTGTTTGAGTCCCTGCTTTCCCTCCTTTTGCATACATCCCTAGACGTGGAATTACTGGATCATATGGCAATTCTATATTTAGTTGTTTGAGGAAATCCACCCCTCCCCCCATGCTTCCCCCTATTCATTCTTCTTTCCACTGGCCCCAGTGAAGAAAAGCCACAGTGCTGCATTTCAGCTTTCAGACTAAGAAATCAAGACAAGAGTTTTCAAGCCTGAGGTCAGGCGGCCTTTAATGTGTCCCTCCAAATCACGGTTCCTCCATCCTTGGTACAATTTTCCATAATCCTGTTGCCATGCCCCAGAGGAAAAGCTTCTGGTTTTAGAGAACTTGAACTCGGTTAAGGTTGAGCAAAGGCGTGGGGCGTAGGCACTGGGGAGTTCTAATCTCAACTTTGCTCCATATTGCGGCAGCCCCAAGCAGGTCATTTAAGCTCCACAATTCCCCATAGTTTCTGACTCACTGCAATAGTTGTAATGACTTCCCTTTGGAGCTACTGGTAAGGAATACATAATGACAGACTAAGGGATGTTGGCAAAGCCCTTTGTTGGATGTTTACTCAGCTGCAAAAGACTTGGACTGTCTTGCTCTCATATCTTTGTGTCCACATCTAGAATTGTGGTCCCCACGTGCATCACTCTCAGATGAATTTCTTACTGCTTCATAGGGATTGATCTAATCCTTAATGTTCATCTACAGTCCTTGCACTTAAACTTCTGGTCTGTGGATGGTTTTTTCTTCCAGATCTTTGGGCGAGAAGATGCAAAAGCACCTAGAAGAAAAGGGCTTAGGATTTCCTGCCATCTCTCATTTTCCCAGAATATTCTAAATTGAGCACAAATAGTATTAAGAATGTTGCTTCCATTCCCTTCAACTTACTTATGTGTAAGTGTGTGCAGTGTTGCTGTCGTCATATGCATTCTCTCTTTTTGTCCCACATCACCTTTGGTGCAGAACTTTGCACTTCTTTGCATTTGTCAGGGAAACTCCAGTAACAGAGAGCATTAAAGAGGAAAGTAAATTCTACTGAAGATTTCATAGAGGAGCCAGAGCAAGGAGCATCTCCCATAGCAAAGACCTTGACATTTTCATCAGCTGTGTCTTCCCTCCTAAATCAGCTCCTCCCCTCCAAATCGCACTGGGGACTCCTCCCCTCCTCTGTCTGTCTCCCCTGGTGCATCCAGGATCTCTTTTCTAATTTCCTCTCTCCTGCATTTTATCTCTTTAACCTCGAATTCTTTCCCCCTCCTCCTCACTCCCCATATCATACAGAGCGGCTTGATTATCCCAGTTTCCACCTCAAAGAGCTTTTCCATCTGCACCCTCCCTCAGAAGGCAGTGGTAGAGTATATATATATTTTTTACTTATGTAAAAATAGGTTTTACACACCAACTGAAATGATTTTTCTGTGTTTAAGAATTTTTGAAGATATCCTTTATAATATGATATGAATTTGTCACTTCCTTTCTTGGGAAGAAATACACAGTGGTAGACAAATCTAAGATGTCCCCAAGATCCTCACCCTCTGATATACTAGCCTTATGTAATTGCCTCCCTTTTGATGAGCAAGAAACTTGTAGATATGAGATATCACCCCCGTGATTATGTTATGTTATGTTATATGACCTAAGGGATTTTGCAGATGTAATTCATGTTCTAATCAGTTGGCTCTGAGTTAATCAAAAGGGGGATTAACTGGATGGGCCTGACCTAATCACACAAGCCCTTTAAATTCAGATATAGAGGTCAGAGGCTGAGAAAGTCAGAGATTGGGAGCATGAAAGGGATATGGAGGGGACCACGTGGCAAAGAGCTGGGATAGCTTCTAGGCCCTGAGAGTAGCCCTCAGTCCTCAGCCTGTGAGGGAACAGGAGCCTCAGTCCCACGGTTGCAAAGAGCTGAATTCTGCCCGCGACAACTTGAGGTTGAAAATGGATCTGAGTTCCAGAAAGGGATGCAGCACAGCTGAAACCTTGATTTCAGCCTTGTGAGACCCTGGGCAGCGAACCGAGTTCTGTAGCTGGATCTCTGACCTACAGAAACCGTGAGATGATAAATGAGTGTTGATTTAAGCCACGGAACTTGTGGTAATTCATTAGACAGCAATAGAAAAGTACTGTGTGCACATCATTCTTGGCTTGTTTTCCTTTCATTGTACATGTTAGCATATTCCTGCTTTTTTGAAATGATGGTGCAAGTAGAGGATAGGTTTTTCTATTTTTAATAAAGTGTTCTTACTTTGGCAAAATAAAACGTTTACAAATCCATATCAACTCTCTCCTGCCTTATATGGTTTGTTTGGGAGTTTTAGTAAACAATGAAATTGCCAAGTCTAGAAATCACAGATTGAAAATGTCCTGGCTCCCCTTCAGTCATCTAAATTTTACCCCTTTCCAAAGCTCACTTCAAGTCAACTTCTTCGTAAAGGTTCCTAGGTATTTCCTCTCCCTAAGAAATCACCTTCCTCTTAACAGTGAGTTCTCAGAAACTGGGACTGAGTAATAACTTCCATTTTGTTGTCCAAGTGGTTTTGAATTCTGTGTAGTTCAACGTTGCCCACTTTTTGTCTTGCCTCCCCAGCTAGAGACCTGGAGGCAGGACCATGATTTCTAGCCCCGTGGCCCCCACTGAGCCTAGCCCAGTGCCTGATGCACAGCAGGTGCTCCCACATGCTTTTGGACTGTTTGATTTTACAAGTCAAAGACCAACACTCCCTACTAAATAAAGTCGATCAACT
Source organism: Ceratotherium simum simum (assembly GCF_057802395.1). Classification (NCBI taxonomy): domain Eukaryota; kingdom Metazoa; phylum Chordata; class Mammalia; order Perissodactyla; family Rhinocerotidae; genus Ceratotherium; species Ceratotherium simum. Next base: position 21,731,445 of record NC_141903.1, on the reverse strand, counting down.
CACCCTTTGAGTCTTTATCCACTCCTACGTTTAGACAGCACCTGCTGTATTAGGCCCTGTCTTTGCTGGGGGGAAAAAAAAGACCTCTGGGCATAAATCCCTCTTTCAGGGAGAGAAATCATTTGAGCAGCCGCTGGTCCATGGCATTAAAGATTGAATGACTGTAATGTGTTCAGACCATGGTTGGCTTGTTAGGAGTTCTGTGTAAGGCAAGAAATAATCTGAGAGCCAGAGACCTTGGAGACAGCAGGGAAGAGCATTGTCAGGGGTGATGTCCTTCCTTGAGGTGTCCTGTTATACTTCCTGTGCCGTTAGCAGAGACACCCTTCAATGGCTTCTCATTAAGCACTGGAAAACATCCAACATCTCGTGGCACACCAGGCTCTCAGCTCTTCCAGCCTCATCCCTGATCCTCTCCCTATGCGGGCTTCTGATCCAGTTTTACTCACTTACTCTCAGCTCCATGGTTTTCCTCTCCCCCAAGTTTGGTGCACGCAGTTGCCTGTTCTGGAGTGAACTTTCCTGCAGCATCTTCCCCGATCCCCCTCATCCAATGATTTCTACATTTAACCCTCAAGATGCCATTCAAGTATCACCTCCACACAGCCTTCCCTGACCTCCCCAGATGGTGGACTTTTTGCAAACTTTATTGAATTCTTTCCCTGTGTGAGCGCTTTGTACGAGTTATCTCACATAGTGCTCACAGCAGCCTGATAAGGTGGACATTATCCCTATTTTTACAAAGGATAAAGCCAAGACTTAAGGTTAAGTTACCTGCCCAAGTTTTTAAAGCTACTAAACCTGGGGCTGTTTCAATCCACAGATCTGTGCTTATAATGTCGAGGCCCTTCTCTTAACCTCCGTGCTACCTGGGCCCCCACAGCTCCTTCTGCATCGGCTCTGGGGGAGCTCTCCTTCCTTCCAGACAGTCACTGCTTCTTTGTGTGTGTCTCCCTCTGTGGTCTGTGAGCCTCAATGAGGTTGGGATCCTGTTCACTTCATCTTAAAGCATATCCCCAGTGCCTCTTAAAACACTGGACACACCTGAGCTTAATAAATAGCAATTAAAAAACAGCAAAAGGCAATAGAGATGGAAGAAAAGAAATATCTAAGGGAAATTCTACTCTACTGAGAATTAAATTTTCTATGGTAAGGCCAATAATGGCCTCATTAGGAAGGCCTTGACTTCAGCTTTTGTTTCATTGAAGGGAAAAGGAGAATTGCAAGAAAAAACCCCACAGAGAGTGGGGGAAATAAAGGAGAGAGGAGAGCAAGTCCATTTTTTTCTCAGTCACGTACGTTTTATTATATCATCCATGTTTAATTCTGCTTATTTAATAAATATTGGATGAAGTCTGCTGTATGCCATTGTGGAATGTTCAGAGGAATTCCACTCCCAAAGCTCATTTTCACAAACTTTCTGCCTTATGGCATCGTACATAACACATGTGGAGAAGAAAGATCTTTTCCTTGAGGCAGAGGATGATGGCATTTAATATATGGTTTGGGGAATATAAATGTCCACCTCAGGGATGATGCTGTAGGGAAAGAGGGGTTGTGTCAGCTAACATTTACACACTCACTTTATATTACCCTTGAATGTGTAATTTGAGATTATAAAATCATGCCACCACCTAATAAAGTTCATCATTGCCTCCTTAACCCTTTTATCCTTTAATCTTTAAGTATGAAGGTTTCTCGATGATTTAATCGTTTTGCAAGGGGTAAGAGGCATCCAGTAAAAACAAAATGATGTAGCCACTCCTGCACTCTCTGAACTTGTACCTATAGGACTTATAATAGAAGTAACCTTGGAAGCTTCGTTTTTATCTTATCAGCTTCCTGTGCAGGAATCCACGTTGGTTTTCATTTGCTGGTCACCCTTTGTCCTATGCCAGCTTTCTCTTGGTTCCCCTTCTTCCTCTGTCATCACCTTCTCTTTACATCCTCAAAGCAGCTCTCTATCTTTTGTCATTCTCTTCTTTTGCATTCCCAAGGAAGCTGTGCCCTTCCTTCCAAGGCCAAGACCTCTCTGTCTAGGGAAGAAGTACAGCGTGAAAACTGAGAGTTCCAGGGTCAAGTTCACTACTTGGAAACAGTGATTTTAGGCAAGTCCCTGCACTTTTCTAAATCTCAGTTTCCACATCCATAGAAAAGAGGTAATGGCTTCTCTGTTGCTTACATCACCAGTCTCTGCTGTTGCATAATTTCTCCCCAGTGAATGGAGCTTGTATTCTCTTGGCAGTAGGAAGACAACCACTAAGCAGTACCATAATAAAAAATCTCTAAAAATATACTTGATTCCTATATCCTTTAGAAAGAAATGAACTTGCTTTGACTTGGATTCTGTGTCCTAAAGCCTTGCTTACTATCTCCCTTTACTTTGGCAACATTGCAAGACAGAGAAAAACCTTATTCTCTGTCTCCATTGTCTCACCACCCATTCATTCACCCCATAATGCATTACAAACCCCATTCTTCCTTCCCCTGTCTTTTGAAATCATTCTCTTGAGGGTCACCAAATGACCTAATATCCAAATCCAATAGCCATTGTTCATGTTTTTCCTTCTTGATGTCTTTGTAATATTTTACACTGCAATGGCCAAATTCCTCTGTTTTGAAGAAATATGAACATTTTTCTCTCTGTTCTGGCCAAGTGAGGGCCTCTTCCTTATTTTTATTAAAGATAACGCACTTCTGGTCTCCCAAGCTTCAGCCCATAGCATAGACTTTGAGTCACCCATTGCTTTTATTTGTTCACTCCCAACCAACAAATAGGCCCTACTGAGACTTCATCTGCAGTATTTTCCCTGCCTCCCTGCTCCCTGTGCCCCTGTCCCTTCCTCTTGTCCTCCCCATTCTCTCTACTCTGCAGACAGATTAGTTGTGTTGACTCTATGCCTGGCCTCTTAATAGTTTTGTGGCCTTTGACAAACTACTTGTCTGAGCTTTGGTTTCCTTATCTGTAATAGGAATAATAATAATAGTTTCTACCTCTAAGAGTTATTGTGAAGACAAAACAAAATAATAGATAGTCCTATCTATTCATGTACTAAATAGTTGATACATGTTAGCTATTATCTCCCCACACCACTCCAACCCCCTAGTTAGGGTCTTTTTATAGGAACAAGAGATAGTCACCTCATTTTTAATTCTAATATTATGCCTTCCTCTAGCTCCCGCCATCTAGTACTCTAGACTCCATGCACAAATACTTAGATCAGTTTTACTATTATGCAGTTTTGAAAGTTTAAGAAGTAATATGATATTACAAGAGTATGGGCTTTGGGTTGGTTGACCTTAGCTCGAATCCCTTTTCTTCTACTTATTAGCTGGATAACTTTGGTCTAGCTTCCGAACCTCTCTGAATTTCACTTGCCTCAACTTGAACATCAAAATAGTCATAGATACCATGCAGGCCTGGTGTAGGAATTAAAAATATCAAGCTCCTATCATAGTGCCTAGTACAAGAGTTCACGTTCAGTAAATGATAACGGTTGATATTATATCAGCCCCCTGCTCTCTTTAACCCAATCCTGAAAGCTTTGATGGACAATCAAGCTCATCCACAGTTGAGCCTCAACCTGTCCTTCCATCTACCTTTGCTGTCTTACTTCCTAGTATCCCTAACAGGCGCTGCTTGGCCCACATAAGGAGCCTTATTTTTCTCAGCCTCTGTCCAACTATTTTTCCAACTCCTCCTTTCTAGAATCCCAATACCTACTTCCTCTCCCTTTACCAAACGCTCTTGTTCTCCCAGGACCAGATCAAGTCTAACTTCATGAAATGAAAACATACAAAAGATTTTAAGATTGTTACTGATCTAGACCTTACTATGCCAGTCTGTAACTGGAACTCATAAATACATCACATTAGCAAATGATTTTACAGTCTTTGACATTATTTTAAAATGGTACTGTTTATATATATATATTTTTTTATTGATGGCATTTTCTTTGTTACCTGTGTTTCCTTTATAATACTGAGATGAATGTTGAACAGTTCCACACTAAAAGCTCAATAAACTCTTGTTGGTGATTTTCTAGATTGATTTTCATGGAATTTGCAGCTTATGCACCATCTGATCCTTAGGTCGCACCATTTATTTCTTGGCCCCTGCACAGAACCTTTTTATCCAAGAGGTTCCATCTGCTTTGCAGAAATGAGCTCATGAGTCATTTCCTTCCCCACCCTCCTTGTAAACTGCAAAAGCAGGCAGGCAGCCCCTGGAGGGTAAGTGAAAGTAGGGCTCAAATGGAGCACTGGGGAGTTGAAAGTAGGCTCAAGTTTGTCAGATCCTGGTTCAGATTATTATCCTCAGGCATGTTGAGAAATTAAGCAGGGATAACTCTGTTCAGTGGAAAGAACAAGGTGCTTTGGAGCCAGACGTGGCTGGGCTCAGATCCTGACTCTGCCTGTTGTGTGCTTTGAGACCTGTGGCAAGTCAGTTAATCTCTCTGAATCTTTGTTTCTCAGTCCATAAAGCGAGGATAACAATATCTGCGTACCAGGACTGTTGTAAGATTAGAGGGATTGTGTAGAAAGCCCCTAGCACAGTTCTTGGCACAAAGTAGACATTTAATACCATTATTCTTCAGTCCCAAAGGTGTTTGGATGCCTCCCAGAGATGTCTCTGCAGAAATTATTGACGCCTACGACACAAACTTTGCAAACAACTTGTCGTCCACGCTCAGGCCTTTGTAAAATCATTTTTTAAAGTAGATTATTTCACTACTCTTGCTTAACAGGAGGAAAACTTGATAAAATACACCTGTGAGTTAGGGCTGTTTTTGTTATTTCCGATCTGACAGCCAGAAAGAAAAGTCTGAAAATTACCTTACTTCCTTTACTTTGAATTTTCAAGAACTGATCAATTTTTATGTTCCCTAAAGAGGAGAATTCAATAAGGCAGTCTGGAATTTGGCTAATATTTTTCAGTCATGTATTCAGGGGTGGACCTGGATGGATTGTTTCACTTTGTGTTTTGTATTCGCCCTTTGAAAGTGACTTAGGGAAATGGAATGTTGAAAAGTGGGACTGGACGGGGGTCAGGGTAGCACCCAACGTAGCCACATCCTACCTGGGTGAGATGACACACTGGGGCCAAGTCTTCAGTTTCCTCATTTCCACTCAGAATAATCAGCGTGACCCTCAGTTGACTAAACTTACGAGAATTTCTTAAGTACAAAATTAGTCTATATGTATAAAAGTGCTTCTTAAAACTGTAGTTCTATATGAATACAAACAATGTAATAGCTATTTTTTTCTACCCATGTTTATAAATTGGAAAATAACAGTGTAATAGAAATAGCAACAATAGATAGATATTTTTGGTGGATATTTTTTGTGCCTTATGACTTAATTAATTTGAACTTCAAAGAATCCTATGGATTTGGATCTATTATTATTTTTCCTTTTACTAATGAGGAAAGGAAAGCACAGAGATGTTAAGTTACTTTTGACCGAAGTCTCATATGTTATAGACAGAGGTGCCAGTATTCAAATGTGGGCAGTCTGTCTCCAGAGTCCATGAACATAATGACCATACAGAGAAATTCCACATTCTAGTCTTTACTCATGCCTTACTGTAGCAAATATTTATTAATCACCTATTATGTACCAGGTGGTGTAAATCCTGGGGGATGCTAGAATGAAGCAGACAGGCTTGGTTCTTGCTGTCATGGAGTTCACAGCCTGATGGGGTAGGTGAGTAAACACTTAAATGAGGAAATAAAATTATTGCACAATGTGATAAATGCTGTAACTAAAACCAGCAGGTGCCGAGATGAAGAATAAAGGGTGGTGAGAGACCTCTAGTTGAACTGGATGATCAAGGAAGCCTTCTTGGAAGAGGTGAAATTTAAGCTAAGATCCAAGAGATGAGAAAGAGGTAGCCTAACACATCTGTGACACCTCAACTGTCCAGTACGGTGTGAAAAGGTGACAATTGTGTCATTTAGCTGTGCACCTCTGGTGTGGTGTGAAAAGGTGACATCGGGGTCATTTAGCTAGGCACTGCCCTGTTAAATAGGGGGACAGAGCACAGAGAAGACCAAACCTAACACATTACTTTAGACTAAGAAGGCATTTCCCCCTTTAAACCCAGCAAGGCAGACAGAGCATCTCAATGGGATGGAGGTGGGGGGTCCTTTCTCACAGTTGAAACCTTGAATTTCTTGCAGCAGCTACTCAATCACATCACTAACATTTACCTAGTTCTTGAGCCTTCCCAGCATGTAAAACATTATCTTTGCTGGCCAGGACATTCAAAATGGATTTCTTACAGGTTAGCCTCCTAGTAGTAAGGCTAGGAAGTTGGAGAAAAGAAGCCTTTTTAACAGAAGCAAGTACCTTAGCAAAGAGCTTGGGACTTAGAAATAGAGGACGCAGTGCTTACACTTTCAAGATGGGAGTCTCGTGGGCTGCTTTCCTTAATATGGTGCTGCATGGGAGAGAAAATTGATTCATTTGAATTTAGGTAATGCAAAATTTCTGAGCTTTGAGAAAGGCTGCATTTCAAACTTTGCAACCAATTTCCTTGGCAAAAGTATAGTGTGGTGTCCTGGCAATCCCTTTCTCTACTCCCAGAATTTCTGGGAGAATATTTAAAGTACTTAAAGTAATATTTAGTATTAAAATATCCCCAGGCACTCAAGGGAAAACCCATTATCAAATTGCTCCATAAACATTTTATCAGTTTTCTAAAGCAAGTTTCTTGAGATTTCTACCAAGCACCACTTTTAGTATGTATCTTTTAAAAAGAATGAGGCAGATAGATAAAATTATTGTAAAACATATTCCTGATATAGCATTGGCAGGTGATAAATGTTATACAGGAGGGATCGGCATACTTTTTCTGTAAAGAACGGACAGTAAATATGTTTGTTAGGTTTTACAAGCTATATGGTTTCTGTCTCAGCTCCTTGTCTCTGCTATTAGTGTGCAAGCAGCCATAGATGGTACATAAACTAATGAGCATGGCAGTGTTCCAGTACAACTTTCATTGACAAAACAGGCCGTTGGCCCACAGGCTGTAGTTTGCAGACCCTTGTTATAAACTATGTAGAGTGTGAAATAATTTGTTATTAAGTAACAATTAAATATTTGGAAGGATGTATACCATGTTGTTTAATGTTGATTATATTTTACGAATGGAATAATGGAGTGATTTTACCAGCATTTGATATCTTATAATAAGCACTGATTGCCTTGATAATCAGCAAAAACAATGAAGATACTTCCATTTTGAAGAGAAAATCAGACTTTGCACTAATTCTAGGTGGCTCAGTCCAAATAAGTAATGTTTAACTATATTTTTACTATGCATTTAGAGCAATTGCTGGTATTTTATTCTCTGGAGGCAGCAACTAGAAGTATAGAATGAAACTAATTAACTTTACACAAGGACAGAGTGTAATTACCCTCAATCATGAGCAAGTTTTCGGTCTTGAAGAGTATCTAGATATAAAGTGAAGGTCTACTTTTAGTTATACTCTGATCTCATGTTCTAGAAGAAGATGAACCTTGATGCAAACCCTTAGGGAATGCACATTTTTAAATATAATAAAACCTCAGGACTGTAACTGATCTGGTATTTCTCTGCAACCTGAATTTTGCATTATCAGAGCGTTTGCCTTCTTTTGCATGAAATTGTGCTAGATTAGAAGGTATCCTTACTTTTTTCTGTCATATGGCATTAATAAACACAACCGAATGGAGAAAGCAGCTTGTCTAACAGTCTCTTTTGCCTGATGACAATGTTGAAGATGGAATATAAGCACAGTCAGTGGTTGGAAATGACTAACTGTATAGGTCTCTTGTGATCTGAGGCTCTCTGATTTCATGATTCAACAGTTGATCAGACTGGGTACTTTGTAAGGTTCAGATCCTTGACTGATCTTGAGGTGAAATGAACGAATGTAGTACGCATTCGAGATTCATTGCCCAGGTCCAGTTGACTGCACAAGAAAATTAACATGTAGCCCAGGGTAGAGCTTATTTTAATGAAAATGGAAGCAGAACTCAACTCCTCGGTAATGAATGGCATGCCCTCTGTTTGACTCCAGAATACCAGCCCAAACATTTCCCCACCTCGTAATGTTTCTATAGCAGTGAAGTCTGCATTCTGTGGATTTCAAAAAGCAGTTAAATGAAGCAAACCTATGGTTTCTAATTTACTCCTAATTAGAGAAAAGCCTTTTTAAAACTTGCAACTAAAATAGGCTTTGTATTTTCAAATACAGAATCATGGGTTGGCACACATATTTAGTGAATATATGTCTAATGGTTCATCAAGTTGCTAGAAAAAATTAATTAAACCATTTTCCTATTTTAGGGAAATTATAATTATTCCATTATCTCTTCATTGTTTTAATGAACTCTCCAGTAAACATTACCAGGCATATAAACTTTTCCTTTTTTTAACTACCCTGGAGAAATGTCTAGGAGGGGGATAAAGTCTTTTAGCATCTAAATTTGTTCATTTACAAACATTTACTAAGGGCCCCTCAATATGACAATTCCCATGCTATGCGCTGGGAATATAGGAGTAACTAGCTTGCTCTGTGATCTTGGGCGATCTCTTTCATGTCACTGGTCTCCCTTATCCTGTTGATCTCATAAGAAAATCATTTATACGAAGTGCTCAGCTTCAGGAGAATCCTGGGAATCCATATTGTCAAGTTGCTTTCCAGAAGTTTTAGGTAAATTTGCAATGCCATCTGCAGTCTTAGAGTGCACGAATGACATCACAACCTTACCAGCAAGGACCTGGTGTCCTTTTACAATTTTGTCATTTAAATGAGTGAAAAGTGGCCCCTGATTGCTTTATTTTTTTTTTCTTATATTATTAGTGAGTTTGAAGAAGGCACAATTTTGGCTCTAAGTCAAATGCAGTTTTAATTCCATATCATGTTCTTAGATTTTCTTTGCTAAGAAAATTATTTGTAGTGGCAGGAAGTAGAAGAAAGGGCAGCAGAGAACAAGGCTTTTTTAAAAACTCATTTTAGGGGAGAAAACTATTTGAGAAAACTGTTTCCAGAACACATTGCACATTGATAATGCAGCGATGCTTCAGATATTTCAATTGAATTACTTCATCTCATTCCCCAAGGAAAATCCTCCATTTCTCTGTTTTACCTTTGTTCCAAATGCCACATGTTTATTTCCCTCCCTATTTCACTTTTTTTTTTTTTTTTAAAGATTTTATTTATTCATTTTTTTTCCCCCCAAAGCCCCAGTAGATAGTTGTATGTCATAGGTTCACATCCTTCTAGTTGCTGTACGTGGGACTCGGCCTCGCGTTGGACGGAGAAGTGGTGCCTTGGGGCGTGCCCGGGATCCGAACCCGGGCCGCCAGCATCAGAGCGCGCACACTTAACCGCTAAGCCACGGAGCCGGCCCCCTATTTCACTTTTGAAGATAATATCGCAAGCAACGAGGCAGTAACATACCTCTCTAGTCATTAATAAATTATCGTGAGCACTTCAAAATGCAAAACACTATATAAATACTTTAGGATAATGATGACAACAATTCCTCACAGGGAAATGGGGAAAGCAAATGAATTGTTTAAAGTTTGCTTACTATTTGTGAGCAATTTTCAGAGAATGCCTTGGATGTCCTCTTAGTCTGCTCGGGCTGCCATAACAAAATACCACCAACTGGGTGACTTAAACAACAGAGATTTACCTTCTCATAGTTCTGGAGCCTGGAAGTCCAAGATCAAGGTCTAGCAGAGTTCAGTTTCTGGTGAGAACTCGTTTCCTTGCAAATGGCAGCCTTCTCACTGTGTCCTCATATGACGGGGGAGGGGCAGAGAGCTCTGGTATTTCTTTCTGTTTTTTTACAAGTTCTATAGGATCAGCACCAGTTCTATAGGATCAGGTCTCTACACTTATAATCACCTCCTTAAATGCCCTAGCTCCAAAACAATCACGTGAGGGGGGTTAGGGCTTGAGCATATGAATTCGGTGTGGACACAATTCAATTCATGGTAGTGTATACACAGAAATTGAACTATTGCTGGTCTAGAGCTCAGTTGTCAATTTCACAATATGCTTTTTTTCCCCTCACCCTTTGTCATAGTTGGTCTACAAGCATCAGAAGTGCTTCTAGTCTTCTCCTCTCTGAGAAGCATGGAATGGATGGAAAAATTCAAGACAGGGGTTGGGTCACTTATATCCATTGACTTGTCGACATAAAAGGCAGTTATCAAAATCAAACAAGATTGTAGACTCATAGCTCTCAGAAATTACCCAAACCAAACCTTACACCCAGATTTTGAGATGGAGAAACTGAGGTTCAAAAAGATGAAAAGGTCATTCTGATCATCAATTATCAATATGATCCTGGAGGTCTTCTGACACCCATCACAGTGCTCAGTGTGGTAATGGAAGTGATTGTGCTTTCAAATGAAAGATGGTATGGAAATGAATTCTAACTTCATAGGATAAGTCAACATCAGTTAGGATACTTGTGGTTGCAAAAAACATAAATTAATCCTAATCTAAAGGATATTGGGGCTCACAGAATCAGTGAGAGAGGGAAGACTTGATTTGGTGACTGGACAGGGTCCTAGGTGAATCCAACAGCCACAGAGTGGGAAGTATGCCCAGCATACCCCCAGGCACAGCCTCACCACCACCACCTGGAGTGAATTCAAACCAGTCCTTTGTCTTTGAGGGAACTGGTAGGATGTTAGAGTGCCAGGAAGGAGGTTTCCAATCATCCCATTCTAGATCATGTACTTATGCCTTTCCTGCCTGAGACAGAAAAGGAGGATCTGGCCCCTGCATCTTCCATAAGGGAACACAGGCCCTATCTCTAAATGGGGAATATCCCCAAATAGAAAGTGGTTAGGTGCAGGATAACCAAAAAACAAAACAAAGCAAAAACTAATATCTACTACAGTCTCCAACCTGACAACTTCTTTGTCGAAAATGGTTTGTGCTGAGGTAGATTCATTTCAAGTAAAAGTCTCATGTTTCAGCTTTCCCTGGAGCCCTCTGGTCTACTGCTAAATTAGTGTACATTTGACATTACCATTTATTTTCATATTCTGTTCCCATTCAGAATGAAATCTAGTGTTGAATTTTCTTCTTTTATATATGTTGATTTTAGCATTCTGTTCCCGTTGGGTTCTAGAGTTGAATAGTAACTTGGGTGCTTCAGAATGGAAATAAACTTTATTAGCTTATGTCAACGAATAAGAGGCATAAACTATAAAAGAAGCACAAAGTTTATTTGGGGTCTCAAGAATTGCAATTCAGGAGACACAGATTTGAGTAGAAACTCAGATGTGCTCTGGGAGACAAAGGAGACAAGGGTTTATAACAGCAAAAAGAGATAACTTACATAGGTTGTTTTGCAAGATTTGTGATTGGTGCTGGCAACAACTGTTACTTCTTGGCTATACGTGATTGGTTGCTAAGGCCATCTCTAAGGCAGAAAGTTCTTATCTGTGGGAGTAAGCATATTTCTTGAGAGAAGGTCAGGATGACAGCAGTGACGCACAGTTCAAAGGTTACATTCCATCTGGGCAGAGACAGAGACGTGCGTAAGTCCCACTTCTCTAATGGTCTCCCAGCTCCATTTTAGAAGGCTTGACGTATGTTATTCTGTTTTGTTATCATTGTCTACACTTACTACGATTAAGAGGCATATCTCAGTGTGCTCTTGGGAGTGTTTTTCCAACCACCTACAGAATTCAAGCATATTTGTCATTCATGATATGGCTACCAAGAAAGTATTATGCATCTGAGTATTTGATCACGTGGGTTCACTTTTTCACTTGTGGATTTGACTGAAACAGAAGTAACAATATCAATTACTTGCCACTTAAAAAGCAAGAGATGTATTTATCTTAACTGAAAGAATAAGAGTTTGTTGACAGCGATATTATGCTCCCAGATTATGTGTCTGCGGTGAATTCTCAGTATCCTATCTTTTTCTGTACAGCCCATGGCTATCATCTGTCCCCTGGAGCATAGCCACAAAAGGAAGTTCAGAAACTGATGTTCTGTTGGTGAGAAAACATAGGGATCTTTATTTAGTCCCTGAGACCAGCACCTCCATTACTTTCTTTTTTAGGATCAGCTTTATAGTTTTTGCAAAACAGGAATACGGCCACTCAGAATGGCATCTGGCTGCTATTCATGGATCAGTCTAAGAATGTGATGATATCGTCCCTCTAGTTATTGGCAAGCAATAAGTGTGAGATGGTGGTGGGTCAGCAACTGGCTGATCCTCGTGGAGCAAGGAGAGGTAGGGACTGGTGGCTGTCATTTGCAGCATTTATTGGTTTCACAAGTGGACAAGAGAAAAACAGAGGGCGGTCTTGATTTGTGCTCTTCATCTTTTACTGAAACATTTCTCAAATAGTCTTTCTGGATTAAGACCTATGCCCATTTCCGTGGTTACACAGCAGAATGGTCTTTCCATTTCTGTAAGTGGGGTAGTTGCCAAGGTGAGTGTGTGTCAGTGTGAGCGCACACTAAGCATTGAGAATAAACTTGTGTAGTAGTACAATGGGCTATTATTCCTTATCCTTGACCAGGGTAACTCCATGCCAGCAGATAACAGAATTCTTAGGTCTGTGAAGAGAGTGGGACTCTTGTGGCATGGCTCTGCCCCTGTCCTCTCCACCTCCATCCTCTCAAACACTTGAATACAATTTATTGGCCCTCGTGTATCTTGCTTTAGCTTTCTCAACCTCTTCTCATGGTAACATTGCAAACATATTTACTCAGACTTTGCCTTCAGCATTACCATCTTTTTTTCTTCACAACACCCAAGTCTTCCTTCTTTAAGTATTTTTTATATCCTACTTCAGTTTGAGTCCAGTGCACTGATGGACCTATCGTTATGAGCGAATGGAATCAGATTAAAAATGTCCAATTAATTTCTACCATGTGATTTTACATATGCAAATGTTTAGTACATCATAAATGCAAGGGAAGCTATTTCAAAGGTGAGGCACATAATAAATATGGAAAGTACCAAAAGAAATTTGTTCTTAGGGCATTTTTACTAAGCCCAGACTATTAGGAGCTTAGAGAATACTGGAAGAATGCTCTATAATGTGCCAAATAACTCAAGTTAACTAATTTTGTGTGAATTTCACAGGGCTGTGAATTTCTTTGCCTGATATTTCTATACAATTTACATAAAAATCTATCTCAACTGAAGCCACGTTCTAATTTCAATTTCTACCTTACAAAGAAACTTATTTTTCCTCTTCTCAACATGCTGGGGCAACCGTGTTCAGGTTTTGGCTGAGATAAGAGATCCATGTGGTATTTCCATCACGGCTTTCTGAAGAGATTCTTTGCTGTGTAATTGCCAAGACAATTAGCTGCAAGCTACAGTTAGTATCTCTTAGAAGTGAAAGCTCCTTCCCACTGTAAGAATTATGTTACTCCTCTGTAGTGTTGACAAGATGAAGAGCCATTTTGGATGGCGTGATTCTGAAATGGCTATCTCTTGGTGATCCATGTTTCAAATTGGTTATGATTTAGTTCTAGTCAACTGACGTTTATGGCCTTTTGCATCTAGACTGGGACTTTCAATTCAGCTCAATCAGGTGTCTTCAAAGAAGCATCTGTTATGTTTAAGTTTCCTGATGTCTTTCTTTCAAACCTGCTATTTTCCCCTAAATCAAATGCTTAGTTCAGCAGAGCCTCAAAACAAAAACAAAAACAAAAAACTCCAAATGGTCCCAGTGGAACACTTTACAGAAAACTGTTAGAAAAAGGCACAAAGAAAGTAAACAGAGGGGTTTCGAATGGAAATGGCCCAAGGTAATGCCCTCCAAACCTTAATAAAGAAGGTAATAACGCAGTCTAGATTACATAGTGTATTCAGGAGTTTTCTACTAGATTGGCTCAGCGAAAGCATTGTACTAATCAGGTTGCAGAACTTTTGGTGGTATGGTGGAAAGAGCGTACACTTTGACAGCATGAATTTGCATTCTGACTCCGAATCTACAAACTCGATGACCTTGGGTGAACTGCCCATCTCATATGAGCGTTGGTTTCTTCCTTTGTGATTCAGGGACTCTGCTGTTAGACGAAGAAATTTTTTCATCCATACACAAATATTTATTGATCCTCTAATATGTGCCAGGCAGTGCATAAATCATTGAGGATTCAGGTGAAAAAACAAAACAAAAATCAGGCTATATCCTTGACCTTATGAAGCTTGTGTTCTAAAAAGGCTTAACTGCAATTAATATTATTACTGTATCCCAGATGTTTGTGGAGGCAAACTGCCCTTTGAGATTTAAATTAAATAAATGTAAACCTCCTATTATGTGCCCATTGAGTAATTCCGCCTCCCTCTTGTTATATTCAGGAATTTGTGGAGGAAAGAGACTTACCTTTATTTTTTCCACTTCTGGCTCTGAATTCTTGCTTCCACTATATTAGTGCAGTTTATGGATCTTCTCACCGATAAACCCATACCGTCCCTCTTCTGTACACATGACACATTTCAAACTATCAGTCTCCAAAATCTCACCAACATGAGGCTATGAGTCCAAAAAACTGTTATGTGTGATTTAGGATGACAGAAGTAGCTTCTATCACAAATTACTTTAAATATTATCTTTTCCTGTGAGAAGTCCTTTGGCTGTAGTCCCACCAGAAATTCTAACTGGCTCCATTTCTTGCAGGGTCTGCCTTCCGCCATATTGCTAAGCCCCTCTCTCCTCAGCCCAAGGTCTTAAGGCCTCACCTGCCAACCCATTGCAGTCTACCGAGCATTGTATCACGTAGATATCCATCTTGTTTTGAGCAACTCTGGTGCTTGTTAAAGTAACATTTTTTCCCTCCCCATTATATTGTTTTTGGTATTTGGCAGTACAAATAATTGAGTTTTCTTTGTTTTATTCCAAAACCACTGACAGCTTTCTTCACAACAGCCAATGAACTTGACAAACATAGGTCAGCAGGACTGTCCCTGTGACAAAAGAAACTCAGCCACATTTGTGGTTTTATAGTTTCGTGGCATCATCTTCCTATTTGTACAATAGCCTCTTGGGTGGAGATGTATGAAGGGCGTAACTTGAGAGAGGAGACTAGATGACCACATGAACAGACAGGTCATATTTCAATAGCCATAGAGTTTGAATTGCTAAAATGGCTCTTAAGTAAATGAGAGCCTTTAGTAGTACTTGCGGTTCTCAGCTGTGGCCTGAAAAGGCCCCTTATGAAATCACAGATGCTACTTATAAAACCTGGCAAATTCCTTCTCTGACTCCTTATTGCCTCTGGAAAGTTTTCTGATTAGGCTCTGGTTTCAGGATAAATCCTAATACTCAATGAGTGAGCCTTTACCAGACCCAGCATTTGGGATAAATATGAAATGACAGCGTGTGCCCTCCGGAAATTACAGAGATAAGTCCAGCCTCCTATTATGCTGGCCAGTGAGTCCATGAAGTGCTTTTGGAAACATACACCTTCCACCCACCAGCTCAAAGTGTTCTATCAGCACTTTACTAATGTGGTTTCCTATGAAGGTCAGAAAGTTAAACTTATCACCCAGTAGCTGAGGTTGATAGTTCATATCTTGATCTTATCACTGGGCCTCTTTTTCCCATTTCATTTGCTTTTTGAGGACTTAGAACTGCTCACTTCGGGGAACTGTTTGTAGTGAACAGGAGCCTAAGTAAAAATAAAAATCAAGCTGTGTAAGGCAGAAACACAAAGTCCAAAACAATATTGTAGTTTGCTCCCCAAATGTGGAATCTGACCCATCCAATTCTGTCAGAATGATGTGACCCAATAACAAAGTCACTATTTTTTCTTCTGTCTTGGTTCCTCTTTCTCAGACATCAAAGTAAAGCATGTTTTCAAACAAGCATCTGTCAAAGGGATCCTCTTTTGCTTTTCCCACCTTCCATTCAAATAAAATTGATGACAGCAGCATCTCAGCAGCCTTTTAAAGGAATCTATACTTGAAATAGAAAGAAATTCACTGAAAACATGCAGCTAGATCCTTGATATTCATAAGCAAGATAATCTGATACATTCTCAAATCTCTAAATTCATGAATACCATACTGTATAATTTCTTTAATTTTCTTATATACAAAGCAGAGTGTCTCAACAGCACTATTGATGTTTTGGGCTGGGTAATTCTTTGTTATAGGGACTGTCCTGTGCATTGTAGGATGTTAAGCAGCATTCCTAGTATCTGCCCTACTAGATGCCAGTAGCACACTCCTCTACCCCAATTGTGATAACCAAAATTGTGTTCAGACATAATTGAACAATGTCCCTTGCCAAATTTCCCTGCGGGGCAAATTCCCCCCTTGTTCCAGTTGAGAACCATTGATATAAAGTGAGGCTAATATGTCCTTCTGTAGGTTGCTAGGAGGATTAAAGGAAATTGTGTGCAAGGTCAGACCAAGAAATCTGCAAGTTGTGAATACTGGGAGGCTGGCAGTGTTTCCTCACAAATTGATATACTCGGATACCAAACTCATAATGCAGGATTAGTTTTAGCAAAAGTACATATGGTTCCATTTCACGAGGGTCCTTGGAAACAGTTTAAATTGGAACTATTAAATTGGCAAAAAGTACAGGTCTCCTAGAGTCCCAGGCACCTTGGGTGTGAAGGTGTGCCTAGCATCCTACATCATTTCTCTTTTGAATGTCACAATTTGGATTCTGAGGATTTGATCTCTCTATCCAGACTAGTGCCTAGCCCTTAGTATATGCTAAAAGTAAAAGTTAAGGGGAGGAGAAAAGAGAGGGAGGACAGCCTCTCAAGAAGAGACCCAATACCTAGTGGTCACGTAGGCACAGGCTAAACCTCAGCATCCTTGTATTAACTCCTCAGTTCTATTCCAAACTGGTTTATGTCTTGACTCTAAAAGCCTACTAGCTCTGTAACCTTGGGAAGTTGCTTTTCTGTTCTGTGCCTCAGCTACCCCATCTATAAGGTGGGGATCTTAATAGTACATACCTCATAGAATTGTGGTAAGGATTAAATAAAGTAATATATGAAAAATATGTACCTGGTACATGATGCTCAATTAATGTTAGCTAATAATAAGATTATTGTTGTTGTCATCACCATCATTATCATTATAGTTAGAGTGTGAAGTAGATTTATTGGATCCCCAGTTGCAGAAAGTTGAGTTAATCTTATTTTTTTGTTCATGGCACATTTTCAATATTGATCTGTCCGAGATTCTACTCTTATTTTTAATTTATATGTATTTACTTCCTTTGCTTTCATTCTCATACCCCACTTCCATCACTCTTCCCCCACCATAGCAAATCAGTCTAATGTAGTTATTAAGTATCTTTTTATTTTTAGTGTTCTTACAAAATGTGTATTGTTTAATTTATGTAAGTGATATTGTGCTATATGTGATTTTTTTCTTATTCTTTCAATCAACCTGTTACTGCTTGTTCCTATATCCTTTGCAGTTACATGATGGTCGATGATGTACATCAACACATTTTGCCTTTGTATTCTTCCAGTGATAAACCAATGGCCTCCAACTCTCCACAAATAATTGTGAATACCCTCATACATAAACCCTTAAAATATGTGTAAGGATTTATTTGGGCTATATACCGTTCACACATTTCTGCCAAACGGAAGTTGCAGTAGGAAAGCATTCCAAACTTTCTGTCTTCCCCATTCATCTCACTCTAGCCTGCAGTTTCATTCCCATCAATAACATCAACATATCAAGAGGACAACAATGATAAACGCATCTACTTATTGCATGTTTTTTATATGCCCAATACTATGCTAGATGTTTGATGTGTTGGGCTCCCCAAGACCACCCTCAGTTTTGGTAATTCTCTAGAACTCACAGGACTCGTCGCATTGCCACACTCTCGGCTATGCTTTATTTCAGCGAGAGGAGACTACGCCCAATCAACACAGGGAAAGGTGCTCGGGGCAGAGTGCAGAAGAAACCAGATGCGAGTGTCCAGCGTCCTCCCTCAGTGCGGTCGCGCCAAACGCACTTCATTCTCTCAGCAGCGAGCTGTGACTGCATCTGCGAAATATTGCCAAGCAGCGAAGCTCATCAGAGACTCAGTGTCCAGGGCTTTAGTGGGGCTGATCACACAGGCAGCCTGTGCCTGGGATGCACCAAAATTCCAGAAGGAAAGCAGATGTTCAGCATAAACCGTACTGTGTATACAGTTTAGGAATAGCGAGCCATTCTTAGGAGTTCTGGGAGTGGTGGGAACCCTCCCCAAATCTAAGTTCCCAGACACCAGCCAGAGGCCAACCTTGTAAGCAGGCCTCGTAAAGAACAGCACACAGGCCCTGCTATGTTAACGTTTTCCTGCATGTTTATTTTCGTTGTCTGTCAATGCACGCAATGGCAGGAAAGCAGATGATAATATTCTCTTTTCGAAATGACGAAACTGAGGCTTAGAGAAGTTAAGTAACTTGCCCGAGGTCACAGAACTAAAAAGTGAAAGAGCCAAGATGTATCCCAAGCTTCCTAGAAAGTAGTCTCTTTTAAACTGCCTTGAAAAATTTACATTCTCTCTGTCATTAATCTAGGCTTGTCTCCAGTAATTAGACACAGAAGATTTGACAGTCTTTTTCTTTGCTGAAAATAGCGTGGCCTGTTACTTTCTTATTTTAGAGGCATTTTCTGGGAAAAACCTCAAGTAATTAAATTAACATAAATACAAGGTGTGGCCATCACTACAGTCCACAGCAAAGGACATTTTTCTTAAACTGTTTAGATGATGGGTACTTTGAACCACAAAGAGCAAAAGCTAAAATTTTTGTTACAATGAATATAAAGTTGGGTTAATTCCTACATTGCAATCAACTTAGAAAATAAATGGTGTCACTTTTCTGAAGTTTTCTCTGGTTGAGAAAGAACTACTCGCTATGCGCTAAGCACTCTACCTGCATTATTCCCATCATAGCTACGGATACTAGTGCTTACAGATGTTAAACTTTCCAGATGCCACCTAACTAGTAAATGGTGGAGCAGGGATTTGAACCAAGCAGGTGCCAAAGCATGGCTTATCCATGCCCTCCGCCGCCATCCCAAAGCACTGTTCTAATGGTGATCCAGGGTGAACCAGGTTGGGAAACAAGTCACCATGAACTAAGCAAGAGAATAAAGGACCAAGCTGGTGGACTGAGTTCAGCACTGGCTTGGTGAGCATTAGCCCTGTCTCTTTGTGCCTCAGTCCTCTTATTTCCAAAATAAGGCTGACAATTCCTGCCCTACCAAGTGTACAGTATCATTGTGGAGATCATATAGGATATCAAATGTAAAAGTATTTTGAATAGTTAAAAAGGGCCTATATCAGTTATTACTCCTTGCATATGTTTTTCAGCAAAAAGGTCTTTTATCAGGGCATAAAACTAAAAATTCCAAGAGTGGATCTGTCAACATGGGCAGCCGAATAAAAGAGCTGTAACAATGTCAATGCAAGTTGGTTTCTCCCTGGCCAGCTTTTAGGCTCCAATTTCCTTCATACAAGCCCCTTTCTCAAAAGTGTCTCCCTTTGTGATTATACGTTGGCTATATCAGTCGTAGACCTTGATGTCTCTGAGTGTCAAATGCCTTGGGAAAGACGGGGGTAGCTTTTCACGTAGCTTAAACTGAGATTCCCAGAATTAAGTCTCATTGCCTGTGATGGCCTCAGTTGGGTAACCTGTCTGGCCATAAGCCAGTCACTATTACCAGGAGATGCCCAATCCTCATTAGCTATACTCAGGCCAAATGCCACCGTGGGAGCTGAGGTGGAACCAACACCATCAGAGCCACTCAGAAAGGCAGTATGGGAGGTGTGGGTCTCCAAGTGGCTCACACCAGAAGAAGGGTGATTACACTGGTGATGAGATTCAGTGGCATTCATTCAATGCTCGGCATACATAAAATAATCTTATTAAAACATCATAGACCCAAGAAAGTAAAGTGTTCCACAACCTGGGTGATTTGTAACAGCCAAAACTGAGATGTACATTTCTGAACACTGCATTTAGAGGGTAGGGACAGCTCCCTGCAGACTCACACCATTTATTAAACATGGAGACAGGAAATAAAATTCAGCAATGCAGCAACTGCCTCCCTCTCCAACCTCATTTAAGGCTTTATTTTTCAGCTCTTGTCATATTGGCCCGCTTAGGGAAAGGTAACTATATAAGGTAATTATGAAGATAGTATTTAATTAGTTTTGGTTTCAAATCAAGGTATTTGCTGCAAACCTGGCCAGCAAAGCTGATGGACGTTAATGAGTGAAACCCTATGATTAAAACATCTGTCACTGTCAAGCAGGGTCGATTCAGGGTGGGGATTGGCTCATCGCTGGGAATGTGATGATGGCCACAGAAAGCCAAATTAGCCAAACTTAATGTTCCCCTAATCATTAGGCAATAGAGCTGACAGTGATTGGTCGCAAACATGCACCGATGAGCAGTAATGAAGTTGCTACCAGATCAGTTCAGTATAGGTTTTTCAGGCTAATTAGCTAGACAAAAATGTTAATTTAATCAAAGAAACATGTATTCATTAAAGGTGTGTAAGAGAGCTGGAGGAGAAAATTGGCTCAGTCATTCAGGAGGTAAAATTATAGCTGCCAAGCAAGTCATTTCAGCTTCGCAAAATCATTCCTCAATTTGCTGTGTCTCCTAGAAAACGGTCTACACTTAAGTATGTCACGTGGTCTTTTTTCTTCAGATCTGATTATTGTAAAGGAGGGATCATCTGCAGGGCAATGTAGACTAAAAGAAAATGATATTTTATGCCCAGAGGATTAATTCATTCCTCCAGAAATATCCTTTTACTTTGATTGATGGACTGTCAGAATAGAAACAGTTCTTAGGGATTATCTAATTCATGCCATTCTCTTTACAAGAAGATAAGTGAGGCACAGAGAGGGCATATCACTTGCTCAAGGCCACACAGCTTAGCACATTTTAATTTGTGCCTTTGGCACAAGACTCCCTGTGTAGTCAATGGAGTGGAACTTGTGAATTAAATATTGCAAAAGGTACTTCCTCCTTTTGTCATTAGGCTAAGGACATCCTCAGACATTTTTCACAGAGAGACATTTATCTCAAAAGATTATGATCTAGCTGTACTTGTAATTGTGAGGAAAATGAAAAATCTCTCTGATGGACAAATACAATTTGTTTATTTCTTGGCATAGGATGGTACATGTGAAAGTGCTGGAAGGAACGAAGATTATTTAGGTATTAGCTCTTGCTACATCAAGTACTAAAATTATTTTCTGTGTGTACTCTCAAATAGCTCTTTGGCAAGTGATGTGAAGATACAGGCGTTCCTTTGTTGGTTCTGTACCCTGTTACCAGCATGTGTCACCAGAGTCCAAGTATGCTAACATTTGTGGGTTATTAACCACTTAATAAATTAATTTATCCCTTCACCCACCCATTAATTAATTAATTAATCTTACAAATACTCCTGAAAAGTTCGAAGTGGGAAACATTGTCCAATTTAGGCCTTTGGAGAATTCTCGCTGGGTTGGGAGGGAGACTCTTGGCTCCCAATGTTTGCCTAAGCTATTTTCTGTCCAAAATGCCTTTCACCTTAATCTTAAGTTAGTGAAATTCTATTCATCTTTCAGTGCTTGTTTAAATATTTCTTCCTCTGAGTAGCCATCCCTGGCTGCCACACCAAGTAAGGACCCTATCTTCGTGCCCGCCCCAGCACCGGAAGCCTGCATTTATCGCAGCAGCTGTCACTCAGATTTAAAGTAGCCTGCTTGATTACCTGTCTCTCTCACTAGACTACAGTTTCTCAAAATGTGGTCCCGGCACCACTCACATCAAAATCACCTGGGTTGTTTGTTAAAAATTCAAATTCGTTGGCTGTTCCCCAGACTTAATCAGAGGGGAAGAGATATGAAGTAGATTTTAGCAAATTTCTTAGGTGATTCTTATGTACTATAAGGTCTGAAAACACTCTTTTATCCTCTCAGCTCCCTAAAGAATGAACAGGCATTGGGCCAGCTCCAGTGCCCTAGTGGTTAAGTTCGGCGTGCTCTGTTTCAGCGGCTCAGGGTTGGTTCCTGGGTGCGGACCTATGCCATTTGTCTGTCAGTGGCCATGCTGTGGTGGCAGCTCACATACAAAAAGAAGAAGATTAGCAACAGATGTTAACTCAGGGCGAATCTTCCTCAGCAAAAAAAAAAAAGAATGGACAGGCACATGAAGTACTGAATATGCATTTATGTAATGAATGAATACATGAATAAATGAATTCTGATCATAAGACATAAGTAATAAGATTATATAGCAATGATATTCCTAAAGACTTTGACTTATAGCTTTGCTAGTATAGGATCTCATTTCTTATCTCTGATGCTACAGAAGCTTAGAAGTAATAAAATGTTGGAAGTTAAAAAGGTCCTTGAATATCCTCTGACCCACCACTGTCACTGAGATGACCAGATGGAAGGAGACTTGCCTAAGGTCACAGAGCACATGAATGGCAGAGACTGAATCAGGACCCATGCTTTCATACGAGTCCATGGCCTTTCCTATTACATCGTGCTCCCACTGCCGTGGTTTACCCAGTGAAGGAACAAAGCTGTTCTTGCTGCCATATCTCTCAAGGAAAGGTCCAAACTCTCTCCTGTTTCCTAAAGAATTAGAAACAAATCCAATTTTTGATCGTTTCCAGATAACTAACATCCACCCCTTCTAGAGACTCCTCCTTTAGAGCTAAGCAACTCAGCCACATTAATTCAGGGAGAGGTTCTTATCAAAATGTCAGGGTGCTGGTGATTTCAAGTTGTAATAGTTCTCGTGGAATTGGAGCACTTCATGGCTTGAAAGACCCTCACTACCATTTAGTGCACTGTGTCCCATCTTTTATTCATCCCCATTGTCATCACAATTTTTGCTATATTTAAGTACCAAACATTTTCCTTTGAATGAACTTCTTTTAAAAAAATACTGGATTCATCCTGAGTAGTAATATTCCTGGAATCTAGGGTTTGGATGTGCCATTTTTTTTTTCTAATACATATTTGAAAATAATATTTTAGAAACCATCCTTGTTCCATGTAAGTCATCTTATATATAATCAATGGTACATGCTCTGGGATACAACTTTCTCATTATTTTAGTTGGATTCTATGATCTTCCCCTTACACCCCAGAGAGGAATATTCATAAACTTTGGAAAGAACTGTTTTTATGGTCTAATTGAAATGAAAATACACTATCCTAGAGTCATCTTAATTCATTGCAGTGTTGTCTCTGGCAAGGCCCATTGGATAGTCTTCTGTGTGAATATCACATCCAGAGCTATCTGGTTATTTTTAAGAAATGACAGCACAAAGGTTGCTAAGGTAGAAATTAAAGCTTCTTTGTATGCCTGGTAAATTTTATAGCACACAAAGGCTGTTTCATTGCTGTGATTAAACAATGCAAACAGTGTTGCACCGGAATCTAAATTTTGTATCATTTTCAAGAAAACAGAGTCTTGGTAACAGATAGAAATGGCTGATATTTATCTAGCAACAAAGGAGAATTACACTTGACTGCTTGATGTATAAATCTGGACCAGAAAGGGAGATGGCAATTCAGGGAAAATAAAGAGGAGATAGCTAAAGTCACTTTTTTGGAGGTGACTATATATATGGAACAGAGGAAAATATATATATTTTTTAACTTTTGGAAATGATAAGTTCAAGGTTTGGAATCACCACTTTGGACCCGTTACAAGGGGGTGTTTGAGCACTCTAAATTGTTTCCAGCTGCACATTTTCTAGGTTTGAAGCAGAGAAGCTATGAGAATCCTGGCAGCCTAAATAAAATTACATTTAGGGGGATTGAAGGCTTATGCCTAAGTGTGCTACCTAGAGGATGCATTGGAAAGGCTGGACTTGCAACCTCGAAATGGCACCACACTCGACTGGGAGTTCAAGAATCTCCATGAGGGTTTTGAATTAGGAGAGCGTATTTGTCAAATTTAGCGACAGTAGGAAATCGAGCATTTTTGGAGAACCATAAATGAGTTAATCTAGTGTTCAGGACAAGCTGTGAATTGGCCTCTCAAAGGAGGTTCGTAGTAATAACCTGCTGTAAAAATTACCACTGCCTTTCCGGCAGTTTTCACCATATGCTCCTGCTCTGAGAGCTGGCATTTTCTGGCAGTCACTGTAGCTTTAGGACCTATTACTCTGTGAGGTGGACTTTGGCTTCGTTTTCTGTGTGCTTTCAGGTGGGCAATTTCCTGCAAGGGAGGCAAGACTGTGGGAAGTTAAGTAAAGATGGAAAGATCTATTTCAAAAGATTGTTTTCATGTGCAGCAGCAAGGAGACCATAGCTAAAGAGAGGTGTTTATATTTCCAAATGATAGAAAGGAAAGTTCACCTCATCTCCTACCTCTCCCAGGAAGCTTTCTTTAGCTACTCCACCTCATGCTGGGCTCTCTTGTTCATAGAACTGTGGAGTACCTATCATCTCTACTGCAATATTTAGCAATTAGTCATTTTCTACCATCTCTTTTCTCTTCTCTTTCCCATTCCTCACAGGGAACCCTAACCAAATGGAAAACTGTTTTCTCTATTTTTAAAAGTCTTTTGGGGCCGGCCCCGTGGCTTAGCGGTTGGGTGCACGCGCTCCGCTGCTGGCGGCCCGGGTTCGGATCCCGGGCGCGCACCGATGCGCCGCTTCTCCAGCCATGCTGAGGCCGCATCCCACGTACAGCAACTATGAGGATGTGCAACTATGACATACAACTGTCTACTGGGGCTTTGGGGGAAAAATAAATAAATAAAATTAAAAAAAAAAAAGTCTTTGGTATCCTTTATAGCACCTAGTTTAACTATGACAGCGAGATAAGCTAATAATAATAGCTGCAGTAGTAATCATGGTAACAATAACGGTCATAACAACTTATATTTATTGAATGCATTTTAGGTGGTGGACACTGTTTAAGTTTTCCAGGAACTGACTCCCTATTTCATCTTCAAACAACCCTAAGAGTTGATTTTATTTCCTTCGTTTGAGAGTCATTGAAGACTAGAAATGTTAAGTAAGTTGCCCAAAGTCAGAGAGAATACTCAATCAAACCCAGGCAGTCTGTCTCCACAGCTCCCTACTCTTAACCACTGGGCTCTCCTTCCTCAGGTGGTGAAAAATAAAGTATAGCAGCTAACCTTTATAGAGAAAGTTAGACTGCCCCAGGCACTTTCCAGGTACCTTCAAGATACAATCCCATTTAATACAGTAATCAATCAGGTGGGCACTCTTGCCAACTGCCTTTCCCATGGGAGGAAAGTTGGGTTCAGAGAGGTTATTAGTTGCTCAATGTCATGCAGCTGGGGAAAAGTTGGGGGAACCGGTTCTCTCAACCACTGTTAAGACATTGTCCTGAGGACATACTTGATATTTACCTGGGTGGTTACCAAATACTATTTCCTAGAAGATTCCTCCTTGGGGAAACTTAGCCATTTCTTAAGAGAAATGGATTGTTCCTATTTCTATATTTATCTGGGGTAGTATTTCTCAATCCTTTTATTTCATTTTGCTCCCCTACGGAACCTGTATAAATCTTTTTTCATAATCGCCTCCTCACACCGGGAAATGTTAATACCACAGATATACTATATGTATACCTTTGCTTTATGCATGAAAAGAAGAGATTTTAGCTACCAAGAACCAATTGACATCCTGTTGGGGATGATATACAGTAGAGCCCCAATGAGAATACATGAGTGAGTCTTTCTAGGCCCTCATTTTTAAGCTGTTTGGCATGAGCTCTTGAAAAGCAACATACGGTAAAATTTTGATTAAACTAAGAGCTCACTGTGCAGGATGCTCTCCTTAGTTAGCCAGGAATACTTTATGCTTGCACCCATATTGAATACCTTGCCTGGTTGTATTAGATTGTTGTGATAAAAAAGGGAAATGAGCCAGATTTCCCTTGTGTGCTTTCCACTCAATCTTTTGAGGCCCAGAACTCATAGGAGACCCATCCTACAGAAGATCAGTTGCCTTTTTTTATTGAGATAAAATTCACATAGTCTAAAATTAGCCATTTTAAAGTAAACATTTCAGTGGCATTTAGTATACTCAAAATGTTGTGCAACTGTCATCTCTATCTAGTTCTAAAACATTTTATCACTCCAAAAGGAAACGCTGTACCCATTAAGCAGTCACTCGCCATTGCCCCAGCCCTTGGCAACCAGCAATCTGCATCTGTCTCTGTGGATTTACCTCTTCTAAATACTTCGTATAAATGGAATCATACAGTATGTTGCCTTTTGTGTCTGGTTTCTTTAACCTAGCAGGATGCTTCATCCAGGTTGTAGTATGTATCAGTGCTTCATTCCTTTTTATGGTGGATAACATTCCTTCTTATGGCTAATGCCACATTTTGTTTATCCGTTTATCGGTTGGTGGACTTACAGGTTGTTTCCACTTTTTGGCTATTAGAAATAACACTGCTGTGAATGATTTGTTTATAAATTTTTGTGTGGGCATGTTTTCAATTCTCTTGGGTATACAGTGGAATTGCTGGATCATATGATAAATATGATATGATATGATGATATGATAAACTCTGGGCTCAACATTTTGAGGAACTGCCAAACTCTTTTCCATAGTGAATGCATCATTTTGGATTTCCACCAGCAATGTAAAGAGTTCTTTTTCCACATCCTCACCAACAGTTATTGTTCGTCTTTTTTATTCTTGCCATCCTACTAGATGTGAAGTGGTATCTCGTTGTAGTTTTTATTTGTATTTCCCTAATGACTAATGACATTGAACAGCATTTCATGTGCTTATTGGCCATTTGATATATCTTCTTTGGAGAAACGTCCATTCAAATTCTGCCCCCCCCTTTTTAAAAATCAGGTTGTCTTTTTATTATAGTAATAGTTTTTTATATATTCTGGATACTAGACCCTTATCAGATGTATGATTTGCAAAAATTTTCTCCCATTCTCTGAGTTGTCCTTTCACTTTCTTGGTAGTGTCTTTTGAAGCACAATAATTTTTAATTTTGGTGAAGTACAATTCATTGATTTTTGTTGTTATTGTTTCTTGTGCCTTTGGTATTATATCTAAGATGCATTGGCATTTTAATGGGCTTCTCGCAGGTATTAAACCCTTAACCTAAAGGATTAAAACTTTAATCTTGTGATTTCAGGCCCTGTAGTAGGATGGGCCAAGATTAGTTTTGGTGGGAGAGGCCTTGCAGCAACGTCTTTCAAGTTGACACATCATCAGCCACCTACTCTGAACATAGTCAAGTCACTCTGAGCACATAGAAGATGAACCTCTAATAAGTGTAGTCCACTGGTCATAGGTACAGCTTTGGAGGCAAATAGGCCTGAGTTTGAAGCCACTGCTTGCTTGCTAGCTGTGTGTCCTTGAGCAAGTTAATGAACCTCTCTTAGCTTTCTTATTCTGTAAAGGGAGGATAACGATACTCTCCTTCATGAGGACATTTTATAAATAGCTTAATACAGAATGTGGTACATAGTGCATGCTTGATAAATGTTCTTATCTATATTATCAATAATTATTACTTTATTCTTTACTTATCACTACATATGGTACAAAACTAAAATGAATGATCATTTCCACCTTCAGTGGTTCTGTATTATCTATGCAACAGTTCTCTTTTAGTGTAACTAATTGAAAGATGATTGCACAGATAAACCTCCTACATTTGCAATCAAAGTTTGCAGTTGCCATGTGGCTCTCTTTTGTCTCCCCGTGGGTTTTGTAATGAGAGGCCTATTGGTCACCTGTTTAAGTGCAGGGAAAGTTCACCTAGAAACGTGTGTGGAATCCAGCCAAGGCGGTTTCCTTACCTCAGCTCCCTGTGATTTATTATTAGGGAGTCATCAGGCCTTGGAGGTTAATTTCGTACACTCCCTGAGTGCTGCAAATGGGTAAATTGCCCACAGTTACCCAGGTTAGAAATGGCTGGTTTGGATGGAAGGAATGACTTGTGACTCTGTGCACTGTCATAAGAGCACTTTCCTAACTGGGAAATGAACTTCTTATCTAAGGAAGGAGAAAGCAGGTTGTGTTTGAGAGTTGGAAGCTTCTAAATCTGGCAGTCCACTTTGGCCCCAAATAATGGTGCACTTTCTCGGGTGGTAGGAACAATTTAATAGGGTTCAGTAGAAGGAAACAATAGATTTAGCTCAGAATGTGGCACCAGGGTGGCTCTGTGGAGGGCAGAGAGTGACTGAATGTAATTCTAAAGAAATTGTGTATTGTTTTCCTTTATTCTCTGAGCTAATGAAATACATTCATATCAGTTGCATGCATTCTGCAGGTGTGACTGAGTTAAGAAGTGAGGACTTTAAAGATACTTTTAACCCCAGGATTCAGACTAATGGAATGGAATACATTGAAATGGAATTGAGATATCCTGTTTTAAACCTCATCTCTACCATTCCCCACCTCTGGAACTTTCAAATATCCCCTCGTCTCTGGAAGTCAGTTTTCTTAACCACAATGAGAAGATTGGAGTGAAAAATTACTTTGGTGGTTTTTAAATTATTTCATTTTTCAACAGCAATGCGTACACACCACAGGATAAAATTCAAAGGGTACAAGAGTATATTTCAACACACAGTATACGTGCAATTTTGTAGTCTGCTCCTTGCTCTTTCGAAGATATATTATGAGTAGTTCCCTAAATTTTCGAGTCATGCTTATACTATCATTTATAGTCTTGCCTAGTAAGCCCTCATTTCCTAGCTGTTCATCTGAGTGAAAGCCCTCTGTCTTCTATTATAAATGCTTTGAATTTTATTCATTGTTGAAGTTAATAAAGATAATTTGAACACTTACCTTATGCCAGGTATCATGCAAGCTATTGAGAATATGATAGAGAATAAGAAAATGTCCCTGCCCTCCTGGGGCTTATGTTCTAGTGGAAGAGACAGATAGTAAACAAGAAAACAAATAAAATGCGTTCAGAACATGGTTGGCATTTTTGAAGGAAATAGACCGCTGTGATGGAGCAAAAGACAGAGTGGACCTACCGTGGGGAGGATGTATATTTTCATGTGTTGTCTTCTTTTCCACCTTCTTATGGACGATTTGCTTTTAATAAATGTTCAAATTTGAGACTAAAGGATGGTAACAATTTCACAGACTCTTGGTAGAGTGCATGGCTAAATTCTTGTTGGAAACAGTTTTGCCACCATGAGTCAGCCACAGCAGTGCGTGGTTCTGCAGTGGTCCCACCCCAGGAATCATTAGACCTAGTCTCGGTTGCATTGTTTGGGACTATGAGTGTTAGAAGATGGATTGGGATGGTAAAATGCTGAACTCATGGTCATCTCTTACAGTTTGATTTGCAGGTTTGTGTTTTACTACAACTTGGGTCACCACTGATTGAATATAAATAACACTCTTGTGACATGTAAAGACTCCAGGACCAGGAAGAGGGGGACACTTGGGATCTGTTCCAGTCTCTGGCAGTAACTTGCTGTCTGTCATTGAGAGAGTCACTAAACTGCTCTGGGATTCAGTTCCTCAACTGTAAAAATAAGGGGATGACTTGGCGTGCAATGGTTTCTAGATTTCATTCCCATGTGCTATCAGTAGTTTGGAATACTGGTTCGGGGCCCAGTGAGAAAGAATGCCACAGTTGATTGTGTCTGTCACAGGCAAGGGAGAGAGGAAGCTGTGGCCCTCTTGACTTGCATTTGCTGACTCTGAATTCTTTCTAGTTCCTCATCTAGCTACAAAAATCTTCTACCTTTATAAATAAGAATCTCAGTTAATTGAGATTTTCTGCCTTCTAGAGATCAGCCTGTACAAAACAGATACTGGCTGATTTTGTATGTCCCATCAGGTTTTCAAAACTTTTTCTTTCTGTGTGTGTGTGTGTATGTGTTTGTGTGTTTGCTTTGCATTCTAGCTGTCAACTAATCATCACTAAAGGAGTGGCTATAGCTGTCAAGCTTTGTGGAGCCCCTCAAGAGCCTGGGAATCTTGCTCAGAAAATAATGATTCTATCCTTTTGGATACACAGGCTGCCTCTGCTGAAATGCCTAGCTTAGAGCTGGTTAGGCTTCCAGATGTGTTTTGACACAGGAGACAGTTTGCACTTTCAAAGCTGGGCCTCCAGCAATGCCAGTTGAAGGAACACAGCTGGCTCCACATGCTTAGAGGCTTGCTTCCTTCTGAGAGATGATTTAGTTGAAAAGGTTGACCATCCTAAGCATGGGAATCTCTTTGAACCTCCCCCTCCTCCACTCCCACCTCCAGACTTCCCTGCCACCCAAAGAAATGCTTTTATTAGAGAAAGAAAATGGTCCTCCTCTTCAATGATCATAAGGCGCTTTTCCTTTCTGTAGAGATTGTGGTTAATTTCATTATAGTATATAATGGATGAAGAACGTTCAGCAGGAAAATGTATCTATCCACTGTAATTACATCAACATTTTTAAGCTTAAAAAAGTGTTACAGAAAGAACTCATTTTGCATCTATAACCGAGAATGCTCCATGTGTTTTTACAAGAGGATAATAAAGACATAAATGGGATAGATGGGGCTAAGTAGTTTTACAGATGGTGGTTGCATATTAAAGATTAAATTGCTGTCTATAAATAAAACCACTTTTACAGTAACTAGGTTACTGCTTTATCTTAATTTAGGTGTAATTGAGAGCATTAGCGTTCTTCATAATAGCCCAATGAATGTTCCTGCAGACTGTAAACAGGCCTCTGTGGAATGCTAACTGATGAATTTCTTTTGCCACTAAGAGGCCCTAACTTAAAAGGTTACCCTAGAAACTCTGCTGGTTTCCAGTCCTTATCTTTGACTCCTCTGATCCAGAGGATTTCAGAAAGATCTTGTTGGGCTCCATGAGGAGATGGCAAATACCTCAGTTTTCAATGTGTTATGTGTATGAGTGTGTGTTTGATATGCACTGATGTGTTTTGATCTCCAATGTTGGTCTTTGTCTTTTTTACTTTTATCAAAATTAGTATATTTGGGCCAAACTATAAATCTTTTTTAGAAAATTGGAGTTTATTTTGAAGTGTATTTATTTGACTTGAAGATGAGAAAAAAATGTAAAATACAAAATATGACCTTTCAGATGGGAAGGGAGAAGTAAAAATATAACTTCCTAGCTTGATTGTATTGTCACTTCCCTCGGTCTGGAGTCCGTGACTGAGAATGAGAACATAGCAGCATGACTATAAGTGTGGTCTAAGGAGCTAGACTCCTGGGTTTAAATCCTCCCTCCACTGCCTACTGCCTCTATGACCTTGGAAAAGTCCCCTAAGCTCTCTGTGCTTTGGTTTCCTTCTCTGAAAAGTGACATTATAATAGTATTTATCACACAGGATTGCTGTAAGGATTAAATGGATTTATCCATGTAAAACTGGGAGCAGTCCTAACACAGTGATAACTCAATGTCATGTGCATGTGCATGCGTGCGCGCACACACACACACACACTATGCTTTTACTATCACATGCTCTTAAGAAAGTTTTATTCATCAATTTCTTAACCAAATTTGGGGGGGATGTGGTATGTACTATGTACCGTGTAGTATGCGAGTAGCTAGGAAAGAAAAAATGTAAAAACACAGTTTCCAATCTGTAGGAGTTCTAAAATGATACAAATTCCAAAAAAGCAAGAGCCTTGTCATTCTAGTCCAGTACCCTCAGTGCCTGGCACGTGGTTGGTACTAAAAACGAGACTTGCTGAATGGACGAATTGGGTCAGCCAAGGTCCTCAGCTGCACCCCCAGAGGCCCAGGAAACACAAGCACAGAAGATGTTGCCCCCAAAGCAAAATGGTCTCACTGTTGTCAAAAGAAGGCAGAATACATGCTGGGCAGCAAAAATCAGTGTCCTCTACAGACACAGGAAAAGTCCAGGATGTTTGGGAAAAGGTGTCATAAGGCAAAGGTAAGTCACAAAGGCAGTTGCAGTGGGCAGGAGGGTAAGAGAAAATCGCTGTAGGAGTGAAAACTTTGATGGACCTTAAGGTGTGGGGAGGGATTTGATGGCTGAAGAGAACTGGGACAGCACTATTACTGGAAGGTGAAAAAGAAGGAAAAGGCCAGACATTTGGCCAGTCTCAGGATTGCAGAGGAAAACAAATCTTGCTCAAAAGTCCCTTTTATTTTCTGGTTTTGCAATGTATTTTGTGATTTCACCCAACAGCTTTACTTTCCTAATTAAATTTATCCTAGGCAGCCATTCAGAAACACAGTCTGTAGTAGAAAGAGACAGATGGCCGGAGTTCTACCTCCCTTCCCTGGTCGAAAGAACTGGGTCCAGGAAAAGGCTGGCTGGGTAGGAATAATTGTTGTGCAAATTAGCCCTTGGTAAAATTTCTGGAATGGAATGATTTTATGAGAATGGGATAATGTGGAAAAGAATATGAATCCAGGCCTCTCCTGCTAGAGCCCAGCTATAGAATCATGGAACTTGAGAGTTGGAAGAGATGTAGACGACCTCTACTCCATGCCTTGATTTGGTGGGATAATGGGGAGACCGAGGCCTAGGTAAACTAAGCAAATAACTTAGTGTCGTGCATTAAATAGTGGTAGACCCAGAGCCTTAGCCCAGGTCCCCACAAGCAATGGCAGAGACCATATGTACTGTGCCCAGAATAGTGCTCAGGATACAAGAGGGTATTGAACAGATGTAGACAGGATTCTAGAGACGGAATAAAATAACTTTAAGAAGTCCACAGAGAATTTCACAGCGTTTTATTGGGAGTCTTATAGAATTACAGAGATAAATATTTTAGTGAAGTTAACTGACACTTCTTCTATTAACCATCAAATCTTTCCTTAAAATATAAGATGGGGAGGTATGATTTGGGACATATTGTCCCCGTATAGATAGAACCATATAAAATTGCCACTGTCTGACCATTTTGGACATACTGAAATGGAAATTTCTGTAGCATTCACTCTAATGCAATATAACACACAAATGAGTGCTTATTTGATATTCTAAGAACACAGCAGCGTGACCAGGAATAATTCATACTTCCTGAATCCCCTAACCAAATTTTCTAGTCCTGCTATGGTCATGTTGTCTTAATCAAAATTCATCTTTCTCCTGTAATCTTGGTGTGCCTCGTAGAATATAAATACCCTAATGGGCAACTCAGAAAATATAAAAAAGTAATAATGTATTTTTAAAAATTTTAAGTAATAATAATCACTACCTGTTACCTAGTACTTACCATATGTCAAGTACCATGCCAAATGCTTTATCTACATTATTGTATTTAATTTACATTACTGCTCTATGAGGTGTAGATATTGTGGTTTTTTTTAAGACTTTATTTTTTTAGAGCCATTTAAGGTTCACAGCAAAATTGAGGGGAAAGTACAGAGATTTCCCATATACTCCCTGCCCCCACACACGGGTAACCTCCCCCACCATCAATATCCTCCATCAGAGTGGTACATTTGTTACAACTGATAAATCTACACTGACACATTATAATCACCCAAAGTCCATAGTTTATATTATGGTTCATCCTTGGTGTTGTACATTCTATGGATTTGGACAAATGTGTAATGACACGGATCCATCGTTATGGTATCACTGCCCTAAAAATCCTCTGTGAGCCTCCTATTCATCCCTCCCCTCTTCCCACGCCCACCCCTGGCAACCATTGATATTTTCACTGTCTCCATAGTTTTTCCTTTTCCAGCGTGTCATATAGTTGGAATCATATACTATGTATCCTTTTCAGATTGACTTCTTTCACTTAGTAATATGCATGTAAGGTTCCTCTATGTCTTTTCATGGTTTGATAACTCATTTATTTGTTTTCAGTGCTGAATTACATTCCATTGTCTGAATGGACCACAATTTATCCATTCATCTACTAAAGGACACTTTGGTTGCTTCCAAATTTTGGCAATTATAAATAAAGCCAACATCCATGTGCAGGTTTTTCTGGACATAAGTGTGCAACTCCTTTGGGTAAATACCATGAAGCACCATTGCTGGATCATATGCTAAGAGTATGTTTAGTTTTGTAAGAAGTTACCAGATTGTCTTTCAAAGTGTCTGTACCATTTGTATTTCTACAGCAGTGAATGAGAATTCATCTTGCTCCATGCCGTTGCCATCTTTTGGGGCTGTCAGTGTTTCTGATTTTGGTCATTGTAATACGTGTGTAACGGTATCTCATTGCTGTTTTAATTTTTATTTTCCTGACGACATACGATGTGGCGCATCTTTTCATATGCTTATTTGCCATCTATATATCTTATTTGGTGTCTGTTAAGGTCTTTGGCCCGTTTTTAAATCAGATTGTTTGTTTTCTTAGACATTGTTCTTAATCTCCATTTTCAGGAGAGTAAAATTAGCATCAATAAGATTAAGCAACTTTGCTCAAGATCAAACCAGTTTTCAAATACAGGGGATAGAATTTAACCCTGGGTCTGTGTGAATCTAAGTCTGTACTTATAATGTCCACTCTATTCTACCTTTGTAAAATCTTATTCTACAGTGTCCTCAACGCTAGTCATCCTTTCTCTGTTTGCAGTCCCCCAGTGACTGGAACTCAGAACTTCCTCTAGCACAACTGTCATTGAATAGTCCCAACTGTTTAAAAGTTTGCCCTAATTTCACACCCCCAAATGCCTCCCATTCACTTTGCGGCTCTGTGCATTGACTAAGCCCTGTGTGGTACTTGTTGCAAAAGACATCAGTTTCAGTTTGACCACCTGCCTGAGTTTGCACTAAGTCAAATGAGATCACATTAATTAAAACACTCTGTTAGGGATGAATTTTATTGATTTCTCAATCAGAGCATGACGATGGAAAGCAGTTTTTTAATTTCTTTATTAGTGTGGTCAAAGGTATGGCACTGAACAGCAGCAAGATCTCCATGGGACATGTTTGGCAATCAAATCTTTTCACAGAGTACAGCAGCATAAGCTGGAAAGACATTCTTAAAATAGCCTCACATTGCCTGGAAATTAGTTTGCAGGACATTTCTGCACACACACAAGCTTATAGTCTTGGCAGTTGCCCATTCTAAGGACAGGTGGCAGGAACAACCTCATTCACAGGAAGCTGAAAGCAGGCAAGATGGTTTCAAGCCCTTACTTTGCTTTTCTGTAAGAGCCTTATCAAAGCACTCAAAACATTTGTTCTGTCCCTTATTTATGATTGAATCTTCACTTCCTAATAGTGTGTCCTTCAGAAGATCAGTTCAATAGGTTTGAGTAGGTTTTACTCTAAAAACGGTTCTGTGATCAGATAAGTTTATTAAACAGTGCAACATGTTTCTTTACTTCTTCTCAATTTCTAATTTTTCTTCATTTGTCAGATTATTTGGATCATGTTTGTTTCACACTAGACCATAAGCTTTGTGAGGGCAGAACTAAGTCTGAATTTCCTCACCGCTGAATCTCCAGTACCTAATACAACACCTGACACATTCAATATATGTTTGTGACCTGAATAAATTAATGAATTAATGAATGAGTGAAAAAAGGAATGAAGTGAAGGGAGTTAGGCAAGTAAGAATAAGGAGGTGGTCTGGGAATCCATCAGGAAGAGGGAACTAGAACAATCAAGAGAATGAAAAAAAAACTTTACTAACTTTAGAATTTCTCCAAAGCTGGGCCTGCTCTACACTCTGTGTGTACAAGGCTGGGGTTGTTTAGATTCCTTAAGATGGATGGTTCTATTTATTTTCAAGTTCTGAAAGCCTGAAGCTGCGTGTTGTCCAGATGGGAGGGAAGATGAGAGTATCTGGATGCAAACTTACTGTGAACGCCCTCTTTTTGATACCGAACCAAGTGGGCTCCCCTCCTGGTGAGTTAAATAAGACTCTACACCAGTGGAAGTTGTCTCACAAAGTAAAGTGTATTTGCAGCAAATAGTAGGCCATGAGGAATCATTTCCAAAGTCATGGCATTCCCAAACAAAGGAAAGCAGGAAATTTTATTTGGTTGGGGAATGAATATTCAAAAGGGAGAGGCGTATATTCGCTTGCACAGGCTCAGTTGGAGAACATGCTTCCACATAATGAGGCCCAAGCTCCTCCTGGAGAGATCTTTGCATTAAAAATAAGGTTAAAGGGCCGGCCCCGTGGCTTAGTGGTTAAGTGCGTGCGCTCCACTGCTGGCGGCCCGGGTTCGGATCCCGGGCGCGCACCGACACACTGCTTCTCCGGCCATGCTGAGGCCGCGTCCCACATACAGCAGCTAGAGGGATGTGCAGCTGTGACATACAACTATCTACTGGGGCTTTGGGGGGAAAAAAATAAATAAATAAAATCTTAAAAAAAAAAAATAAGGCTAAGGTCATGGGCATAACTCTTATGGTGAGGCTTGGTCAGTTTCAGGATGGCTGGTAGTTACATCTCCTTAACATACCAAAGGAAAAGAAACAACTCGGAAAAACAGTTAATTGCTTCTAAACCCACCTTTGAGTTTCTCTAGGCCTCTAGTTGGTGACTTTTTCACTACCCTTCACACCCTGGCAGCTGGTCAGATGAGCTCCGTAAACAGTTGCTACTATATTTCAATATTGTTCTGTCTTACTCTTCTCAGAAAACTTCAGTGGCCTGCAATTTGGATGGCCCATTTCCTCCTAGATATTGGATTTGCCACCTTTGCTGGCAGCTTGGCACTGTGACTGCCCCGAAACAGTCTATTTTTCATGTCTACACAGTCAATGGGAACCCAGGTGCAGAGCCGGGAAAAGTGGACAGGTGTTTAAAGACTGCAGGGGCTCCCACACACTGTGCTCGACCCGCTGGATGGGAAGGCTTGATGAGAATACAGCGGCCAGAGGCCAGACATTTGCTTCAGAAAGAGAGTTCTTAAAACGGTATTAGAAAGTCACCCAAAACACATTCTACGTTTCTCCTGGAAATGTAAATAAGTCGTTAGATAACAAGGGTAGTACACAGCAAGCTGAGACAGTCATCAAAAAATCGCTTGAATTAACCATGAATCCTCTTTGGAAAGAATCTTTGTGTTCCAGATTAAGCGATTAGGAAAACCAATATTCTAGTTGTTTCCTATTATTATTTGAGGACATAGGGTGAATCTCATTGCTCACAAAGCACTGGCATTTATTTTATAATCATATAATTCAAATATTGTGTAGAATTTCAATTATTTTTTAAATGAAAACTAATTAAAATGAGTGTAGCTAAAAAAATCAATGTAGAAACAAATTAATGCTATGCATCTTTTTAGGATTTAGAGAGAACTTTCTTTTCAGATTATTAAGGTAATATAGACATACTGTAGAAAATTTTGAAAAACAGATGAGCAAAAAATAAATAAAAATTTACTCAGAATCTCATCATTCTTGAAATTAGCCTTTTATTTTCTATCTTGCCAGAGATAGGCAGACAGATTGGTATAATCTTTCTTTCTTTTTTTCCTTCCTTCCTTTCTTATTTTTTTCTTTCTTTTTCTTTAGTGTGATCATTTTTTGTCCAACAGCTTTTTTCAGATAAGAATTGATGGATTTCATTAATAGATCACTTTCACGCCATAGAAGTTTTGGGTTCAGGCTCAGTGAGGCATTTGACAAAGCCTCTTATTACATACTTGCGGACAAGACGGAGAAATATGGTCTGGATGGCAGGACAATTAGGTGAGTTCACAGCTGGCTGAACAGTTGTACCCAAAGGGCCTTGATTAATGTGTGGATGTCAACCAGTAGGGAAGTCCCAGTGATGTTTGTACAAGTATGTTAGCAGATATTACGTTCAGACACTACCCAGGAATACTCCTTGTTAAGGAATTTTTTAAGAAGTGCTGATTTGTCCACTCCTCGCACCAAAATCCTGACAGCAGTTTTCAATCAAAGTCCATTAGCCAGTGGTGGAGCAGTCTTCTAGGAACGGAATCACACAAGTGGAGCTGGTGGGCTTGAAATTGCTGTGGATATTGCTGTGATTTGGTACAAAACCTGAAGAAGTTTTTATAACTAAGGATTTTATCAAGCAGACAAAAGGACAGAAAAATTAGCTGAATCCGTACTGAGTGAACTACCAAATTAACCTGACAGTGAACTGGAACATCAAACTACAACATGTCACATGGTAATTATTTATACTCCATTTTATCTGCAACAGAGAAAACATTGGCACACTCAGCTAGGTATGGCTAACAGGAATGTCTCTACCTTGTTACTTGGTGGATAATAAAATAGTTGACCTTTACTGAGCTTCTAATCTGTACCAGGCACTGCTAAACGCTTTGTATGACTTATCTCACTTATTCTCCCTACCCCGTGGTACAAGTATTCTGGACTTAAAGATGAGAGAGCTAAGGCAAAGAGAGGTGACTTATCTTGCCGGAGGTCACACAGCTGGTACAGGATATGGCAAGGATTTGATTCCAGGTAGTGTGACTCCAGAGCTGATGCTGATCACTACATATAGTACCTTCCCTTTACCTCCTGACTCTGCCTTACTCGCTGTTTTTCACCCAGTGTCTCCACTGCTGGAGTCTAGTCTCATGATCATCTGGGTTCCAATGTCTGCTTCTTTGTATCACAGTTTTTCATCCTCATTACAGAAGGCTCATGGTCCCTGCAGTTCTTCAGAAGTCGTGTTCTAGGTACAGCCTCTCATCAAGTTTTTCTAAGGAGTTTTGTTCTTACCCAGTGCTTGTTCTTTGCATAATGCAAGCTGCAGTTCCTTGCATTTCTCTCTGACCACATTCTTCACTCATCTTCTACCTATTTCTCAGATTATGCTGTCAGCGTTAACAAGCTTTTCAGTCTGCTAGCTTTTTGGCAGGAAGAAACAAAGTTCTTTCTTTGGGTTATACATGGGAAAAAGCTCCCTAATTCTGCAGAAAACAAATGTTCTAGGGTACTTCTTCCATGACTCTGATGACAGCTTTTTCTTTCTGTAGCCACTAGCATTTTTAGAAAAAAATGCTAAACCAGTAGAAGCCATTAGGGCCCTTGGCTTTTCATATTCAATATTCATTTTAAATCATAGAAAAAGAGTTAGAAATTATTCTAAATAAATTTCTAGGTGCTGCAAAGCTAAGATACTACACTGATTGACATAAGATTTAAATGAACTCTGACTTGTTGAAATGATGGTTCATATCAACAGGGTGAAAGGTAATGTAGAGAAATGTGAAATCTTATATTTGTGCTGTTTCTGAAATATTTGTACATGTATGGGATAAAGGAGATTCTAATTAATAGCAATTTATGTGAAAAAGATTGAAGATAGACTGACTTAACCATAAATTGCTATGAACCAACTCAATCCTAAGCTACATTAAGTAGAATAGTTTTATTTATTGGCTATCAATGTTCATGTTTTTATTTATACTATCAAGTAGTATTTGGAGCTTTTGATTCATTTTTGAAAATTGTATTCTAAAAGTATCATTGCCAAAGTGAAGTGTGTCCTGGAGAAGGAAAACAGAAGTAGCATGATTTTAGAATCTCTGGTATAGGAAGGAAGACTGAAGAAACTAAAACTTTTTATCCTGAAGGGGAAAAAAAAATCAGAGGAGAAATAAGAGAGTCTAACATTTGAAGTACTGTCACATAGAAGAGGAAGCAGGATCATCCATAGATTCCTCTATTGTAGAGCAAATGGATATACTCCCCCTTCATGTAGAGAACATGATGGGAACCACATGGCAGTGTCCAGTTATAGAACTAGGTGTTTTGCAAAGTAGTGAGCACCCCATGATCAAAAGTGTTCAGTTAGAGACTGGAAAATTGTATATCGTGGATGCTATAAAAGGAAGTGTTATACTTTAATGTGAATGTTCACAGTAGCTTCAGTCACAGTAGTTGAAAACTGGAAACAACCTAAATCTCCGTCAATAGGTGGATGTATAATCCAGTGGTTCTCAACCAGGGGTAGTTTTGCTCTCCAGGGTGATATGTGGCAATGTCTGGAGACATTTTTGTTTGTCATAATGGGGATAGGGAGTGCTATTGGCATCCGTTGGTTTGAGACTGGGAATGCTACTATACATCCTACAATACAGAGGCCAACAAGAATTATTTGGCCCAAATGGCAGTAGTGCCAAGGGTGAGAAACCCTGGGATAAATATACTGTGGTACATCAACAGTGGCATTGCTCAGCAGTAAAAAGTAACGAACTGCTGATCCATGTAACAATATGGACGAATCTCCAAATTATTAACACTGTGTGAAAGAACACAGACACAAAAGAGATCAGTGGTTGCTGGAGGTCGTGGATGATTGGAGGGAATGGATTGCAAAAGGTCATGAAGAATGTGTTGAGGATAGAGATGTTCTGTATTTTGATTGTGGTGTGCTTTCTACAGGTGTATATAGTTGTCAAAACTCATTGCACTGCATAATTTTAAAAAAGATGCACTTGACCATATATGTCATACCTCAATAAAATTATTGTTTTAAAAAAGGATGTATTACATTGGTAAGGACTGCACTCAAGATCTTCTACTTTGCTTCTCAACTCCAAGATGCTGTTATCTTATTCTTTAGGTCCATTGTGTTACCAATTTATAAGCAGACATACAAGAAGTCTGTATAAAAGCTTGTTGTATCAGTATGGGTTAAGTCATGAGATAGAGACCACACAGGAAGTTAAAGAGGGGAAATTTAATGTAAAGAGTTACTAAATTCTGATGAAAGAGTAACTATAAGACATGAGGAAGCTCTATATGGGACCCTAGGCCTGAGGAAGAGTGCCCAAGGAAGGCCAAACTTGAAAGGGGACCCTCTCCCCAAGGTTAGGGTTCAGACTTTGTTGGAGAAGATATAGGTCAGCCCACTGGATAGCAGAGAAGTTTGGTAGTTGGTCTGGATCAGAGCTAGTCTTCAGTCATTGGTCAAGCAGCAGGCAACCTTCTGGAGTGCAGACAGGGTACAGTCGATCAGCAGCTGATGGTGTGACTATGCAGAGGGAGGAGGACTCAGGGTACAGGTGAGCCATGCATGGACCTGCAGAGGAAGTGATGGCACAGTGGTAAAAGTAGGGACCTTCCTGGTGGCAAGAAAGCTGACTGTGAGCCTATAGAGAGAATCAGGACTCTGTGAGGGCAGGAGACCTGGAGCATATTGTGTCCCTGTCAAGAGAGCTGCTGATAGGTTATTATTGTCAGGCCAGGCAGAGGCTGCAGTGTGGCTGAGGGACTAGGTACTCCGGGCTTCTGGCCAGGCCAGAACTCCACTGGAAGTCCTCACTCTCACAGTGCTGATCCACCAGACAGCAGGCAAAAAAAGCAAGAGACCTTCCTCCTGCAGTGTCCCCCCAGGAGAAAACTCAAAATCATCTTCACTGTAAAGAAGAGATGCTTAAAGAAATTCTGGCCATTATTAAAAAGCACGCATTGAAGGGTGAATTTGGAATTGAGAGACAATTAATTGACACTTGGCACACTTATTGTTAAGGGTTGGATTGTGTCCTCCAAAAAGATATGTTGAAGTCCTAACCCGTGGTACCTGTGATTGGAACCTTATTTGGAAACAGGGTCTTTGCGGGTGTAATGAAGTTGACATGAAGTCATTAGGATGAGCCCTAATCCAATATGACTGGTGTCCTCATAAGAAGAGAAAAATGCTATATGAAGACAGAGACACACAGCAAGAACACCATGTGACAACAGAGGCGGAGACTGGACTGATGCAACTATAGACCAAGGAATGCCAAAGATTGAGCCCTCCACCCAAATGATGGAAGCATCCTACTCAGAGTTTCAGAAGGAACATGGCCCTGCTGACACTTTGGTTGGATTCTAGTCTCCAGAACTTGAAAATAAATTTCTATTGTTTTGAGCCAACCAGTTTGTATTACTTTGCTATGGCAGCCCTAGGAAACTAATACAGATTTTGGTACCAGGAACAAATATCTAAAAATGCAGAAGTGGCTTTGGAATTAGGTGAAGAGTAGAGGCTGGGAAGAGTTTTGAGGCACTTGACAGAAAAAGCCTAGATTACCTTCAAGAGATTGTTCGTAGAAATATGGACGTTAAAGGCGATTCTGGTGACGGCTCAGAAAGAAGAGAGGAGAGCTGTAGAGAAAGCCTCTATTGTCTAAGAGAATATCCATATTGTCATGAACAGAGTGCTGCTAGAAATACGAACACTAAAGGTGCTTTTGGGAAGGTCTCAGAAATGAGGGGCGTGTTACCGGACACTGGAGGAAAGATGATCCTTGTTACAAAGTGGCAGAGAACTTGCTTGAATTATGTTCTGCTGTTGGGAGGAAAGCAGAACTTAAAAGCGATGAACTTGGATATTTGGGTGAAGAGACTTCCATGCAAAGTATGCAAGGTGCAGCGTGCTTCCTCTTTGCAGCTTATAACTAAGTTGAGGAATGAATTGTTAATCAAAAGAGAACTCCTGGGGTTAGGAAGCTGGAAGGGGCAAGGAAGGGGTCTCCCCTAGAGGTTTCAGATGGCTCATGGTCCTGTTAACATCTTGATTTTGGACTTCTAATCTCCACAGCTGTGAGGTG
The DNA here is from genome assembly GCF_057802395.1 of Ceratotherium simum simum. Taxonomy (NCBI): domain Eukaryota; kingdom Metazoa; phylum Chordata; class Mammalia; order Perissodactyla; family Rhinocerotidae; genus Ceratotherium; species Ceratotherium simum. The sequence continues at coordinate 21,689,032 of NC_141903.1, read as the reverse complement.
GTACCTTTCTGTTGCTTTAACACACCCGGTTGATAGTTATTTTGTTACAGCAGCTCTAGGAAATGAATACACTTGGCAAGTTTCATTCCTTAATTCAGGTTTTGAATTAAAACACATTTAGTAATTACATTTGCTTTGTTGGTTAGAATATAGACAAATTGTATTTATATATTGTAATAAAAAATTACATTAATCCCAAAGTAATTTGCCTTCAATGAACATGTCTTGATTGGAGCCTCTGCCTGAGGAAATACTTCCAGTTTCTGGGTTTTAGCATTTTTAGTTATCTGCATTTTACTGGAACACAGACCCAAAGCACATTTGTTATGCCAACTTTCTTTTGTGTGTGTGTGTGTGTTGAAGACCAGCCCTGAGCTAACATCTATTGCCAATCCTCCTCCTTTTTATTTTTTTTCCCCTTTTTCTCCCCAAAGCCCCAGTAGATAGTTGTATGTCGTAGTTGCACATCCTTCTAGTTGCTGTATGTGGGACGCGGCCTCAGCATGGCCGGAGAAGCGGTGCGTCGGTGCGCGCCCGGGATCCGAACCCGGGCCGCCAGTAGCGGAGCGCGCACACTTAACCACTAAGCCATGGGGCCAGCCCCATGCCAATTTTCTTATTTGCTTTCCCATGTGTGCAAAATCTGTGTTTAACTATTATATTCCATTCAGAAGCTGTATTTACTCTAAATAGTAAAGATTTCAGTACAGACACCTTATTTTTCTTTAATAATGCAAATAGTTCTGAAAATAGCCTTTTTCTTACCTACTTTGTTTCTTCAAGTTAGTCACTATTGCTGTCCCTTTGGTCCAGTAAAATAATTTCTGGCATGTATAAAAGGCTGACTTGACATTTACTGATTAAATATGCAGTAGTTATTCACAGGAATTTTAATTTCTTTTACAACTTTAACAAGTTAAATAAACAAGAAACCATTTCAATAAAAGGCATGGAACAGTAAATATTTGATACATTCATCCAAAAATGTATCAAATATCACATCCCTGGATGGGGGCTTAGGGTATTTGGCGATATTCACTAAGGCACCAAATTTATACCATTGTTTCGGCTCACACTATGGAAAACACAGAAGCAAAATAAAATTCTTTCTATTTTAACCCCACTGTCATGTCTACATTTGCCTCAAAGCCCCCTACCCAATGGTGTCTGAGCCTGGGGCATGCAGAGTAACCTCAGAAGATTCAAAAGCAGAATCCTTTCCCTATCACACTCTTAGGTAGCCGAGGGGAAGAAGAAGTGTCCCTCATGCCCTACTTCATGGTTGGTTGGGAGACTTGCGTTCCCCATTTGGGAGCTCAGGAGCTGGGAGGCCATTGAACCCCTCTAACCTTGTTTTCTGGTTTGGAGTATGTGCCTGCGAGTAATGGAGTTAGACCTGAAGTCCAGGCCTGGCTCTTCTCCAACCTAGCTGGGTGAATTTTGGCACCTTGATTAATATCTCTAATCCTCAGATTTTCATTTGTAAAATATAAAAAAAAAAAAAATTTCATGCAGATGCTGTATGAATTAAATGAGATGATTTATATAAAGGATACAAACAGTTACCTTCTAAGAGCTCAGTCATCTTCACCATTATCATCATCATCACCATCAGCTGTAAAATGGGATGATGGTGATTTAGCTTCAAGGGTATTGTGAGTGTCACACAGGAGGGCCTTTGTAAAGTGTTTAACCCTGTGAATGGCAGATAGTAGGTTTTCAATAAATTTTAATTTCTTTCTTTCCCTCAAAACTTGAAACCATTTAGGAAGATGTCCATTTTAGCAGGAGGTATATTTAGCAGAAGCTAAATATAGTGTTTTGTTTTGTTTTTTAAAGCATTTCACTTGAATAATGAAGAATAAAATAAAGCTCTTTGAAAAAATGTTAAGATTATCTTATTTTTCATTCAAAAGATAGCATATAAGAGTGGGGAAAATTCTTTTTTTTTTTTTGTGAGGAAGATCATCCCCGTGCCAACATCTGCCAATCATCCTCTTTTTTTTTTTTTGTTTGCTGAGGAAGACTGGCCCTGGGCTAACATCCGTGCCCATCTTCCTCCACTTTATATGGGACGCCACCACAGCGTGGCTTGCCAAGCGGTGCGTCAGTGCGCGCCTGGGATCCGAATCGGCAAACCCCGGGCGCCGCAGCGGAGCGCGCGCACATAAGTGCTTGCACCACCGGGCCAGCCCTGAAAATTCTCGATTAGATGCCAAACACAAGGAAAAAAAATCAACCCTGAAATACTCTTTCAACCCTTTTTCTCTCCCTCCTGTCTTCCTGTTCTTCCTTCCTCCTATCCGCCATTTTATAAATACAGCATTGTGTGCATATTATAGGACTCACACTGTTCTGAATGCTTGGACTTGTAGACATCAGATCGACAGGTTCCTGACACTCAAGTGTCCTAGCGTCTGGAAGAAAGGTTATAGTCTAAGTGGAGAGTTGATAGTCCATTACACTGTCCCAGTCATCCTAATTCCCTAATATAATGCTTCTCAAACTTTGATGTGCATCAAAATCACTTGGAGGATTTGATTAAAAATATAGTTTCTTAATTTAAGAAACATTGGACTAAGGGAGAGTCGAGATGTGGCAGCTATTTCCCATTTTGCCTGTGTGTCCTTGAAGGAATTTTTCTGCTTCTCTGGGCCTCAGAAACTCTCTAGCTCAGTGGCCACATTTTATATAGGAAGAAACTAAGAGCCTTTTGTGTATCTATAAAGATCCTCTATTTTCCACATCTCTTCCCAGCAGTCTGTGTTCTAAAGAACTGTTGGTAAATACTTATTAGCACTTGGATGAGTACTTGGTGATTTAAAGAAGTAGATAAAATGCACTTAATGCACCATCAGTGTATTGAAAATTAGAAAAGGCCAGTTAACATCCTGACAACTTTTTTTAAGTGAGGTAATTTTTAAGGATTAACTATACCGATTTGGAAAGGCCTAGGTTCAATTGGATAGCCTACATTTACCTACTTCTCTTTCCCTCTGCAAGTTGCTAGGATTTCCTTTCTATCTTCCCTGGGGGTTTGAATTTAAGCAAGAGATAAGTATCTGTTGGCCTGAAAGTTGCCCTGCTCACTTACAGGGAAACCTTTTTTTGGAGACAACCCCCTCACCCCACCCAGACTACTGAAATGTGTTTCTTTACTGCATATGGCACCATTATAATGAAACCAAAGCACCACTAATGGATTGATACCATCAGTAAAGCCTCTTGTTTGACTGAGGTCTTTCCTTTCAAACCTGAGCTGAAGGTCAATTAGAACAATGATGGAAGGCATTTAATTTCCTGTTTATAAATACAGACTAGGAAATGCAGTATTGATTGCTACATTTCAAGGAGGGGGACAACTGCTTTCAACTACAGACAGTCCAGGATGATGTAATTTATAAGGCAAGAGAGTACAGTGTTGCCGCATATGTCAAGTGAACAATAATTTATTGGACCAAGACCACATTAGGTCTATGAGTCTGAAATACATGAAATATAGTCCCTGCCTTTTAAAAGCTTAAAACACTTAGGCATCAAATCAAGACCTAGAAATATTAAAAGATTTAGAAATCATTATCATAATTGTGGATATGCTAAATGCATTTGGAGTTCAAAGAAGGGAAAGATCCATTCGATCATAGGTATTGCAATAGAATTCAGAGAAGAAATGGGCTTTGACTGGGACTTGGAAGAATGGGAAAGGGGAGGGTCCATTTTCAATGATGCATGCCACAGACAGACCAGAAGGAGGGACATGGGGAGTCTTAATAGGTTTTGTGATGACAATGTTGTTGAATGAGTGAGTGAATGAATGAATGAATGATAGCTATTCTTGGTATCACCAATGGATATAAGGCCATTCATTCTATAACCTGGAATGCTTGAGCAAAGGGGTTGCTCAATCTAGGACCCTACAACCCCAGATTTCCAAATTATGAGGTTTGTTATAATAACGTTTCCTGCAGTGTGCTCCATAAGATAATAAAAGATGGTTCATGAAAAGGAGTTCCATAGTGAAATAAGTTTTTAAAACACTGGGATAAATAAAGTTAAACAGATTACACTTTTTTGCAGGCTTCTCAGAATCTTGAGCAGACTACTATCCTTGTCATTCTCTAAGAAGTTAATAGCATATTTAGCATTTCCCAAGATGATTTGGTCAAGAAAGAAGTAAATTAATTAAATATGTTTGTGTATTTTCACACATATGCCGATAGATGGATACAGAGATACAGATTTTATTTTTCCAGGGCATCTCATAGGGAAAGTGGTTTTTTTGTTTGTTTGGTTGTTTTTTTTTTTTTTTTTGGTGAGGAAGATTAGCCCTGAGCTAACATCTGTTGCCAATCTTCCTCTTTTTGCTTGAGGAAGAGTGGCCCTAAGCTGACCTCTGTGCCAGTCTTCCTCTACTTTGTATGTGGGACACTGCCAGAGCATGGCTTGATGAGCAGTGTGTAGGTCCACACCCAGGATCCGAACCCATGAACCCCAGGCCGCTGAAGTGGAGTGCGCAAACTTAACCGCTATGCCACTGGGCCAGCCCCTCGTATGGAAAGTGTTTTCAGGGAATACTTTGGGAAGTGCTCACAAAAAACAGTTCTCTTTTGCTGGGCTTTTACTAAATCTACTAGTAACTTTCAATGTGAGTTGCTAAGAAGCCTATGAAAATGTCAGAATATGTGGTGTAAGATGTTGCATTCTCAAAAACATATTGTTTTTTAATGGTAAAAAAAATTACATATAATTTGGCAATTTGATGTGTCTGGTTTTTCTTGTCTAGTTAACCCAACAAAATCAAATAAACACTCTATTCTCCTAGGAGTTGCTGTAACAGGATAGCATTATCAGAAATTCTGGAAGAAAGAAAATAAGGAGAACTTTCTGTTACTATTAAATAAGAGTAAACTTTAATATGACAAACAATTGGCTGAAATAAAACAATTTTGATATTTGACTAAAGACAGTTGTAATGAAATTCAGTTTTCTTGGGAGAAAAAGCCTCCATCCTATGAATTACTTTTCATATATGAGATATTGTTAGGAAATTCATTTTTGCCATGGGTTTTCACTCTATTTTTCTTGGTCCTTTGCCCTCTCTCTTCCCAGGAAGGACAGGGACTCTACTCTGGAGTTAATTTTCACAGTCTCATTTCAAATAATTAAATCTCAAGTCACCTTTCTTGCAGTACACTCAAGGAGCAATAAGCCTTTGGGTTCCACTTAAGAGAGAGGGAGTCATAGAGTGGGAATCCCACACTTATTCGTTTGACTTTCTTCTGAAAATATCCTTTATGATTCATCAAGTGCACTTTTTATTTTCTTCCTTCCTGGACAAATCAATTTTGCATTGTCCTTAGAGATCTATATTAAGTCAAGAAAGTTTGGGCCCTAATCATGCTTTGAGACCTTGAGCTTCCCATCTATATAGTTCTTACAAATATTACAGATTCAGGCCATGGGTAGAACTGTGGATGAAGGAAGAAATATGTGAAAAGCTGCATACAGTAGAATAGCATCATACATGAATTTTATATAGCCAAGTTCAATTATATAATGCTGACATGGAGAGAGAGACAGGGTGGGGGAGCAGGCAAGAAGAGGGAAATGATCAAATATTGTTTTCCTCCTCCTGTTCAAAGAGACCTTGGCCTCTACAGTCTCACGGACCAGGAATCCACAGCCAAAATGCAAATAGAAATAAAAGAAGCTAATTTTGAACTTTTAGGTTTCTGAGAGTCCAGCTCCTGGCTTTAAGCAGCAATTTAAGAAAATTTGATAACCGCTACGCCACGGGACCGGCCCTCTGTTCTACGTTTTAATTGGTAATTATAATTGTAGAGAAAAGCGAATTAGGTTTACATGTTTATCTTCTATTCAAGAAACTTGCTGAAATCACTTTTAGTTTTAATAGTTTGCCTATAGACCCTGTGGACTCTCAACAAATAAGGAAAGTTCAGCATATTCTTCTCCAATCCTTACGCATCTGATTTTTTTTTGGCTTATTCTATTGGTTAGTTTCTCTATTTCAACAATGAATAGTAGTGATAGCGGGCATCCTTGCTTTGTTCCTCATCTGAATAAATATGATAGTTGCTATAGGTTCTTGATAACTTCTTATTATCAAAATAAAAAGTCCTATTCCAATCTAAAAAAAAAAAAAAAAAAAGAAAATTTGAGAGGTGGCTTAGACAGTACATATGTGTATTTTTTATTTTCACCTTCTCTGCTCACTTCCAATACCTACCTATTCCTCCTTAAGATGCCATTCTACTGAAAAATCATAGGATTACATAACTTCAGAACTGGAGGAAACCAAAGAGATTATTTAGTTTAACCATCCTTACTTATTGTTGGGAAAATCAAGACCTAAAGAGAGGAAATAACAAGTTTACTGAATTTAGAGAGGGTAGATAGAATTTTTGTCTCCTTAATTCTAATGTAGTATCCTTTCCACTGTGTTTAGAAATCAGCTACCAAGCTTGCTAGAATTTTGTATAAAGGAAGATTAAGTGAACTTGGAGTGGCTGGGAGTAGAGGTGGCAGCAGAGACAGTAGTGAGAAATGTTATCTCTTATGAATAAAACACAAGTAATTGGAATATAGACATTTTTCTTTATTTTCACAGTCATGTTCCCAAAGGAAAGAAGGCTATAATGTAATTTTTTAGGCTATGAGCTTATGCAGAATTGTGAAGAATAGAAAATTATAATTAATACGAATTCTGATTAATTATATTGTGATTCATGATGAGTTTAGTATTTTTGAGAAAAGTTAGCCCTGAAATAAGCCCATCTCTCTCTTCTTTCAAATACTTCCTTACACTTGGAAAGATTATAATGACACTTTGGAAGATTATAACCAGCCCTGGGAAACATCAGAGTAAAACATGTATTAAGAACAGCAAAAAAAAGGTGTTGACTTTTCCCAAAGAAATCCTCTTTAGGGAGCAGATGTATAATTCCTGGTTCTCAAGCAAATGACAAATTTGTAATAAGGTTCTGTGACAATTAGGCTCCGAGGCACAGTTTTTTACTTGAACTGTATATTTCTTTGGATGATTTACAGAGAATTGGTGTGGTTTGCGTTGAGGTCAGTGTGGTGTTTACTAGAAGAAACAACAGGGAAGAAATGAGATCTTTGTTCTCCTCCTCCCAAAAGTGTATGACCTTGCATGAGTCACTGAACTGCTGTGTGTTTCACTTTCTCCACTCAAAAGGAGGCTACTAAAAAGTGCTCAGCTGCTGCTTATGCTGGTAGATAAATTACCAGCATAATTACATTTCCTATGTGCCAGATACTGTTGTAAACACTTTATATGCACTATCTTACTCAAAACCCACAACAAATCTAGGAAATAGCTACTACTATGATATTCATTTTACTGGTGAGGAAACTGAGACTGAGGAAAATTATATAGTTTGCCCCAAAATCATACCAACTAATAAGTGAAAGAACCAAATTTGAATCTATGCTCCTAACCACCATTTTATATATGAAAGCATTTTGAGACTACACATATACAGAAATACAGGGAATTTTCTCCTTGTGGCATTCTTAAATACTCTTGTTGAAATCCAAGCAGTGGCAAGAAAGAGTGCTTGATTTACCAGATCCCCCTTTTTTAGAAGCAAACGGGGAATAATGCTTTAACTTCCTCCTCCAGCTATCTTTCCCCCTAAACAAATAGGGCTAGTACAACACACCGCAGTTCGTGAATGTTCCATGTTATGTTTGTCAAATAATGTAATGACATTTACGAGTGGGCAGTGTAGCAGAGGTGTTTTGGCCCCCAAATAATTGAAAGGCTTTGGTATTGCTATTGATTTTTTAAAGTCAAAGCTCCAACAATTCCCTGGCTCTAGCATTAATTACAGCATTTTTCTGCAGTTGAACTGAAATGCTATGTAGGATAAGGTCATTCTCCACATTTTAGATTTGTTGAGCTCTGTTTGAAACAAAGTCTCCAGTGTTTTAGCTGCAACTTGAGAGTAAATTGGATGTTACTGGATGCTCACTCACAGTGCTGTGCCCACGGAGGCATGTGTTTACCAGAGGAGGACAGGGTTACTCCCTCTAGGATCCCCTCCAGGAAATCACCCACCTCCCTCTTGTAGATCAGTGTGTCAAGTGTGTCCTTAGACAGTGCTTCCCAAACTGTAATGTGCGTACAAGTCACTGGAAAGCCAGTGAAAATGCAGATTCAAATTCAGTAGGTCTAGTGTGGAGCCAGGTGATACTGATACTGCTGGTCTACGCATAGATTTTGAGAATCAGGATAGTCAAGGACACTTCTGTATCCTAGTGGAAGGAATTGATGTAGCATGTCAGCTTCGGAAAAGAAGATCCTTGGGCAACTTGCTACAATTAGTTGTGTAAGGTTCACGGGAATATTGTGAAATTGGCAAAATTTATGTTTAGATGTTTAGACATCTTAAATATAAACATACACCATGTCATCATCTTCCCTTTTGTAACTCTTATCCCCAGAGTCATTAAGTGTATAAGCTCTTCTCTCCCAGAGACCTCTGACAGCATCTCTGCACCTTTCCCACATGGCCCCGTATCTCTAAGACCTCTCCCTCTTTTCTGTCTCTCTAACCCACACTGGAAGTTAACTGTGTCCTGCCCCACACTCTCACAACCTTACCTCACAGCTGGTGCCAATCTAATCAATTCAAAGCCTTGATCCAAAAACAATTCAGGGAAATTGGATGGAGAAAGATTTGGGAGCAGAGGAAATTCCTGGGACCCTTGAGATGATGCCACATAGATGTTGGTTACTGTTTACAGGGATGGGACTCACTGAACAATTGCTCTTTCTACTAGGCAGACAGTCCCTTGGACTTGCTGCTCTAGACTATCAGGCTTCCGTGCTAACAGACGTTTTCTTTTTGTTTCAGAAGTTCTTAGTTGGTATGTGTTTGTAAAGAAAAAGAAAGAAATATACTCATTCCTTCCCCATTGGGACAATATCTTTCAAATCTCTCATTTCTGTACAGCCTCCCGAGTTTTCTCTACAGACAGCAATGTCCTATACAAGTTGTAGATAACACTGGAAGGCAGCTTAAATTATTTTTCAATAAATTTTGAGAGTGAAAACGCCAAGTCATATATTTTAGTGAACAGATGCAACTATAAAAATTCAGTGTTTCCTTAACTGGAGAACTGTAGGGGGGGACTAGATAACAAGGAAGTCATTTCATCTCTACTCTTGGTAAAGACTCTAGGGAGCAAAAACATTCCAAGAAATAAACATATTTAACCCTTGTCCACAACTATTTATTTTCAAAACATGTTGCAAACACTAATTAAGCTGCCTATTAGCTTTAAGAATAATGAGGAGCACAGGCACTGAATTAAGCCTAGTGCCTTAATGGAAAAGCTTTTCTTCTATTTCTGGTGATTCTGGAGTCATTTACCTAACTCTCCCCATGGTCACTTCAGGACAAGGCAAAGCAGAGAGAATGTATGGCAGAGTGACTGAGTTCACCCTCCAGGCTCAGGCAAGACCTGGGTCTCAGTTCTCCAGCTATGTGGGCTTACGCAGAGGACTTCAGACGCTCTAAGATTTGGTTTCCTCATCTCTATAATGGGGGCTGTTGAGAAGTCTCAACTTACCATGTAGGCAGGGCTGATTTCTATAGGCACAGAGGGCATACTGCCCATGATACTTTTGGAGCACCATAAAAATATTTTAATTTAATTTAAAATCAGAATAAAAAAATCAACTTTTAAGTCAAGGAAAATGTTTTAATATGTAATATATTTACATTTGTACCAATGTAGTCATAAAATATAATTATGAATTTTTTTTTTATGGAGGAAGGGGCCACAAAGGCAAAAATGTTTAGGAGCCCCAAAAGTCACAATGGGCCCTGGATGCGTATAAATCACTTAGCATAGTGACTGGCACATGGCAGGCATGTTGGGGGTTGGCAAATGTTTTCTGCGTAAGGCCAGATAGTATACATTTTAGGCTTTGCAGTCCAGCCGGTCTCTCAACTACAACTACTTACCCCTGTAACTGTGTTGTGGAAGCACCCACAGACAATAGATAAACAAACGGACATGCCAGTGTCCCAATAAAACTTTATTTACAACAACAGGCTGCAGGTGGATTGAGTTCATAGGCCTTAGTTTGCTGACTCCTGATTAAAATAATACTTCTATTATTGAAATGAATTTTAATTTTATTCATTCAATTATCTGTGAACTATTCCCTAGAGAATGTGAGCAAGAGGAGGAAGAGATAAGTGATATTCTTTGGGGTTTTCAAGATAGTCGGATAAAAGAACCCCATTAAAGTCTCAATTATTCAGGATTCAGCTAACTAGAATAAGCCATCCTAGTTTTCTTCACTGTACTAAAGAAGAAAGTCAAGCATGAGATAACAAAATGCGGTGGTCACACCTCGATGTTCCCAGAGACCACCTTGTATGGAAAAATAAAACACTCATAAATGCAAACAATCTCGATTAAGGATTAATGTGTGTATTTATACAAATGCATGAAAAGAAATTGTACATGACAACATACCTAGTTATGTTCTGCAGCTCTCCGTTGTAGTTTGAAGCTGTAAAAGGTTTCTTCCTGTGATTTCTTTGGCAGATCAGGCAGTTGCTTAGAGAGAGAGGATGTGTAATAATTATGTACGAGGGACAGGAATATCCTCCCAAAGATTAAGCCACAGCTCGGTACAAAGAACTATATGCCCCTGAAGAGGTGAGCATGATCCCACGCATTAAAAGTATGTACTTGGCTGTAAAGGAAAGGCCCCTGTTCACAGTGTCTTGAGGCCAGAACTTTACTTCTCATCAATTTTGGCCCAGGAACCAACAGCGAAATTTGTTGGCAGTGTGTATATAATAGTGGTGGCTCCTAGAGGTAGGAACAGGGAAATGACCATAGCCTTTAGGAGTAAATTTGGACTCAAATCCAGGGTCTGCTACTTGCCTACTCTGTGGTGTGAGGCAAGTTATTTTAATGTAAGCCTCAGTTTTGTAACTATCAAATAGGGTTGAGAATACCTATTTATACATTGTACATGGCAACTGAGAGGGTTAAATGAGATTTTACATGTAAAGGCCTTATATCATTGATTGACACAAAAAAAGTGCTCAAGAAATGGTTGCATTTTAATTCCTATTAGAGGTAGGAATAATTACTGCTGGGAAAAATGACAACAGAGAAGGGAGGATCTAGAAATCATAAGTGATAAAACTTTGGGCTGTAAAATTTGAATCTTCCCTCTGTTCAATTGTTAGCTGTGTCAACACTGCACATTTTTCTGATCTTGAGTTTCATCCTCTGCAAAATGGGTGTAAATAAGTATAAATAGAATATAGTTCATGAAGCTGTTGGGAATATTAAATGTGATAATGTATGTAAAGCCTGGCAAAATGCTGGCATAGTGCAAAATGCTGGCATATTGTAAAGTTTTATCCCCTTCCTCCTCCTCATTCCTTAGTGTGAAGCGTGAGTGTTTGGAATCCCCTTAGAGATACATAGTGGCCTTTAAGGGCACGTGAGTCCTCGTAAAACTGTGTATACCAGAACTTATTTTGTTTTTATTTTTTGTCCATATGTGCATTTTTCCGGGCTCAAGTTTCATAGCATTCGTCTGCTTCTGAGAGGGATACATCACCCAAAAGCCTTTACAAATTGTGCTGTTAGACATGTCCAGGTGCTTTGAGGGCATCGGTCATAGCCTGTATCACAATTGCTTGTGATGATAATTCGAGTTATCAAGAATTTGTTCCCTTAAATTATTATACCACATTTAAGGAGATACCCAAGGATGTATGGTAATATAGTTTAGTGAGATTTCCAGATATTAGACAACCAATTTTCATGTAAAAAAGAAATTAATCTAAATGTGTCAATTTCACTTCTTTGGGAAATCACTATAACTGAAACAACCCATTCCTTAATGATTCTGGGTAGTGATCACCATGGTAAAAAGTAAAATGTGATAGCTAGTATGTATTTACCATTTTCCAGGTACCTTTCTAAAGAGTAACTCATGTGTATTATGCCATTTAGTCCTCACCACAATCCCAGGATAATTCACAATTATGCCTGGTTTCTTGATTGAGATCAGTCCTTTCATGGGCTGGTATCAAGTAGCTCCTAGACAACCATTTGATGGGAACTGAAAGCAGCTGCAAAAAACAGAAGTGATTCAATTAGCTATTGTTAGTAATGACTACTTGACTCGACTTGCTGTAAGGAGAGATGCTGTGAGGGCCAGAGCTGTCAAAAAACACATTCAAAGAAGCACAGACGTGGCAGGTCAAGTGGAGATCTCTAATGCGGCTAGTTTTAGGGTCTTCCAAGTTCATATTGGTTTAATAAATTCAGAAAGCATGCTGGTCATAGAGAGAGGCACATTTTCTGATGTAATCAGCTTCTACCGGGGAGTTACCTATAAGTTACATACAATACTTCCAAGCCGGGCTGGGGAGCTGAGGGCTTTGGGAAAAGAAGTTAGCTTCTGTGGGGAAATAGCTTCTTTCTGGATGTGAGTAAGCCCTCTCCAAATTCAAATTTATTTATTTTTTGAGCATGTTGGAAGAAAGAGAAAATATGAAAATATTTTTATGTTCACTATTAGCTTCTCAGCTCACTTCTGGGATATTATTTGAAAAGAATATTAAAATAGAAGAATTATTCCACAGACTATGCTTCTAGTTAATGAAGAATGAGGTACTCTACAATTCATAAAGTGGCTGAGGTTTTGAGATTTTTTTCTAGCATTTCTTTTGCTCTGAATTTTCTCAAAAAGACATTTTGCCAAGTTACAAATTTGTATCATATCAAAACATTTGAACATGAACCAACATAGAGGATCTCAAAAGGAATCATAATAAGGATTAATTTGATTGAAATTGTGTTCATCTGTAATAATGTTAAATGTTGCATTAGAGTTTCTCAGTCACAAGCAACAGTTTATCTTACTTAAGGAAATGTTTGGAAGGATATTGGGTAACTCACTGAATTAAAGGAAAAGCTTAACAACTGGGTCTACAGAAATATTGGAGCTAGATCATCTCTGTGGAGCTCAGTCATAAACCTTAAACTATATTTTTTTTTGAATACTGAATCTGAAGAATTCACTCCTCAAATTTAAATTTCTAAAAGAGGGAATTAATTAGATGGCATTAGCTGGGTGACCTTTTCACCCATTGCTAAGCTGTGATGTCACTTCGAAGGACAAACACAGCAGGACCTGTATGGGATGGGAGAGAGATGATTTTTCAGAAGATAAATTTAAAATGACAATTCAATAGACTGATATACCATATTCATGGACTGGAAAACTCAACAAGCTACCATTTTTCCATTTCTCCTCAAATTGATGTATAGTTTTAATGCAATCACAATCAAAATACCCAACTGGCTTTTTTTTTTTTCTTTGTAGAAACTGACACCCTAGTTCTGAAATTTATATGGAAATGCAGAGGAGTAAGAATAGCCAAAACAATCTTGGAAAAGAAAAACATTGAAGAGCTCACACTACCAAATTTAGTATAGCACTACAGAATCAAGACAGCATGGTTTTAGCAAAAGAATTGACAAATTGAATGATAGGACAGAATAGAAAGTCCAGAAATTGACTCATGCATATATAGTCAACACATATACAGTCAATTGATTTTTGACAGGGTGCCAAGGCAATTCAACTGGGAAAAAGAAAGTCTTTTCTACAAATGGTTTTGGAAAAAACAAACTTATTTATTTATTTTTTTGTGTGAGGAGATCAGCTCTGTGCTAACATCTGCCAATCTTCCTCTTTTTTTTTGCTGAGGAAGACTGGCCCTGGGCTAATATCTGTGGCCATCTTCCTCCACTTTATATGGGATGCCACCACAGCATGGCTTGCCAAGCAGTGCATCGGTGCGTGCCTGGGATCCAAACCGGCGAACCCCGGGTTGCCTCAGCGAAGCGCCCGTACTTAACTGCTTGCGCCACCAGGCTGGCCCCAAAACAAACTTATTTTTGAAAAAAGAAGAATGTAAGCCCCACCTCACACAACACAACAGAATTAATTTGAAATGGATCATAAAATAAAACTTAAAAGCTAAAACTATTAAACTTCTAGAAGAGAGCATACAAGATTATCTTCATGAGTTTGAGATAGGCAAAGATTTCCTAGGACATAAAAAGCACTAAACACAAAAGAATAAATGATTAATTGGACTTCATCAAAATAAAAACTTCTACCCATCAAAAGACACCATTAAGAATATGGCAGGGCAGAGCCAGCCCTGATGGCCTAGTGGTTCAAGTTTGGTGCTCTCACCGCTTTGGCGGCCCGGGGTTCAGTTCCCAGTTGTGGAACCACACCTCTCGTCTGTCAGTGGCCATGCTGTGGTGGTGGCTCACATAGAAGAACCAGAAGGACTTACAACTAGAATATACAACTATGCACTGGGGCTTTGGGGAGGAAAAAAACAAAAAAAAAGAGGAAGATTAGCAACAGATGGTAGCTTAGGGAGAATCTTTCCCAGCAAAAAAAAAAGAATATGGAAAAAAAAAGCCTCAGGGCAAATAAGAGGCTTAGAGAAAATATTTGCAATACATATATTTGATAAAGGATTCATATCAATAATATATAAAGAATTGCTACAATCAACAACAAAGGTTAACTTAATTTAAAAAATGGGCAAAACACAAACATTGCACGAAAGATTTATGAATGGCCAATAAGCACATGAAAAGGTGCTCAACATCATTAGTCACTAGGGATATTCAAATCAAAACACCAATGAGGTAGTATTCCATACATGCTAGCTGGCTAAAATTAAAAGATTGGCTACACCAAATGTTAAGAATATGGAGTAAGTGGAACTCTCTTATGGTGCTGAGAGTGTAAACATTACAACCACATAGCAGAATTGTTTTATATTTTCCTATGAAGTTAAACGTATATCTGCTCTATAACCCAGCAGTTATACGTCTAAGTAACTAAGAGAAATGAAAAATGTGTCCACAAGGAGACTTTTTTTTTTTTTTTAAAGATTTTATTTATTTATTTTTTCCCCCAAAGCCCCAGTAGATAGTTGTGTGTCATAGCTGCACATCCTTCTAGTTGCTGTATGTGGGACGCGGCCTCAGCATGGCCGGAGAAGCAGCGCGTCGGTGTGAGCCCGGGATCCGAACCCGGGTCGCCAGCAGTGGAGCGCGCTCACTTAACCACCAAGCCACGGGGCCGGCCCAAGGAGACTTTTAAAAGAATGTTTATAGCAGCTTTTTCATAATAACTGAAAAATGGAAATAATCAAATATTTGTCAATAGACGAATGGATAAATTGTGGTGTATTTATACTCAGCAATAAAAAAACACAGAATTGCTGATACATACAACAATGTAGATGAGTCTAAAAAACACTATGTTGAATTGAGAGAAGATATTTACAAACCATATATCTGATAAGGGGTTAATATCCAAATATATAAAGAACTCATATATCTCAACAACAAGAAAACTAACAGCCCAATTAAAAAATGGGCAAAAGACCTGAACAGACATTTCTCCAAGGAAGATATACAGATGGCCAACAGGCACATGAAAAGATGTTTGACATCATTAACTATCAGGGAAATGCAAATCAAAACTACAATGAGATGTCACCTCACGCACTTTAGAATGGCTATAATTAACAAGACTGGAAACAACAAGTGTTGGAGAGGCTGTGGAGAGAAGGGAGTTCTCATACACTGCTGGTGGGAGTGCAAACTGGTGCAGCCACTATGGAAAACAGTATGGAGATTCCTCAAAAAAGTAAGAATACAACTACCACACAATCCAGCTATTCCACTGCTGGGTGTTTATCCAAAGAACATGAAAACACACATATGTAAAGATACATGCACCCCTGTGTTCATTGTAGCATTATTCACAGTAGCCAAGACTCGGAAGCAACCTAAGTGACCATCAAGGGACCATGAATGGATAAGGAAGATGTGGTGTATATACACAATGGAATACTACTCAGCCATAAGAAACGATGCAGTCCAGCCATTTGTGACAACATGGGTGGATCTTGAGGGTATTATGCTGAGCGAAATAACTCAAAGGGAGAAGATCAAATACCATATGATCTCACTCCAAAGTAGAAGATAAAAACAGGAAACAGACATGTAGAGACAGAGATTGGATTGGTGGTTACCAGAGGGGTAGGGGGCAGGGAAGGGGTGAAAGGGATGATTAGGCACATGTGTGTGGTGATGGATTGTAATTAGTCTTAGGGTGGTGAACATGATGTAACCTATGCGGGAACAGAAGTATAACCATGTACACCTGAATTTTATAGAATTTTATAAACCAATGTTACTGCAATAAAAATAAATAAAAAAATTAAAAATACTATGTTGTGTGAAAAAACCCAGAAACAGAAGAGTACATACTGTCTGGTTCCATTTTTATGAATTTCAGGAATAGGCAAAACTAATCTATGTGACAGAAATCAGAACAATGTCTGTAGGATGTAGGAATATACCGAAAGGTAAACTAGGGACTTTTGGGAGTGAGAGTGTTAATTGAGATGGTGGTTTCATAACCGTGTATGTTTATCAAAATGTATTAAATTACAAACTTACAATCTGTACGTTTTACTGTATATAAATTTTCTTATAATAAAAAACAGTAAAATGGCTGGTAGGATTCAAATAAAGTCATCTCATATCATGTAGTCCATTTACCTGGTGCCTAAAATGGATAATTCCAACTAGGAAGTTCCACCTCCAGTCTCACTGAAGATTTGGATGACTATTTCAGCCATTTCCTCCCCTTTTAGCAACTTGGCAGCAGTTACCACCTTTCCTTAAAGATGTATGGTTTAAGCTTTAAAAGTGTTTTCTCTCTCTTCAAAGATATTGTAAATTCCTTGGGAGCATCATCTACATCAGTGATTCTCAAACTTCAACATGCACAAAAATTACCCAAGGAGTTTATTAAATATATATATTTTCAGGCCTCCTCCTACAGGTATAATTATTCGTTAGATTTGGCATTGAGCCAAGGAATCTGTGTTTCTAAGTCACATTCCAGGTAGTTGTCCACTGACCATCTTTTGAGAAACACTGATCTATATCATATTTGAATCATTTCTGTTGTGTCCACAAGGCTTGAATGCTATGTGCCAAGAAATAAACTGGATGAGTCTGAATCCCTCTGACACCAGTTTTCAACTGTGGCTAGATTTTTGGGTTTTTTTGTATGACACTATTAGAATTTCAGATAGCATTCTAGGAAGAGACCCTAAATTAAAAGATCATTTGTCCAACCCCTTCATTTTACAGATGTGGAAACTGAGACCCAGAGAACACCAGGGGCTTTCCCAAGGTCATTATATAGCAAGAGCTGCATGGAGCCTGGAATGCACATCTCCTGACTCCTAACCTAATCTAGTTCTCCTTATCAAACCACACCTTTGTCAAGATGGGAACATGCAACGGTTCTCAAGTAGGGGTGAATTTGTCTCCAGAGGGACATTTGGCAATGTCCAAAGATATTTTTGCTCATCACAGTTGGGAGGGGGCATGTGGCTGCCATTTAGTGGGTAGAGGCCAGGGATGCTGCTAGACACTTTACGGTGCACACGACAGCCCCCACAGTAAAGAACTGTCAGGCCCCAAGCGTCAATGGTGCAAGGTGGAGAAGGCAGGGGATAGACAATGTGGAATTTAGTGGTCCCAGATGCTCTTCAAAACGAATTATCCTTGTGTGAGCACCACGTGTCAGGATTGCCCTCAAACACTTGTGAGGCTACCCTGTGTGCTTTTCACACTCATCCTGGCTCTAAACCCCAGGCTGGCTGCAGACTTTCCTTTCCTGGAGGCAGCTGGGGCTGACTCCTTAGCACTCCTGTGGCAGCTTGTCTCATTCTTTGACACACCATCTGCCAGCAGCAGGCCAGGGAATCCTGAAGGTGGGCCACCCCAGCCCTGCCGACAGCTCTCTTCTGGGAGGTGGGAGATGCTCCAGCTGGTCACAGAAAGAGGCAGCCAGCTGGGTTTGAATGGAGACAGATTTAATTTTGGACCTGATTGAAGCAGAAACCAGTTTAGAGATGTGCCCTCTCTAATTTGGAATTTTTAAAAGGATAATTGGGGTAACAGGTAGAAAGGAAATCTCATTACTCAGGATATGAGGAAGGATGGATGCTCAGTGTGTGCCCAGAGTCTATTTGGCCTATTTTTTGCTGTGCTATTAGGGTAATATTAACTTGATATATGTGCATTGAGTCTGAGTGGCTTGGTACTTCCTAGCTATGTGACCTCAGGAATTTAATAAACTGCTCTAAGCCTTAGTTTCCTCAACTATAAAATGGTGGTAATAATAGTGCCAATACCATAGAGTTGTTATAAAGATTAAATGAGCTAATGCACGTAGAGAAAGACTGTAGTGCAGTGACTGGCATGCAGTAAGCACTAAATGAATGAGAGCTATTAGCTATTATTTTCCTGTACCATTAATTTCCAAAATATGCCAGCCTCTACCAGCATGCACCCCCTCTTCCTTTTTATGCCAAGAGTATGTTGGCACAGGCTCTCTGTCTTAATTACTGCGTTAGCCTCTCTTCATGTACCCTCATCGTTATTTTAACCATCCACAAAGGGATTACTCCCTCGTACTCACAAGGGAGGGACCCCTTTCTGTTGCAGCCGCCATTACCCCCAGCTCTATTCCGTCTTGCCTGAGCTGACTTCCCCTGCCCACAAACCCATTGGGAGATGTCCCTCCTCTGTTACGGTACGTCTTCAGAATGCCAAAGCTCATGCTGGCGGTTCAGGCTATTGGTTCTCCTGAGGCTGGTAGTATTGGAAGAAGTCAGAGCACATCCAGGATCCATGCAGAAGAGGAAGAAAAATCTCCCTGCAACTCTGTGCCTTTTATTTTTCTTACGGGCCACAAAGCAGCCCATCTCTTATTTAGAAATCTGTGCTGACTAGTTCTATCAGCTTATTCCTGTAGCCTGTCTCTCCATAGGGGCTTCAATCCATCCAAAAGATGGGAGGAGACAAAATACTCTATGACTCCCATTTTCTTCCAGCCCCTCCTGCAAGCCAACACTTTTAGTAAGTCCCACTGTAATAAAGCAAACTCTCCCAAACATTCCACAGCTGCAAACAACTCCAGGAGGGCTCTGCAGAAGTGTATATTTCTTTGGCAGCTTCAGGCCCCCAACTCAGCATGTTACGATTATGTGGAGGCCTGTTAGAATCCCAGAGGATTGGGCGGAGGCACAGAAAGAGGAACTCTTGAAGCACTTGGTAAAGCAAGTGGCCAAACTTGAGAAAGGCAGAAAGAAGGAGAAAGAAAGACGTGCTGGAGAGGCAGCACATTTCTTGGAGTAGGGTGCAGTGGGGCTTGAAGGTTAAGTTCCCAGGGGCTGCAGAGTGAGAAAGCCGAGAGAGAGGCAATCCATCTGCTTTGTTGTGATTCGCCCTGCCTGAAGGCAGCAGTCAGCTGTGGCCTCTTCCCCATCACTAATGCTGGAGCAGGCTTGGCTAGCACAGGTCTCCGCGTGATTTATCATCAAACCACGAAGTGGATAATTTCTGACTAGTCCCCTGCATGGCTGGTTCTTGAACTTGGGGTGTAAGAGGATAGCATAGGATTTGCAGGGACCTGCAGGCCTGTCTAGCTCTTGGCACCTTCCTGGTGCAGTTCTGGGATTTGCATTTTAACCTAGTAAAAACAGTGAGTTCTGAGTTAATCTTTGAAAAATTAATAAAATCCATAAATAAGTGAAAAAGAAAGCATTCCAGATATGAATTGGGCGTGCAGAGGTGGGAGCAGCCAAAGTGGAAGCAGAATGAATTTGATAGAGGAGCTGAGGAAGAGAGTGGATCAGAAGAGATAAAAGACTCAGTAATCATCATTTTTCACCCCTAACATCCAGAAAGACTAAATTCTAGTGTAAACATTAGATTCGAACGTGGCCATAAGCAGACTTGAAGTTTGAAACTTTTAAAGAGAGGCATTTCAAATTAATTTTGAGAACAGGGTGTAGAAGAACCATATCTGAAACTGGAGAAAAGAAAAATGGTTTCAAAAAATAAGGTGTGTAGTGTAATCCTTCCAGCTAAATGTTGCACTGAGGGGAAATAGGATGCAGTGAATGGTGAATCCTGAACTTCTTCAGCAGGATCAGTGTAGAGGAAAATTGTCACCCCAGGGAGGAACCCATCCTGGCTGCTTCAGTTATAAGAATGACTCTGGGAATCCTAATCAAGTGTCATCTGATAGGTAAACTAAATCCTTTCCTTTTAAAAATACACGTCCAGGTGCCAGTCCGGTGGTGTAGTGGTTAGGTTTGCGTGCTCCACTTCGGCTGGCGACCCCGGGTTGGCAGGTTCAGATCCTGGGCACAGACCTGCGCACTGCTCATCAAGTCATGCTATGGCAGTGTCCCGTATACAAAATGGAGGAAGACGGGCACAGATGTTAGCTCAGGGCTAATCTTCCTCAGCAAAAATAGGAAGACTGGCAACAGATGTTAGCTCAGGGCCAACCTTCCTCACACACACACACAAAATACACATCGGACCAGCGGATATCACCAATCTAAGTAACAGGTTCATCCTGAAATAGATCGTAACCCTGTGATCTCAGCAGGGATTTCTTTTTTAGAGAAAAATATTTTATGGGCCTACAGAAAGCTTTGTTGGAACTCACAATATCCTTAACTGCAAGCAATAGCGATTTTAGATGTTGAGTGTTAATTCAGTGAATTTAAGAAAAAGAAAAAAAAAGAAAGGGAACCCATACAATTGTCAGTGCTAAATGAACTGAAAAGTAGTTTGAAAGAACATTGCAGACTCAATTCTTTCTATATTCTGTTTTTGCTTTTAAGGAATCTTTCAGTATTGTTGAGCCCCATTGAGTAGAATGGAACCAACAAAATATGGTATTTGTTTAGGTATGTATATATTTTTATATGATAATCTAATGGAACCAGTACATTCAGCAACTGAGACTCATAAGATGCAATCAGACAGCAAGGTTATTCTCCCAAACACAATATAACCGTTAGAACCCATTCAGTAGAACCCATTCAATACACCCAGTGTTTCCCCTGTCCTTGGATGAATGTAGGGTGACCCCATGACTTTTCTGGTCACTCTCAGATCATGAAGAGTTATCTGGACAATATGAGTCATGAAAACAATCTTATTTTGGTATTTCCAGGGAGAAGAGAAGGAAGGGCAGAAGAGTCTTCCTTGACTAGCGCTATTGTAGCTGGTGCCAGTGTTCTTTGCACTTGGCCTCTGTTAATGAGACTTTCTCTCCTGAGGACTTTGTGGGGCTTGCTCACTAGCTGGTGCCTTGATACTAGCAACTGCATCTTCCTGGCTGATGGCCATGACTTTCTAACTATGTATTTTTTATAGATTTTATATTTGTATATTTGGCATCCACTTATCACAGGGCCAGTTATATTAACTATATTTTATTATTTCCTCTATTCTTGATACTCTGGCATTTGGGGGCCTTACAAACCCAGGGAAAGACTGTCCCTCCCAGGGCTAGTTAATTCTAAAGATAGGAACAACTTACCTAGGAGCACACCTTTCATGTATGGATCAACCAGTCCCAAATCTATACTCCCAGCCACCTCCTTATCTATCTCTCACACACTAATCCAATTTCCCCCACCTGAAATCATCGCAGGGCCAGGTACCAGACTACCAGAGACCATGCCTATAGCCCAAAGCCCACTGGAATTATGCAAACCAGCCAATCCTAAACTGTTTTTTCTGCCTTGCATTGCCTTTCTTGGAGAAAACCTAATAAAGGCTCTGGTCTAGGCTCCCCCCTCACTCCTGCTTCTGCCCAAACCTGATGCTTCTCCATGTGGCCCTGCATGGCATGGTGCCCCCATCTCTCAGGAAATGTAAGTAGTAATTTCTTCTTTCAGTGACATTGGCCTCTCCATGTCATCACTCAGTCAATTCCATAAATTAAAACCCCATGGGTACAAATTTTAGAACACAGGATATTTCACAATCTGAAAAGGCTTTTGTTGGAAAGTGGCTCTGATTACATAGTAACTGGACTCAATCTCACAGGAAACAGTTTAAAAATATTTAAGAGCAATGGAAAAATGTGATGTCACAGCCACAGACCATCTAAATTTTGTGGTAATGAACTGAATTAATAGTAATGGAGGTAAAATGGGCAGTGAAAATTTACCTTTAAATCATTTATTTTCTATTTCATTAGGTGCATAATGCAGAATTTCTCAAAATATATTCTCTACAATACTCCTTCCATAGACAGTTAACCAATATTAGAGAAAAAATAATGTTTTAGTCAAATACTCTTGGAATCTCTGGATCAAACTGCCACCACCATCTAGGTAGCATGTGAAATAATGAAGGATAGGAAAAAAAAAAAAAGGGGGAAATACAGGAAGAACACTTGGAGAGGCAGCAGGGATCAGTGGGGACTTGAGATTGGAGCCTAGGGTTCAAGTGCAAATGATGCCCTTTACTAGCCGTGTGAGCTTTGAATGTTGTAGACACTCTGATTCTTACCTCATCTGTCAAGTGGAAATAACAGCTCTGCCTGTAGCAGTCATGACTACGGCATTTCAAATTTCTTAATTTTTGTTAGTTATCTTTCTTTAATTTATGAGTGTACCCTTACTAAGATTGATGAGAAGCATATGTCAGGAATTTGAGTGGGCTACCTTCCCCAAGCTGGGAGATGGCCTTGGCCACACACCCTGATGGTGGTTGCTGGTGACGTCAACCCTCTACCAGTGAGGTCCTTTTGAGATTAGGTAGCTGTGCGGGCAGCTCTGCTCCCTCACTTCACTCTCAGCCGCAGGCGTCTTTGTGGAAGCTCCCAAGATTACTGAGGTTGGCTCCAGTCCTGACAGGAATCTAAGTAGCCATCTCCATTGGAAACCTTTTCCTCTGAGGTATCTGTGCTGAGGCCACTGTGGAGGAACCACAGACTTTCATCCACTTTCCTCATCTTGTTCAATCCTTCTCCACTTGCAATCCTAGGAATCAAAAGGCTACCACCTATTACTCCTTTCTGGTAATCCAGCCTGCTACCTCCATTATGTTCAACCTGAGAGCCAAATCTACCCACTCTAGTGTTTTATTTGATCTTCTCAATCTTGAGAGGGGAAAAAAATGAAAATTTAAAATTAAGAAAATTTTACATTAAAAAAAAGATTTCAAGATTCTTGTTAAAAAGGTTTGGAGCTGAGCAGCCATGTCTCTGGCTGTCAGGGTCTGTACTTTCCAGGCTTCTACCTGGGTGTCTACTCACATTCATCAGATTCACCTACCCAGCCTCTGTGGGCCTTTGAGTTTGTGACCCCTGCCTTAGACTTGAAAGCACTAAGACCTGAGGAGGATTCACTCCTTTTGCTCGTATCCATTGTGGTATCTTACTTGTATTCACAACTCCAAGGACACCTGCAGCTCCCTTTTCACCCCAATACAATGGCATAAGAGTAGAGGAGACAGAAGAGGCTCTCGGGAAACAGTCAGCCCTGGCTTTTCTGAAAGTCTTGGCATGACTTCACTCC
Source organism: Ceratotherium simum simum (assembly GCF_057802395.1). Lineage (NCBI taxonomy): Eukaryota > Metazoa > Chordata > Mammalia > Perissodactyla > Rhinocerotidae > Ceratotherium > Ceratotherium simum. The sequence continues at coordinate 21,665,471 of NC_141903.1, read as the reverse complement.
TCGTCTTTCTTTGTATGAGTGTGTTCTTCTAGAGCAGGGAGAAGGCACAGTTGACACAAACCACCCACTCACAGGTCACTGACTGATACTACAGGAAGTGCCAGAATCTCATCTTCTGATTTTCCCAATACTTTCCATATAGGAATAACCTACTTTGACCCAAATATATGAAGTTGCTATAACGTGAAACTAAAGCAGACACCCCCAGCTGCTGAGTGTGGTGGCCCAGTAGGAGCCCCTGTGGGTGGAAGGGCCAGCCCTCCAACTGCGTTGCCTCATACCGTTCCTCTACCCCGACTGGGATGGCTGACGTGGCAGCAAGACAAGTTGCTGTCACAAATGCTCTAGGCAGTCAGGGAAGTACTCTGGTGAGCATGCTCCCTTGGTCCCGAGGGTTGTCTGACAGTCATTATTTTGCACTTAAATAAGTCCAAATAAGTTTCAACTGTACCTAACAACGGTGCCTTGATTAGAGAGGATGTACTTGACTGATAGGTAATGAAAAAGTTCAGAGAGAGTGAGGTTTTGATAGGAGTTCTGATTCCATTCTTCTGGAATTCCCTCAGTTTTGTGGTTCTCTTTAGTTGGCTTCTCCTCATATGGTTTCACTCATGGTAGCAAAATGGCAGCAGCTGCTCCAGGCACACATTTGCATATCACACATCCGGAGAACGAAAGAGCTTCTCTTCTCCGTCTTACCTTGAATAAGAACCCTGGGCTTCACTCTGATTGGACAACTTATTTCTCATGTCCAACCTGAGCCAATAATTGTGCAAGGGGAATCAGATGACCCTGATGGATTTGAGTCAATGAGAGTCTTCCTTTGGAACTGGGAAAAGAGTCAATTCTACCGAAACTGTATGACTGCTACCACATATGATAGATGTGTAATTACAGTAACTGCTTTAATAGCTTATTTAGTTAACTAGATTTTAAGGGGAAGAAAATCAGCATTTTCTGAAACTGTACTCTCTTTCAGGAATAATGCTTGGTGCTTTATTTTTCTCGCAATTTCTACTACTGAAAATCAGTTGTGCCTTTTAGAAAATTCTGAAAGGTAAATCTCAGGAGGTTAAGGAGTTTGCTCAGGGTTTCAAGAGGCCCATTAGATATTAACATTCAGATTTTATTGCCTTCAAAGGCCATACCTCCAGAACACTACACATGATAAAGGTCACACTATTCCCTGAGAATTGGGTGAGAGGGACACTATCAAGTAATAAAAAGATGGCACGAGGAGCTAATTCCAACCCACCCACTAACAGTTTTAAATGAGCATGGTTTTGAACACATCTCTAAATCTCTCTGGGTATTGGTTTTGTCATCTGACAAATCGAGAACATAATAATAAAATGGATTCCATAATGTTGGGGAAAAGATTAGGATAATGAATATAGTATTAAGGCATAGAGAAGGTCTATAACAAAAATAAGTATTTTTGTCTGACCTAGAGTATTGGTGTTAGACATTCCACCATGAGACCTTTATTCCTGTAGCTTAAAGTTCACTCCGTTTAAAAAATGTATACACCCTTGAAGTCTAATACATTAAGCTCACAAACCTACAAGGACTGGCCAGTAACAAATGGATAAGGAGAGCCAAGGAAAGACTTAGGGGGGAGGGGACTGTGATGCTCTAGACCTGGAGTCCCTGACCATGTGAAAGGAAAATGGCTACTCAGCCTCAGCCAATTGTAGTCATTGAGGAATTTGGGCCGTGTTGCTAAATCTTATGATTTTTCAAGAGAAACGCACAATCCAAATGTCTTAGTTTTTGTTTTGTTTTATGTTTTATTTAGAACACTGGCTGCATCCAAAAATTATATCTGCTCGTCCAAAATCACCCACAGGCACCTAGTTTGGAACTTCTGCTATTATATTCTCTTGATCTGACATCATGAGCCTGGGGTTTTCTTATCTACATCTGTCAAAAGAGAGAGATAACAATAGTACCTGCCCCCACAGGAATTTAGGGAAGAAGGAGAATGGAAATGTTTCTACAATGAGTTTCAGATCTGTTCCAAAGGCAAGTTATAAGAAGAGATTGGTAAAGAGGCGTATTTCATAGAAGCACAGGAGATAAGGGGTACACCTGGCCACAGAACCCAAGGTGGGGGATCCAAGAGCAGCTGTCTCTACTCCCATGGCTCCTACTAGCAAGTCTGTGAAGGGACTGAGACCCTTTAACCTCATTAATCCTGACTGATCACACACACCACCTGCGTGGGGCCCCTGCTGGGGCCATTGCGACTGGTGACTCAGAAAGCAGCACAACTCACGGAGTAGGCCGTCTGGTCCCAGCCCCTGGAGGGAGGAACTTCCTCCTTTCCCACCTTCCTGCCTGGCCTCCTCAGTCTGACGACTGAGGCTGTAATGAGATGTTGAGTCAGGGAAATCAGGGAAGCCGCTGGGACTAAATATCAATCTTTGAGCCAAGACCAGATCCAAGGGATCAAGTATTAGATTCCAGTGTTGTAGGGTAAAGGAGATTGCACAGGCCCACGTGATCACAGTGACTTGGGTTCTTGCAAGAAGAAGTCTTCAGAAATTAAAATCCTGAAAAAAAGCCAAAGGGTAGAAAATGCCTAAATCTGTACTGTCCAATGTGGTAAAAATGGTAGCCATGGTCACATGTGAAGCTATGAAGGGCTTGAAATGTGGCTTGTCCACATCAAGATGTGCGGTCAATATAAAATATATACCAGATTTTGAAGTCTTAGTACCGAAAATAGTAAAAGAAAATATCTCATTAATAATTTTTAGGTTGTTTACATGATGAAATGATAATATTTTGGATATATTGGGTTAAATAAAATGTTATTAAATTTAATATCACCTGTTTCTTTTTACTTTTTTATGTGGCTGTTTGAAAATTCAAAATTACACATATGGCTTGTATTTATATTTCTTTTGGACAGCACTGGCTTATGCCTGTCTATACAGAGAAGTTATTTTAAATGTACTTTTAATCGTGCTGCTTCCACTGTGCAGATTCTCTGACGTAGTAATTAAGAATAACAGACATGGGCTGGCCCCGTGGCTTAGCGGTTAAGTGCGCGTGCTCCGCTACTGGTGGCCCGGGTTCGGATCCCAGGTGCACACCGACGCACCGCTTCTCCGGCCATGCTGAGGCCGCGTCCCACATACAGCAACTAGAAGGATGTGCAACTGTGACATACAACTATCTACTGGGGCTTTGGGGAAAAAAAAAAAGGAGGAGGATTGGCAATAGATGTTAGCTCAGAGCCGGTCTTCCTCAGTGAAAAGAGGAAGATTAGTATGGATGTTAGCTCAGGGCTGATCTTCCTCACAAAAAAAAAAAAAAAAGAATAACAGACATACTCAGTGATACCAAAATACATAAATAAAAAGAATGTTAAAAAATAATAATAACGTACTCAATATTTGGCTTAGGTAATCTTTGTTTTATGCTATACATCACTGTAAGCATCATATATTTATATGCAAATATGTATAGAGTCATATACAAATGCTATGTATTCCATATTTTACTGTATGGGCAACTTAAGAGACTTTTAAAACTATTTTTTACTTTTTCTACTTAATTACACTTTATGCATTGACTTTAGAACTTAACCACACTCTTCTCCGTTTGAAAGAGCACTGTACCAGGGGTCAAGAGTCTATGCTAGAAAGTCTATCAATAATAATTTTTTGAAAAGAGTATTTCCTGACCCTACAGGCCCGTCTTCCGAAAGCACGCTCTTGAGCTGTTTTCTCCAGTATTAGGATAGAAGTGAGATTGAAGTGAGCCATACACACACTCTCATAGGTGGTCTCCATGTGGCCAAAAGCACATGTCACAATGCAGCTGCCCTGAATTAATCTCTATTATTCATTATCACCTCAAATAATTTTTTCTAAAACATGTGACTTATATTAAAAATTACTTAATTATCCGTACATGAAGAACCATGCAGAAACATTCTTGTGTGACTCAGTGCCTCCCCAAAAGGAAAAAAAAATGTCTCATAACTAATTATAGCCTTCCCCTTTTTCAGAAAATGGCAAGGATAGTCACTAATAGTATTTCCCTTTTTGCCGTGGTTGCCAGGAAACAAATCTAGTCCTCAGTTATATGAAAATCACTTACTAAATTTAATAGAAAATCACCCTCTGTTAAAAGGTTTTGCATCTCTCTTTTGACTTTAATTTTAACTGTCATCTCTCAGGGTCTCCATGATTTCAAATTCCTTGCTTTGTCTAATACCATTTATACCCCACCTACAAATGTGTTTTGTTGTAAGTGGGGTATAACATACAGGTAGAAGAAACCTGGAGAGGTGAAATAAATTTCATTTCATGTGCCACTCAACTCCATTAAGGCCTGGAGCCAGGGTTGAGAAGAACTCTGAGGCTTTCCCCAACAACGTATGAAAGGGTGCTGTGGCCTATTCTTGGAATTTGCTCTGCATTTCGGAAGAGGGATGGCATCACACACGGCCGTATTTGCCATCCTTTGTCGAGTCTGTGGCCATGGATTATGGCAAAAGAAACTTATCCATCAGCAAGGTGACCCAGAGACTCTGGTCTCATCGTGATAGTGTTCTAATCAGTATGGACAGAACTATCCGAGTTGAGAGTGCTCCATAAGTACTAGAGGTAATTAAGCATTGTTCTCCACTGGAGGAACCCACCTTGCCTGGGCGCCTCCTTTCCATTGCTTCGTTTTCTCCCTAATTTTGATTTCAGTACTTTGAATCTCTGCCTTATGCCCTCAATTTTAGAATCCCATTCTGGAATGTCATTGCTCCGTCTTTGACACTCGGTATTACCATCTCCCTTTGTGTTTTTGCCTCCTCTCCTCTAGGAGACTGCTAGCTAATGAGGACAGCATCCATGTCTGATTCATCTTTTCGTTCTTCTCCCCCTCATCGCCTAGAACACGCACTTAGTGCCCAGCACAATATGGCATAATGTTTTAGAGTACAGCCATTAGAGTTAGACAGACTTGCTTCCAAATCCCAGCTCACCATTTACTAGTTATTTGTCCTTGGGCAAATAATCTGCTTCTGAGACTTAATTTTATCATCTACATATGTGGATAATAATGGGACCTACCTGAGGGGTTGTCGTAAGCAGTCAGTGTGTATAGACCACTTAGCTCGTTGTCTGGTATATTGTGAGGGACAGGTAACATTTTATCATTGTGTTATTGTTACTGTTTTACACATATTAAGATCAAATAATAATTATTGAAACAGTGAACAAAATAACTGTAACTCCCAGGTTTTTCTCCTCCAGGAAAGGGTCAGATGTTCCTTCTGCCAGTTCTTTTATCTCAAAAACAAGGGCAGTAATGTTTCCTCACTAGGCTTTGGTAAATAAGAAACTCTATGTTCTCTTCGGAGTAAAGATCCTCTCTAAAGTCAGAAGCCAAAGATTGTATTGTAAATGAGTGGATTATAAGCGCCTTCTAAGCCTCCTTGTATAATCTGGAGAAGTATCAGGAGCTAAAGAGAAAAGTAACATTTATAAAGTACTTTTGAAAACACTCCTCTGCACATTACCCATCGATCTACCATCAAGATAGCAAGTTAGGCAGAGCAGATAGCAGTATCCTTTTGGTCAGTTAGAGGCCTGAGACCCGGCAATATGTGAGTCGTCAAGGACAGAGTTTCCCAACCTCAGGACTTTGGACCAGATGATTCTTTATTGTGGGGGGCTGTCCTGTGCATCGTGTCATGGTTAGCAGCACCCTTGACCTCTACTCACTAGATGCCATTAGCTCCCCCTCTGCCCAGTTATGACAACCAAAAATGTTTCCAGACATTGCCAAATATCCACTTCGGGAGCCAAATCACCCCTGGTTAAGAGGCGTTGGTTGGTGGCCATACAGTGGTGAGTGGAAGAGCTTGTCGTAGAAGCCTGCTCTCTTTCCTCCGATACTCGCTGAAGTACAATAGGGTGGGAAAACGAGGCAGAAAGAGTACTGTTATTTAGTCATGGGGAGCTAGCAGAAGGGATGTGCAGGTGAACAGGAGGAGACTTTCCCAGGAGCGTGGGATGGATGGGGAAGAGCTGACCTAATGCAGATGCCACTGAGCAAAAGGATAAGTGCATTTCTGTTAAAAACTTGGGCTGGAGATGTTGGTATTTCAAGCAATGTTTTACAAGCCATCGGTGACAACTAGATGGACATAAGAGACAGGAGTTTTTGCCTGGAGTCTTACTAAAATCTGTACCCATATTTGATGTGGATCGACTTGAGAGTTTGATGGGAGCCAACTCTTCTAGGATTGTCTAGCTGGCCCAAGTATCCGTTCTTGTCATCACCCTCCGGCTGGCCTACTTTGGCCTTCTGGCCAATCCACAGTCATTTACCCCACTCATTGCTTTTTGTTCCAATCTTAATTTTTTGGTTTCCAGGTACAGTTCATATATTCAAGTATCAGGATGTTTTGGAACAGGATTGCTTACCTGTCCAAAACTTTATAGCCAAAACCAGTTAAAGTGATTTCATAAAGTCTAGTCCAAAACTTGACTTTTCACAGTCTATTCACTTACTAAATGTGGGGGTGAGACTTACCCCAGCAAGGTTTTTTGTTTGTTTGTTGCCCCCCTCCCCATCCCTCCACATCCACCATGTCAATTGTTATTACATTAGAGACCTTAGTTCTTCATTTGAACTAATGATTTACCTTGAACCCCTGGTTTAGGGGCACTCTTTGAGGTGTCTGATTTGGGGTCTTTGAGCACTGGTCTGTTACCAGATCCAGTGTTTTGTTTTAATTCCCAGCTTCATGAATCAGAGCTATACGCTTGGCCCCATTTCCTTTCCTTTTACATCTCTACCATAGGTCTTTTATTTACTCTGTCCATCCACTTATCCATCTATCCATCCAAGAAGAATTCATTAAATTGTCTGATCTAGGTCAGGCTGTGGGCAAGTCCCCCCAGTGCCTTGAGCCCCACATTAAACATTGGTTTGTGGAATTGCATCTGACCTATGTGTATTCACACATCAGATGAAAAATAGAATTGTTTTTCAGTTGTTATAGAGAAAATGACAACATCTCTACAGTGTTTTTCTAGATGCTGGGTGTCTTTGGCTTTCATTGTACCGATTTCTGTTGGCAGGTCCATTTTGTTTGATTAGAATGATAAGGAATTTTTTCAAAGCATTCCTGGGACCCATATTCCCAGACAGTTGGGACCACCTATATAGATGAGTATAAAAATAATTTTATTAAAAAATTGGGTCTTCGTTTTAACCACATATATGATACTGGGAAAGTAACCTCTTTCAGATCCATTCATCATCTGTAAAGTTATGGAATTTTACTTAATGATTGCTAACGGGCCTTCTGGCTCTCAAATAAATTATAAATAATTGGAAGAGTGTTGAGATTTTTGTATATCTGGGATGATCTTCCTGATGAATTCAATTTCTAGGATTCTGCAAACACAACTTTGGAGTGAGGTCCCATCCTTGTTTTAATTCATTGCTTGACATTTTGTATTGTTCTGTTCTGTGCTGACTTTCAAAAGGTCTGACTGATTTGGGTATCGTTCAGTACTAATAGAAAGGTAGAGAGGAAAGAGCACTGGGCAAGGAGTCAGGAGACCTAGATCATGGCTCCAGTCCTGCCATCAACTACTCGTGTGACTAAGCAAGTCACGTCAGAGCCTTGAGCCTCAATTTCTTTTTCTGTTCAACAGCAAGGTTGAGTTACATGATCTCCAAGATTTCTTCTTGCTCTAAAATTCTTTAGTTTTATATCTGGATATACATTCAGTTCATTTCTGATCTAGTCTATCTTCATGAAACAGAACTATGGACAATAAATTGTACATGAGTGGATCTCCTGTATTTACTAAGGATTTCATAAAATGTGAGAAGCAAATGTGATTAGAAATGTTCATTTTATTGAATGAGATCTCCAGTGTCCAGACCCACTTGGGGCTGAATCCACTGTCATTTCTACCCACACATTGGTCAATCCAGTTACATCAGTTTGTTTCCTTCCACTCTAGCAAAATGCCCCTGCCAATGCCTTCAGGTCTTCCATGCCCTTAGGTACAGGAACTCCTGTCTCTCCCTAGGGCTTTGTATCTGTTATTTAACAGAGTGGATTATGGCTCAGGTTTGACCTCCTGTTTATGAGCATTTGATTAATCATGACAGTTTTATTGATTTTTGACCAGTGATTCAGCTTGGACCTCTGGATTGGGGCTCAATACAGGCCCTCATCAGGATGCTTGCTTTGGGGGTCTTTGGGTGTTGGTCTATAACCATGTCTAGCGTTTTGTCTTAATTCCCAGCTTCATGAGTCATGAGTCAGAACTCTACACTTGATGCCATCTCCTTTCGTTTGACATCTCTACTAAGGCTTCTTGTTTACTCCATCCATCCATCTATCCATCCAACAAGAATTTATTGTGTGTACTTTAAGTCAGGCCTAAAGAAAAAAAAAATGAAATATGATTACTACCTTCAAGGCGTTTACCCAATCTTGGACAAGTTTATAAATCAGGCTAAAACGTCAAAATCCGTCACTACCTGGGGCTCTGACTGATGGACAAGCTAGTTAACAATAAAGATGATAATAGCAGTTATTAATATTTCAGTGCATTTTAAGATTTATCAAGTAGTTTTTCGAAGTATTTTAATTCCTTTTTAAAACTCCATGGCATTAGATATCATTATTTCAATTTTTGGATGACAAAAAATGACTTGGCTTTAGTGATTTGTTGGAGATAACACATTAATTTAAAAAAAAATTATTGACCTCCTACTATATGTCAGTCATTGTTCCAGCAATAAACAAAGCAGCAATGTCTCTTTCTCCGTGGAGCTACGTTCTAGTGGGAGTACCAACCATATACAAGTAAATAAAAGTGGAATGTTAGGTATTGAGCAGTGTACTGGCATAGATGGAGAGAGGGGTGCTACTTAAATACTGTGACACAGGAAGGCCTCAGGAAGGAGCTAATGTTTGAGCAAAGACTTGAATTAAGTGAAGAAGCTATGCAGAGAGCTTGAGGAAGAGCATTCCAGGCAGAGGGAACAGCAAATACAAAGGCCCTGAGGTTGGACCTGTTTGATGTGGTCAGAGGACAAGCAAGAAGGCCAGTGTGGCTGAAGTGGAGTTGTGTTCTTCCGACTTTGCCTCCGAGCCCCCAAGATCATAGACTTGCCTTAGACAGAATTCTTCCTTTTCTTATATACACGCTTGATATTTAACAGGAGTCAGAATGTGACATTTTTAGAAGACAACAAATTTTAGATGTCTGACTGTGAGGGAGAAGAGAGTCACCCTGAGGTTGACGAGAGAGAATTGACACATTGCAGTTGACACAGTGTGCCCATCTCAAATGCTTACTGACTCCTACTACACACACGGGTTGTTCACGTGTTACCCTCTTTTGTCTTTGTGCACGGACACCTGAATGCAGGGGAAGGTCGAGGCAGTCTGCAACTTCATTTGTATGTGGAGTCAGCCTCAGTGGAAATTCAGGTTCCTTCTTTTTTTCTGTATTTCTTAACCTCTGTCCTGAGAGCAATAGTCTCCCTAACTAGCCTGGTACCTTGTCCGTGCTGTGTAGGGAGTAAAGTATGTTGTTGCGACCCTCAGAATAAGAGCCAAATGCTACTTCATCCATTTAAACTCAGATGCACCCTTCTCTCCCTGCCAAGCCAGCCAGTTTGTTTAAAATGTCTGGTTTTGATGTCACTTTTGTTTTTTAAATAACTGATACAGCAAGCACGTTTCTAGGTACTGAATTTCGATATAACCCTGTTACTCATTATAGTGTTTCACTATTCCAAGTTTGCAAAGTTGGCATCATCAAGGAGATTAGAGCCTGCTTTGGGGCATCTCAACTAACATTCTCATCAACTTGGGGACAGAGCTTAGAGTAGGTGTCATCACACTATAACCCAGACTTTGGAGCTAAATCCAGGTGAGACGTGGAGTGACCTTAAACAGTTAAAATGGCTATTTCGCCCTGGATGTTATATGTTTCAGGATTTGAAGCTTAAATCTACAGCAACAGAAAGAAACTTTGGGAATACTTCCACTAGTCTGAAATTGACATCCCAGAAACCAGGCCTTTCCAATCTACAGAAACTAACTCAGGTGAGTCCCACATGGCAGGCCTGGACCTGAGGGAAATAACTCTGTGGGCTTCAGTCTGGATCCACTAAAGAACTCATTTTCTAGTACAGGACGTTATTATGAAAGAAAGGGAAAACCTGAAATAATCCTAGCCTCAAGAAGCTCTACCCTTACAAAAGGCTTTTTTTCTAAAAAGGCAGAGCATGTTAAGGCCAAATCTCTTTCTACTTTTAACTGAAAGAAGGGAAGCAACATTTATAAAGTATCCAGAGCTTGCCACTTTGTAGGTTAGGCGAGTTAAACACATTGTTAAATACTCACACCCATCCACCTAGGTAGCTTGTTTATATTTTATAGAAGAGCAAAATGAGGTGCAAAATATTAAGTACCTTGCCCAAGGTTACATAGGTAATAAAGAGCAGAATTGGAATATGAGAATGGGTCTTTTTTTTTTTTTTTTTTTGGTGAGGAATGTTAGCGCTGAGCTAATATCTGTTGCCAATCCTCCTCTTTTTGCTGAAGAAGATTGGCCCTGGGCTAACATCTGTGCCCATCTTCCTCCACTTTATATGTGGGACACCTGCCACAGCATGGCTTGATGAGCAGTGCGCAGGTCCACGTTCAGGATCCAAACCTGCAAAGCCCAACCCGCCAAAGTGGAGCATGGAAACCCAACCACTACACCACCAGGCCGGCCCGGAGAATGGGTCTTTTTGATGCTAAAGCTGCTACTGTATTGCTTGGCATAAATAGACATTTTTAAATCTGAAGTTAAGGAAGAAAATATTGAGTTATTCCCTAAGCTAACATCTTCATTGTGTAATTATTTGTTAAACTGTGCATTTTTTCAATCTATTCATGTTCCCCTCTTATTCAGCCACTCTGAAATGGCTTTTTTGTGTTTCCCAGACCTGGTCTTATTCTCACATATATTAGTTATGGCGACACATACTTTCTTTTAGAGCTTGCCCGTTACAAAGCATTGTATGATGAGAAAGGTGGCTTAGATGATAAAAAATGATTGCTGAGTTTACCTGCACGCTCTGGATGGAGTGAATAATACATGGCCGTTTATATTGAAGGGTTTCCTTTTACCTGAGCTTGGTGATTTCCAGGGGTCATCTTGGTTAAATTAGATTTTAATTCTGAAATATCGTTGCTGGAAATGTTCCCACTGGCCAATTCATATCTCCTGAATGGTAGGATTTCAGCCAAAATTGAAAGTGCTAGTAAAGTAAATGAGGAATAGCTTCCATGTAACCTTTGGGAGCAAGTTTTTATTCTAATATAAAGAGTTTTGCAAATGTAAGAAGTTCTTACCATAGTACGTATATCTGAAATTCCTGAAAAACAGGTGGTCCTCTGATGAACATTTTCTAATTAACTTGAGGTCTCTTCTACCATACCTTTTGAGTATAACCCGAGGGATACTGTATTCTTTCTACTCATTTTATGCCTCTCTTTTTTTCTGCCATGTTTTCAGTATAAGAGAGGGAGCTTGCTTGCTTGTTAACCTCTCTGACATACTCAAGTTTATAGAGAATGTAGGAAAAAGTGAATCTTACTCACTATATCTTCCTTATACCCAATGTATATAGAGAGAGCCATTAATAAAATAAAGGCAAATCTCTCAAGACCCTTCTAGAAGCATGTGGAATACAAACATAATATGAAGAAGCACCCTACTTTCAACTTCTAGTTGGCTGCAGTAATTATAAACTCTTACCAAACTATGCCAGATAAGTTTACATTGTATTAAGGGGTTAATTTCCCAGTACCTGTGGTACCCCCATTCCCAGCAAGGTCAAGATTACTCTAAGCTCTTTGTAGTTGTGACATAATTCATTCTTACATGACCATGTCATAGTCTTAAGCCTGGTACCCTGTTCTAGGAAGGATCCAAGGAAAAGTTCTGACTTGGTGCTTGAGAACTCCTAAGACTGTCGTGTAATGGAGTTTCCTTCTTATGGGAAGCAGAAGTGACTAAGAGGCTGTGACAATGGTGACTGTTGTTCCTAAGCAAGGGCTAAGAAAGTCTTATGTCTTCTCCAAGAATGTGGTTTGGTCACGTATTTAAGGGGTTTGTGATAGACGTGAATATTATATAACATGGATGAATTCTTTTTGAAAGTTTCTTTTAATTCAAAGTCATGCTCACTTGCTTTATTGATACACTTCTCTTTCTATAAACTGAATTTGTGGATAAACTTCTCTACTACTGTACTAGTCAGGATTCTCCAAAGAGACAGAAGCAATAGGATGTGTGCGCATATGTGTGTATAAAGAGACTTATTATAAGGAATTGATTCCCATGATTATTGGCAAGCTGGAGACCCAGGAGAGTTGATAACATAGTTCCAATCCAAAGGCCAGCAGGCTCAAGACCCAAGAAGAGCTGGTATTTCAGTTCGAATCTGGGAAAATTTGCACTTACTTGAGGGAGGGTCAGCCCTTCTGTTCTACTCAGGCTTTCAACTGATTGGATGAGGCCCACCCACATTGGGGAAGGCAATCTACTTTACCAGGTCTATCAATTCAAATGTTAACCTTATCCAGAAACACTTTCACAGACACACACAGGATAATGTTTGACCAAATATCTGGTCACCTCACGGCCAGTCAGCTTGACACATAAAATTGATTGTCACAACTTGTATCCCAAATAAGTTTTAAAAAATGGTTGTGATTGGATTCACTGTGGACTTTTAATCTCCTTTGCTGTCTGTTCTTCTTGCCCAGAGAATTATCCCACTTCTGAGTCTGTGAAACCGTCCAGACTATTAAAGATTCCCTTATTAAGGCTGGATAGGGGTATATGTAATACCTGGCATGGTAATTAAAAGGAAATAAAAGGTAAATGGAATCCCTTTAACCAGCTTCAGTCTCTTAATATTTGATGATTTGGTTCTTTGCAGTTGAAATCTTTAAAGACTATCATGACCAGAGAGGAAGGCAGCCTTAATTTTGACAAACCCTCAAATATCCTCTTTCCTTTCCTTTCTTCCTGGATTGCTGGCTTTAAGATATTGGTGAGTTCTAATCCCTTCACTTTCTCCTAGGAACTGTCTGAGACAAATTTAGTGGCAAACTCCTTTTTGCTTCTTCATATCTGCCCCTGATCTCCTCATTCTCCATCCTCTTGACACTGGCAGCCCCATTATTGACGCTCTTTCTCCTTCCTCTTACACAGGCCTCTCGGAGTACGTCAAACCAAGCAGGTGCTAAATTTTCTGTGGCAGAGTATGACTGCTGTAGGAGATCACCAAAGGTAGTCAGAAAAGGAAGGAAGAAGGAGATGGATGTGGGAGCCAGGAGCTGGGGTGATGGATGGTTCAAGATAAGGTACTGTTGAGTATTCACTGTGTGCCAGGTGCTGTGCTAAGCAGATCAAATGCACACACACACATACTCCTCAAAGAGGGGTACTCTGATCCCCATTTTACAGATATAAAAGGTTCAAGGAAGGTCTGATGACTAGTAAGTGGTGGGACCTGTACTCAAAAATGGGTCTTTCTGATTCCAAAACTCATGGTCTTCATTGTTGTGCTCTCTGGATTTGGCTAGGCAAGGGAAGCAGGAAGTACATTCCAAAAAATTATTTAAGTCAAACAAAATTACAGAATCTATTATCAACAAGTTCTCTTTTCAGAAAATCATTTTCGGAATTAATTCCAAGGTAGTGGATTCATCAAAGTGTTTTTGTTCAGTACTTTCAGGGAAGTCTTGTTAGAATTTATCTCAATTAAAATCTAAGTCAGTTCCCAACATTCCCTTCCTTAATACATTCCATTGTCATATATCAGATAAAGATTAAAAATCCAGGTTCTTTAGTAGCATCTTCCCCAAGATGCTCTATTGATCTGATCCCTTCCAACCTGTCCGAATTCATCTCCTACTGCTCTCCGCCTTATGTAGAGGAAACTATGACTCCACTATAGTCTCACTGGCCTTCTTGATGTTCCTCAAATGCACCAGACTCATTCTGCCTTTCCCCAGATCTTCCCATGACTGGTTCCCTCACTTCATTTAGGTTTCTGTTCAGAGACAACTTCTTGGACCTCCTGTCTAAAGTATCCCCTACCCTCCCTCCTTACTCTCCCCTCTTGTGCTGTATCATTCTTCTTCACGGTACTTTGGAGCTCTGGCTGTGTGATGCTCTGAGCCAAAAAAAGGCAAGTACATGCTTTTGTTGACTGAGCAGACAGGATTCTCCAAGGGTTCAGTGATTCCCTGCACTGTATTCAGTCGTTCTACTGTTTTGAGAATACATGCGTGAAATGTGGGAAGAATATTAGGCCTTAGGGATACACATAAGGGAAGCAGCAATAAACGTTGTCTCTGGACGACTGCTGTTTCTTGTTGGTTTAAGGCTAAGTGTAATTGTGGAAATTGGCGATACATCGGAAAGACAGAATACATCTGATACCATCCTTTGGAAGGCCAATTTGGACATCAAAACTTGAACAGAAGGGCCAAATTAATAGGTAAGACAGCTCTAGTGCCAGAGTACGTGTACTAGCCTTCCTGTTTCTGAACTTATCCCACGAAACCTTTCTCACAAGTATCAAAAAGGCTCTGGGCCCTTTGAAGCTGTAACTTGAAGTCTCATAAAAGACACTGTCATGTACAACTGACAACTCTTCCTAATGAAAATAGAAGACAGGAGAGGTAGCTCCCTTGGGGTGTATACCCTGGCGAAAGGATCTCTTTTGGGAGAGATTTTCACAGCGTGCATTTTTAATATCACTCAGGCCAGCATCTTAATTGGGCTTTATGGCGAGAAGCACTCACAGAGTAGCAGCGATGCCACAGTAGGAATTTAATCTGAACACTTGGCATAGACCTAATCATATTTCACTTATTTTCTTTTATGTGTCTGCTTAAGATAAATGAGTCGCCTCCTTTATCAACAATAGCTCAGGATACATAAGCTCACATTTTTCACCCGGGACAGGGGATGTAGCAACTTGCACTTTATTATCCATCTCTCATTTTCTCCCCTTCCAACAATCGATAAATCCTCCTCCGATGTCTCTTTTTAAAGGTTGCTTACAAGTTTGTTTCAGAACAGTGTGCTGGCATTGGTTTTTATGCCTAAATCTTCTCTGAATCTGGGTGTACATTTGTAGTGATTTGCAAGAGTGTTTTGCAAGAATTTCTTTGGCAAAACTGCATATCACACAGGATGCCCGAATTGCAGCCTCTCTTGTAGGCACCAGTTCCCAGTGACAACTGTGATTCGTTGTTGTCCAAGGAGCATCCCATTCCTGTGCATCATAGAACAGGATTTTTTGAAGTGGAAAAGACTTGAATGTTTATACTGTCCTGCTACCTATTATGCGGGGGAGGAAACAGATTGAGAGTAGCTAGGCTTGTCCAAGTTTGCCCTAAGAGCTAGCGGAAGGGTCGAGGCCGGCACCCAGTACTGTACTCTTCTCGTCATTCCATAAGATGCGCTTATGTTTCCTCACAAACATTCTTTAAGGATAATCTTTACTTAACGTCTAGAGGCACACAACAATCCCTATGTTGATCTAGCTGTTTTCCTGGATGCCTGTCAAGCACAGTACGGTCTGGGTAAGTGGTACCCAGGGCTCGTTGACTTTTCAGCAAGACTTAACTTCATTTGGGAGCTGTGCTCGTGGTTCTTTGTGGGTGACAGAAGACTTTTCATGCAGTCAATCAAAATTTACTATCTGTCTACTCTGTGTCAGGGATTATGACAGGTGATTGGGATAAAAAGACAGGTAAGATACTGCCTTTGCCTGCTAGAAGCTTTCAATCTAGACAGACAGAAAAAAATAGGAGAGCGTGGTCAAGCCCGCCCTGGCTGTTACAGCATCTGCTCTGAATTGACTTATGTCACATTTCACAAGCTACAGCATATCTCGGGGCCAAAAGCATCATAAATGGGTGGGGAAAAACAATCCTGCATGTGTCCCAAGACATAGCAGCAAAGTGTTCAAAATGGTGGCTTCTTTATCATCCTATGTCCCTGCCTAACTTCACTGTTAAACCCATAGACATGTGGCTTGGGTGAGAAATAAATCTTTTGTTGTTTGAAGCCACTAAGAATTTTGTTTTTGTTACCATGGTATAACCTAACCTCTTTTGACTTATACACCTGGATTGTCTGATTTAAGGCTAAATTTAGAAGGTATAATTATCTTGATTATTTAAGTATTCATATAAGAAGCGTGAGACTTAGAAAGGGTACCAAGAAGTTAATTCAAGACATTGGGTTAATTTAACCCATGCAGTCTGATTCCAGAGCTCATATTCTTAGCCAGTATACCAAAATACTGTGTGTGTGTGTGTATGTGTGTGTGTGTGTGTGTATGTATTCCACTTACTGAGGAAAGATGGGTTTCTAAAGCGTTGAGGAGAATCAGGGAAGACTTCCCCAAGAAACTGATAGGTGTGCCCTAAAGGGCAAGTAGGAAGGCAGCAATTTGGAAATGATGAGAATTAGACTTATTCCCTGTGTGTGTGTGTTTAGGAAGAATGCCCCCTCTTTGGTTGATTTACTCACCCCCAGGAGAAGTATAGAGCAAAGAATCCCCATCCATTTATTACTACTGGCAACCAGGAATTATAGAATGCTTCAGATGCCATGGCCTTGGATCTATAAATCATTCAAAGCAACTTCATGAGATGTTATAAAACATAAGTGAGAAATCACAGTTCTGACCCACTGAGGCACCAAAGCACTTTGACGATTATATATGTCCTATATCCTCCCTTTACACACACACACACACACACACACACACACACACACTGCTCTAACCGATATATGAGCTTTAGCTTTATGGCAGCTGGGAAGTAATGAGAAGAAAGACAAACTATATGATAAATTGACATCAGTGGTAAAAGAAAGAGAATATGAATGAAGTTGAGATTAGTGTTAATCACCCAGCACTGATGATGGCCCCATGTTTAATGCTCCCTGGAAAAGAAGATCAGTAGCTACCTTTGTAGCCTATCTGACAATTTAATTGCCTTGATCACAAAAACACTTCCTGCGTCTACTTCAGCTCTGTCTTCCTTCCCTGCTCCTCCTTCCCCAGGCTTGGTCCTTGATGAGAACAGAACTCTTGCCAGAATGTTCCTTGAATAACTCCACACAAGCTATAGACACATAATAAAATTGTCTCTTACCTGTCCCCTCTCTAACCTGCTACCTCTTTCCCTCAGCACACATGTCGGAAGCAGCTCTCTTGATTTTGCGAATTACAAATCACATAATGTCATGTCTCCTCAATTGGATTCCTCTTTTCTGTGAGCATCATTGCATGTCGGTTACTCCTTTTATTTTTCTTTTGTTCCAGCAACCTTGTTAAGGTTAGATTTATGTACTATAAGATTTACCCTTTCAAGTGTATATTTCAAAGATTTTTAGTAAATTTACTGAGTTATGCAACTATCACCACAATCCAATTTTAGAGCATTTATGTCACCTCAACAAAATTCCTTGAGCCCATTTACAGTCACTTTTTACTCCCAATCCAAGACAACCACTAATCTGCTTCCTATCTTTATAAATTTGCCTCACTGGACGTTACATATAAACAGAATCATACAGTATGTAGTCTTTTGAATCTGGCTTCTTTCCCTTAGCATAATGTTTTTGAGGTTTATCTGTGTTGTAGTATATATCAGCATTTTATTCATTTTTATTTCTAAATAGTATTCCATTGCACAGAGATCAGAATATTTTATGTATCTATTCACCAGTTGATGGGCATTTGTGTTGTTTCCACTTTTTGGCTATTACGAATTTTACTACTAAGGACATTTATGTGCAAGTCTTTGTGTGAACATAGCTCTTTATTTATCTTGGGCAGGTAGCTAAGAGTGGAATTTCTGGGACCTATGGTAACTCTTTGTTTTCAAAGTGCTTGCACCATGTTGTGTTCCCACGAGAGGTACATGAGAGTTCCTGTATCTCCACATCCTTGCCATCACATGTGTTACTCATGTTTTTTCCTTTGGGCGTGAAGCTTCTAGAAGGGAGGGACTCTATCTTCATGCCTCCTCACTTAGCATTTAAGCACAGGGCTGGGGGCACAGTTAGAGCTTAACAATGCTGCGTGGAGTGTGGTGGTACAAGACTTTTGTTTTCGAGTTAGACTATCAGGGTGTCTGAGCATCAGTTTTCTCAAGTGGGAAATGGGGCTAACAGCGCCTACCCCCTAGAGTTATAATGAGGATTAAAGGAGATGATGTTGATAAAGTGCTTTGTCTGATGCATATGGAATGGTAGCTTTGATTATTACTGTTTTAAATTTACATTGATGTGCACTTTCTGAACAATCTCTACTTCAGCCTATTTCTTTTATACACTTGCGATCACATATTTAGGTATAGACAGTGTCCTCGGCTGCGAAGATTGAATAATGAGTGGGCACACTATCGCTCATCTAAGGAATTTGAAGTCCAGTGAGGAAGAACATAGCTGTAAATGGGTCATTGCAATGCCATGTGATAAGTGCTATGATAGAGATGTACCCAGAGTATGAAGGGACCTCAGAGAAGGATCCCAGACCTGGAAAAGACATCTAACCAGGATGGTCAGGAGGACTGGAGAGAAGCGTTGGCAAGAGCATTGCTGGCCAGAGGAGGGACATACACAAAGACTCAAAAAGGGAAAGAGCTTGGGGAAATTGCTAGCATGTTTTGTGACAGAGTGAAGGGACACTGGCAAGAAACAAGGCTGGAGAAGTGAGCAGGTGACAGATGAAGGTGTTAAATATTACATTAAGGAGTTCGCTCTTTACCTGTGCTGCTCCTGTTCTATTACATTTTACAGACTGAGGAGCTACAAGGAAGATGCTTCAGTACAGGAATGGCAGAGGTGACCATTTATAGATGAAAGAGAGTGAAGTTAGAGCAGTCTCAAAATCTATAACCTTCTGATGCAGTATTTCTCAACTTTTTTTTCATTATTGTCTCCCCTCTCTTGAGAGCATTTTTAGACATTTTTTCCTAATTGTACCCCCCATCCCCCATGAAATGTTAATACTACAGATATACTGTGTGTATGTACTCTGTATATAAGTGTGTTTGTGCTTTATACATAAAAAGAGTAACATTTTTTTCACCTTCCCCCAGTCACCAATTTTCGCCCATCGGGGCCTATATCATCCTGGTTGAGAATTCATGCTTTAATATATTGGAGTCTGCTCAAGGATTAGGCCTAGGTTTTAACATTTTTGTAATCCCCACAGTACCTTTCAAAATGCAGCTTTTTAGGAATGAAGAAATTCTATCACTTAACAAGTATTTGCTGAGCACGTACTATGAGCTGAGCAATGTTAGGAACTGAGACCACGATGAGCAAAAAGCCCACCCCTCATGGGGCTTACATTCTAGAGCAATCTGTGTATAGATAAAATTGTTTCTCTTTGATCAATACTAAGTAATGCCTGCCATTAAAACTGTTCCAGCAGGAAAGTCTGGAGACCTGCTACTAAAATAGGACTTGGCATTACTTCGGGCTTGAAAATGTGCTGACAGAATTAAAAACCTGTTTGATGCTGATGCAGCGGGAAAATCAGAGGAGCAAGAAATAACACTTTTTTAAAATCAACATAATATTAATTCCCAGCCCCCTTCCCACAGGGGCCAGCAGGACGTTCCACCTCACTCAGGATTTTCCGGACGTACTGGGGTTTTGCCCAGCACCAGTGGGAAGGACCCTGGGGGCACAGGTCACTGTCCTTCATTGCAGTGGCTGAGAGAACTGTGGTTCCACTCACGTGGTCCCTTTAGGTCGGGAAGTTCTGCTGCCCATCTGCCATTCCTGGGGAGGGGAACTTTGGAGAGGCTGGAGCCCTGCAGCCATTTCCCTCTGAGGTCCTAACCCCTCCCGGGGATACTGGCAGGACAGTGGTCTCTGGAACGCGTGGGAATCACAGATCTCTTGTCCATCCCCAAGTTGAAAAATATCTCCTCTTCTCCTTCTTGCCTCCCTTCCCAACACACCTAGCACAGTCTGCTCAATGCAAGTTGCTGTTACAGAAGATAGGAAACCCCACTGCTGTCAGGCTGCCTCTGCTTCTTTGCTCTCAAAACCTCTAAGCCACGTAATTACAAAGCCTGGGAACCTGTCTGAAGTGGTGATGAAAGGGGTTAGAGGCCAACAAGAGAGAGATGAAGAAAGAAACAAATTAATATTTCCGTCTATTGTCCTGCCACTCTGAAATCTCTGTTTATTTTATACTCATCTTGTCAAAAACTGTCCATTTGAAACAACCAACCAGCCAGTCTGGACCAGATAAAGAATAAAGAGCAAATGCCCTTATCCTTGGACCAGCCTAGAGGGAGATTGTCCAGATTGCACCCACCTCTGCCCCTGTCCCCAGGCCCTATTTCCCCTGAAAGACCTTACGGGGGCCACTCTAAATTGGACTGGAAAAATAATGGGATTTGCTTATGTGTTTGTGAAAACTCCTGTGTGCCAGGCGTCGGGGTAGGCACTGGAGATGCTGCAATGTGCAGGGCAGGAAAGGCCCTGCCTTCATTGGGATGACAATGGGATCCTGGCCTCCTACTTCTGTCTCTAGTGCACTTTGTAAACTTCAGGATCATTCGCTGGACAGTGCTGGCTCGGTCAAGCCCAGCTGTTCGGCTGCTACAATTTTCATGCTTGCCTTGAAGGATATAGAAGTTTTACCATTTGAAGAGGAAAAAAATGGTCTCTTTCTTTCTAATTATGTTGGGAATGGCTGTGAATCTTCTAAATGCCTCTTTAGCATCTTAGTGGGAGGGAAGTTTTGCTTCAAAACTGACCTAAAACTCCTGTCTTAATAATACCCATTGCTTCTTATGCATAAAGGTGAAACGGTTTTATTTTTTTTATTTTTCCCCCAAAGCCCCAGTAGATAGTTGTATATCATAGCTGCACATCCTTCTAGCTGCTGTATGTGGGACACGGCCTCAGCATGGCCGGAGAAGCAGTGCGTCGGTGTGCGCCCGGGATCGAACCCGGGCCGCCAGCAGCGGAGTGCACGCACCCAACCGCTAAGCCACGGGGCCGGCCCGGTGAAACGGTTTTTAGTAAGGCTCTTCTCAAGCTGTTTTGATGTAGATCCAATCCAGTCTGATTGTTCCAAAGCTGTAAAAGAGACTCTCTAATGTGTCTCAACATATTTCGTTGGCTACTCTAATCTGCTTTCTATTATGCTTTGGAAATAGAAGCCAGTAACAAAAATTCACAGTCTTTGGTGGACAGTTCCCACCAAATACGTTTGGGCAGACCTAGGGATTGGGAAGGAGACTGGAAAAATGAGGTGACGATGCACAAGGATAGGACGAAGTGGATGAAATGATAGACACTGGCAAGTTTATGGTGAGTTTCCTACCAAAAGAGGTATTTGAGCAAAGGTTAAATTACTATTACAAAGGAGTTAATTGACTGTTGGATTAGGTGACTGTTGATCTTCCTTATATCACCCTCACTACTCTTTGTTGGCTGTGTGCCACCTGTATTATGAACTGTCTCAGAAGACAGAGTTGAGAGGAGCCTTCTCTTTTTCTGACTCCCCATGGCTCACAGCACACAATTATGCACACAGTAGGCTTTCCAGAAATGGCAGGTGATTCATTCTGCTTATGTTCCTGGGCAGGGGAGGCAGTTGGGTTGTAATAAAGAGCCTCCAGACTCTGGGATGGTGAAATGAAGGTATTCACCATAAGAATGGATGGCATTAGTCTTGGGCTAGCAGGTGGCCGTCTCTACTATTACTAAGCACACTCACCAAATAAGTGAAAATCAAAGTGGCATTAAATCCAGCAGATACCTTAAATATATTGCTTTTGCATACATTAGATCGGGTTAGAACAATGAGTAAGAGTATATAGTCTGGAAAGACTTGGGTTCAAATTCCTGATCCTGTCATTAACTAGCTATGGGATTGTGACCAAGTTACTTAACAATAAATTTGCTCACATGTAAAGTAGAGAAAATAATGACTATCTCATAGGATCATTGAGAACATGATATGAGATAACATATGCATAGCACTTAGTATATGACATAGTATAGATTCTTGGTAAATGTCGGTTTTTCAAATAAACCAGTGAGAACTTAATTTTTTATAACAAGTTTTTTTTTTTATTATAACTTGTATTTATAGAAAATTACAAAGTGAAGATGAGCAAAAAGAAGAAAATAAAAAGTACTCATATCTTAGGCATGCAAAGATATTCAATATTAACATTTAAGTATATATTTCGCCTAGGAAATTTGCTCTAGAATTTTTCCTGTTATGATTATATGTGTATATGAGTATGCATATGTATATATAGTTAGATGTATATATAGTTATATACATATATAGTTATATATGATTTTCACTTAATAATAGAATATGAATATTTACCTATGTTCTTAAATATTCCTTTACAAGAGCTACATCATATTCTGTTATAGCATATTCAATTACCCTTTTAACATGAAACTTTTAGATAGTTTCTAAGTTGTTCTTTTTTTTTCTCTTATAACTGACATGGTGAAGAACAGCTCTATAGCCAAACACAGGCCTACCTCGGAGTTATTGTGGGTTCAGTTCCAGACCACTGCAATAAAGTGAATATCACAATACAGTGAGTCAACTGAATTTTTTGGTTTCCCAGTGCATATAAAAATCATGTTTACACTATACTGTAGTCTACTAAGTGTGCAATAGAATTATGTCTTAAAAAACAATGTACATACCTTCATTAAAAATTCTTTATTGCTAAAAAATGCTAACCATCATCTGAGCCTTCAGTGGGTTGTAATCTTTCTACTGGTGGAGGGTCTTGTAAAAAACACAGTATCTGCAAAGCACGATAAAGTGAAGCACAATCAAACGAGGTATGCCTGTACTTTAACATTTATATGATTGTTACCTTGTGATTAAATTCAAGAAGTAACATGGTAGTTTGCAGTAATAATAAAGAAAATGAGAAAAAGCATGAAAAGCACAGAGGATAGTAATCGACACGTGGTAAATCATCAATAAATGTTTAGGATAGGGGATCTGTGTACGTACTGTAAAGAGAGGGAGAAAGGTTTTATTTGAAATCGGTTTGCTAAATGCCCTAAATATAATCGTTTATTTAAGAATATTTAGGAGTTCTCGTTTGTTTTATAAACACACATAATGCGAACAAATAAAAAAATCAGTTTAGTCAGTTTATAGATGTCACATTTAGTATGTGTTTCTATGAAAAGGTCTGCTTCTTTGACTCACAGAAATCATCAAGAATAATCCAAAATAAGATAACTGACATATCTTTTTTGTGGGGGGTTGGAGGGTCGAGTGGATCTTTCTTTTTCTTTTTTCCCTTTGCTGTGGCTTCTACTTGCTGTTAGTGTAATATGAACATGCCCTCCAGCCTGTTGCCTCTAACACTGGGTTTGAATGCCCTAGTCTGGGGCCCTCTTGTCAGAGCTGTCCCCACAAGTACTCAAAATAGAAGTATACAGATGGCATGCTATCCACGAGAGAGCAATATTGACCTGAAAGATCTGTTCTCATCCACAGGCTGAAGTGCTGTTATGGAGAAGGGATGGGGAAAAGTGTCCATTTCCCACTTGGTCATTCAACACCCCGCCATGTGGTGTCTGTACTGAATGTATTAAGATACAGAGCACATGACAGTGCCAGAGAGAAGAAACAGTAGACTCCAGTGAGAAACTTCAGGAGTCTGAGAAAATGTAGCTTAATGAAATAGGCTGGGTGGAAACTATGGGGAACCAGAGAGCATACAGTTCAGGCAGAGTGGCTGCTACTAACCTCCAGCCCATGGTGGCCATGTGAGAAGGCAGGCTCAGATTTCCCAGGGCTGTCGGTTTTCACGAGAAGCTGAAAACCTGGATTTTTCATTCAAATCTTTCCATTTTCAAATGTTATTGGAAAAATGTAGGAATGAAATTTTAAAAAGCACAATGTATTTGTCTGTGTGTGTATATATATGATTTGTTTTATTAAGCTGGGTCTCCAGTTTGCTAACTGCAGATCTTGGGACTTGTCACCCTCCAAATTGCTAATACCAATTCCTCAAAATGAATGAATGAATTAGTGTGTATATGTGTGTGTACATACTCACACACATCCTATTAGATTTGTTTCTCTGGAGAACCCTGATACAGATATGCACGCACACACGCACACACACACACGCACACACCCTTACTTGGAGAAGAGGGAACACGGTGGAGGAACAAGAACGGAAGCTGGACTTCTTTGAATATGTTTTGTTTTGTAGATTTGACTTTGGTGCCATCTAAATAGTTCATACAAAATTAGACTTTAAAAAAGCAGTCATGAAACATTGAGAGGGAGAAAAATAAGAAACAATTAAACCTGACTGGACATCAGATTGGTGGCCTAACCACACAGAACAGAATTAGTTCAAGTGACTTTGAAACCCAGTCATTTCATTGTACTTTCCTAGTAGGATATACTCTAAGATTTTTTTAAAAAAGACAAATTTTAAATTGTTGTTCTTAATCATAATGTTACTATAGTAGTGGCATTGATGTTCTGTAACTATGCTATGCGTGTTGTGGGTTAAATCAAATGAGTAATTATGTTGAGGTTACTGAGAACACAGATTTTGGTGTGGAAGAAAGGTAATAGCATTGTAACATCCATGAGGTTAAATGAAAGCCTTCAGGTCCTGAGTTTGAACTGAGGTTTCACGTGAAACCATGGTGTATTCTATTTAAAACACACATACACAACTTATTTTCTAGCTCTGTCCACAGAAACAAGGGCCAATCCAGGAGCAATGAGCACCCACAGCTCTCAGCTTGTGGTCTCTAAATACTAGTTCCCACTAAAATGAACCAGGGCTGCTTACTAGAAATGGCTAGTCTGGGCCTGGGGCAGGACAAGTGTAAGATAACCCTGGAACATTTTATCCTACCGGAAGCAAGAGAGCCATCAAAGACTGCTGGGTCATATTAAAAAGACTTAGGGCGTCAACTTAAAGAGGCCTCCATTGAGCAAAGATAGGACATTTAGAACTTCAATAGGAATAAAAACTGCCCTGGAAGAAAACAAATCAAAATGTTTATAATGATATTTTAAAAAATAAAAACCTCATTGATCATCTTTGGTTATTAGGTAACCAATTCAATATTTTGAAGATCAATGTATAAAGAAGAGAAAAACTAGCATCTATCAAGTTCCTATATAAACTATGGTTTAGGGTAAACATAAAGTTGATGCCATGCAGTTTCTCTTGATGGAATATCCTAGCTAATAAATTAAGTAGAAATAATAGAATTATTTTATCACCAATTTGAAATCTCTAGTGAGATAATAGATTCTCTTGGCAAAGATCACCAAAGGCTGATGATATCACAGCAAAAGACATTATGTGCCTCAAGATAGAGCATGTGGGAGGCAGAAAAATGCCCTCCACTTCAAAGATGTCAGTGTCCTCATCTCAGAACCCGTGAATATGTTATATTACGTGGCAAAGGGGAATTAAGGTTATGCATGGACTTATGGTTGCTAGTCAGGTGATCTTAAAATATAGAGATTAGCCTGGATTATCCAGGTGTGCCCAGTGAAATTACAACGGTCTTGAAAAGTGAAAGAGGGAGGCAGAAGATTCATTGTCAGAATGGTATCAGGGATGTGAGAAAGATTCAACTAGCGATTGCTGACTTTGAAGATGGAAGGGGACCACAAGCCCAGGAACATGGGCAGCCTCAAGAAGCTAGAAAAAGTCGAGAAATGGATTCTTCCTTAGAGTCTCCAGAAAGGGATGCAGCAGCCCTGCTGGTACCTTGATTTTGGCCCTTTGAGACCTGGATCAGTCTTCTAACATACAGAACTATAAGAAAATAAATTTGTGTTGTCTTAAGCCACTGAATTTGTGGTTATTTGGGATGGGAGCAATAGAAAACTAATATATTCCATTTCCTAGGATGTATTCTTTCTAGAAAACTGAGCCTGAATCTGATCAAGCCTCTTGATCTAACTACTGATTTACAGAAAATACCGGGGACAGGGGAACATATTATATGAAATTATGGGAAGGTTCAGCAAAATCTCTGGGCAATGCTATTGGTAAAATGACATTTTGTTTATCACATAAAGCATATATATATGGATGTATGAGAGAGAAAATCACCGACTGACTTAGAAGTTTTTAGGAGATCACCAAATATTTTATGTATCAACCAATTTCAGTAGGAAACTTGATTCAGATAAGAAATATAAAGAGAAAATAAATATTAATGAATTTCAAATATTGACACTGAGTATTTGATGATATTAAGGAATGAATTTTTTTTTTGGTGCGGTAATGGTATTATGGTTATTTAAACAAAGGAGATGGGTGTGGTGAGTATAATAGATAACAACAGCCATAAATTGATAATTGTTGAACATGAATGATAGGCACATAGGTGTTTGCTATTTATCCTTTCTACTTTTGTACATATTTTAATGTTTCCATAATAAAATACTAGTAAAAATGTTAGTAACTAATTCGACTCCTTAAATGTTTTGTGAGCCAAACATGCCATGTCAAAGGCTGGATTAGACCAACAGACTGCCAGTTTGTAATTTCTGCATAGAGTTTTGGAAACCGGATCTTTCACTTTAACCTGGGGAATCATCCTTTTCTCTTTTCCTGCTCACCTCATGCCTAAGTTCTTTCTGCATTGCCTAGCAAAAAGGACCTCCTTTATCTATGCTAGTGAGTGACTAGGGGGATTACAGATTGCTGGGAATAGAATTTTCTCAGAATAAGTGGGCAAAAAGGGTAACATGCATAATTGCATTGAACAATGCCTCCCAGTATTTTGTGTATTTGTTGGGACCACCTCTCATTCCACTCTCTCAGGGGAAAAAAAAAAAAAAAAGGCAATGACTTTGTTTCCATTTTTGAAAACCTGAGATATTTTGAAATTTTAGCTAATCGCATTTTTCATATTATCTCTGTGCTTCTCTTTCAGGATGGAATGGGAAACTTGAGAATCACAGAAAAAGGTCTAAAGCTAGAAGGAGACTCAGAATTCTTGCAACCTCTCTACGCCAAAGAAATCCAGTCCCGACCAGTAAGTTTCTGCTGAGAGAAGAAGGAATTATTATTCTTCTGGAATCTAAATTTGGGGAAATTTGTCTTGCCATCAGCTGAGTATAGAGGGTTGGGGTCGGAGGTGATAATGCAGGTAGTGAGCTGCGTTCACATCAGAAGTCTCGGGTGTAATCACCGCTGTGGTACTGTAACCAAGAGAGGTGACCTCTCTGAGCCTCTTTCCATTCCTGTCAAATAGAGGGTAATAACCTCTGCTAACTAACTTTCTAGATTACGCTGCAAGTAAGGCAAGACAATAAATGTGAATGTGCCTTAAGTATTATACAAATGCAAGAAAATAGTGCTATCATTTTTTAATTGTCAAGAGCTTCAAGGCCATCTTGGCAAATACAGAACTTAAAGAACTAGAATTTTGTTTTTCATTAAGAATTTGGACAATATAACCAAGGTCAGTTAGAATCAATTCAATATATCAACAACTATGCTCTGAAATAGTATTTTAAATATCACCCTAGAGTGTGAGCTCTGTTGCGTGCACCTGGCTGCTTTGTGTGCACTATCATTATCTAATTTAATTGGTCCACTGGGCTGGTGGTTATTGTTGCCTCCATTTTACAGATTAGAGAATTGAGGCTTGGAGAAGAGTATGTCCAAAGCCATATACTTATGAAGTAAGAGAGCAAAGATTTCAACTCAGAAAATCCAATTCTAAAGCTTTTCTGTTAACCAGAGTCTCCTATCGTAGCTTTCTCTCTCTCTGTCCCTTTTTTTTCTGTAATGGTAATAGTGATTGCTAGATATTTTCTTTTATTAACCAATATTATCAAAATTAATTTTTGTTTTTGAGTGTTTTTTTGGGCTGGTCGTTGTTTCTTTGGTTTTTATTTTTGTTTTTTGGTGGAGTGGTGGAATTTGCTGATTAAAAAGGGGTTATTAATACATTTGCTTTGCCTGGAATTGGTCTGTGTCTACCTGCAAGCAAAGAGTAACACACAAGTTCCCCAAAGCATCATTTGTGTTGTGTGCATTGATTTGCGTAATTAATGAAATTCAGCACCTTGATGCAGTGGGTAATTTTATCTGAATGCTAACTAAACTACTGAATGTATTAAACTGGCTCAACTACTGAATTGCCAATAAGTTTACTTCCTCACATGCCTGGTATAACGGAGGGAGCCATGACGTTAATCATCAAAAAGAGCAAATTAGTTTGGCTACCCAGTTGGTGACTATAAAATTTAACTGGAACTCATAGCATCCTGGCTTAGGCACTTAAAGTACCAAGACTATTGTAAACATATCCATTGTCTTGAGGAAGCTGCATCCTAGAAGGAGTAATGGGATGCAACTATAACAATGAGGGTTGGGTGGTGATTCTGCCTGAGACTGAATGGAGACAGTCGATTTCAAGCATTTAAGAAACAACCTGTTATATGCATTGCTCTTGATCTGTATTTACTTCTCCCAACCTGGCAAGTTAGTTAGTTAAACCATCATTTTGAGTTATTAGTTGTACTTTAGATTAATAATCTTATCTATATTAAACTTATTTAACTCACTAGTTTGAACTGATCATTTTCCTCTAATGCTATTGGCTTTTTTTATGTAAAAGCCCAGTTAGTAAATATTTTAGGCTTTTATTTTTTCTCTTTTACAACTCTTCAAAAATGTAAAGCACATTCTTATCTCAAGAGCCACACAAAAATAGGCTTTAGACTGTAGTTTGCCAACCCCTCTTACCTATATTAGTGGTACTTCCATAAATATATAAATGCTCTGGCTAGGTTGCATGTGGTACAAGAGAGCAGATTTTTTTGTGTGTGTGTGAGGAAGAAGAGCCTGAGCTAAATCCGATGCCAATCCTCCTCTTTTTTCTGAGAAAGATTGGCCCTGGGCTAACGTCCATGCCTACCTTCCTCTACCTTATATGGGATGCCGCCACAGCATGGCTTGACAAGCGGTGCAAGAGTGCGCGCCCAGGATCTGGGATCTGGGCCTGCAAACCTGCGAATCCCGGGCTACGACGGAAGCAGAACGCCTGTAGTTAACCACTACGCCACCGGGCTGGCCCTAAGAGAGCAGATTTTAAGATCATGTGTAGAATAGTTGATATGTGTTAAGTAAAATATCCTGAAATAAGTTTCCTTGGTTTAGAATTAGAGTCATATAAAAGAATTGAGAAATGTGTTTTATGAGTCTTGAAAAGGCGTTCCTGGTAATCTCTTAGGCCCATATGCAGGAATTGAACTTTTAGCAAATATGTCAGCAGCCTACCTGAAAATCAACAGTCATCTAATCCCAACTCAAAGACACACATGATTGAAGCTTAAAAAGTAATGATAATCTCAAAAAACTTATTTTAGTATTGAAAAATCAGTGAGTTAATTTCAATGCTTTCAAATCACCGTTTAAAGAAAACAGCGTGTTAGGACTATTTTTCCATCGTTCTGAAGAAAGCATTTTCTTCTCAAAAAATAAATAGTAAATAAAGCTTTTTAGCCTTATATGTTTCTGAAAACAAAATAAATATCTTCTAACTGAAGAAAAAAAAATTTTATTAGACTTGCATATATATACAGATATGCATATATAATAAAATCTAGCAGTCACGTGAGCTCTACCTGAAACACGTCCGCAAATCCATCTGCTCTTCTCCATCACATGCCACCCCTTATTCAAGCCGCCATCCTCTCTCACCTGTACCATTGCAATAGGCTCCTCTCTCTCTGCTGCCTTTCACTCTTAGCCTCCTAATCCAAATTGTAGCTAAAGTAGTCTTTCTAAAATGTCAAGTCTGTCCACCTCTCTGCAGAGGATTTTCTGTTGACCTCCGATTGCACCTGGAATAAAATCCAAACTCCGCACTAAGGCCTATAAACTTCTCTACCAGATGTTTTTCATGGAGGGCTCCTTCTGGGTGTCTTGGTCTCAGTTCAAGTGTTGCCATTTCAGAAAGACTTTCCTCATTTGGCACAACAGCGACATATAAAGGATCATCTTGGTTTTTTCCATCTTGTAACTGTCATCATACATCATATAGTATTTCCCAGCCCTATTGCTATGTCTTGTGCATAGTATGTGCTCAGTAGATTATTTGTGAAATTGAATAATGAATCATTAAAAATGTAAGTGTCATTAAATCTATCTTGCAAGGGCAAGCACTGTTAACAATTTAGCTTATTTTTTCAGGCATTTTCCATGAGTATATTTTTTTAACAAAACCATACTTTGCATACTCTGCTATACCTTTTTTCCTCCAAATAATATATTAACAGTAAATTTTCTATATTTAAATAACATGTAAAAGTTTAAGAGCTTTTCTGAGGTATAATTGACAGAATAAATTACACATATTTAAAGTGTGAAATTTGATAAGTTTTCACGTAATATATGTGAAGCTATCACCACAATCAAGATAATGACCATATCTGTCATTCCTAAGAGTTTCTCCATGCCCTTTTTATTTTTATTTTTTTGTGAGGAAGATCAGCCTTGAGCTAACATCCATGCCGGTCCTCCTCTTTTTGCTGAGGAAGACTGGCTCTGAGCTAACATCTATTGCCAATCCTCCTCCTTTTTTTTTCCCCCCAAAGCCCCAGTAGATAGTTGTATGTTGTAGTTGCACATCCTTCTAGTTGCTGTATGTGGGATGTTGCCTCAGCATGGCCGGAGAAGCGGTATGTCGGTGCGTGCCCGGGATCCGAACCAGGGCCGCCAGTAGCGGAGCGCGCGCAATTAACCGCTAAGCCACGGGGCGGCCCTCCATGCCCTTTTTAATCTCTCCATCCTACCGCATCCACCCTACTTCCTCCGCCCCTGTCCCGGAGTAACCACTAAACTGCTTTCTGTCTATATATTACTTTGCATTTCTTAGAAACTTTATATAAATGAAATCATACAATTTGCATATCTAAATAATTTTAAGAATAAATTGTCTGTCATTTTATCAAGATCTTTTTTTTAACCATCTATTTCATATCTAATTTAAAGAAGTTTTTTGTTTTTTTTTTTTTTTTGCCTGCAATTGAGCTGTGTCTTGGTTTGGCTGGGGAGAGATATTAGAAGTGACTCAGGGCGTAGGCCTTTAATATTTCTCTTTTGATGCCATCAGAGCACTGAGAAGGGATTAGAGAATAATGTATTAAGCATGGCAACAATGGTAGAATTAGTCTGTCTTTGAATTTTCACAAAGAGTGAAAACAGATATGTTGGATCAAAAAAGCAAAACAAAATTAGAAGCTGGTGATTTATTCTGTAGAGCCTCCCCTGCCCTCAAGCACAGGGATAATTGAGAGCTGAACAGAATTGGGGTTCTGGTAGCAAAGAAGGTGGGGGGTATGACTGCTGGGTAGGCAATTAATAGAATTTGCCATACTTATTGAACCATAACCTCACATGTAGCAGCTTTCCATTCTCCACTCTGGCAGCTTCAGCTTATTGGTTTTTTCTGATGCACCTGACCATTGCTTATAGACCACCTCTGGAAGACTCTTCTTAGAATAATTATCTGCAATATCATTTCTCCATAGATCACAGCTGCTTCTGTTTCATGAGGTGTCTCCTTCTGTTTTTTTTTCCCATTGAAAAGAGATCAGTGTCCAATTGAACAAGATTACTCAGACCCTCTAAGTGGGGATAACTAATGAAGCAACACTTGACTTCATTTGGTTTGTGCTTCATTGATCTGAGAGGAATTGAGATTGGTTAAGCCATCCACACAATGTTCAATACTGTATCTGATTTCATTATTGAATGTTGCAACCCTGGTAAAGTCACTACAAATTGATTAGTGTGATAGCAATCACTTTGGAAGATAAATTAATGAGAAAATGTTCATCTCTATAAAAATCTCCATTTGGGAATTGAATGAAAGCCCTGTGACTTTCTAGCTTTAGCCACATGGATGCATAGCTTCTAAGTGGTAAAGTATCATGCTGCTCAGAAAATAGATTGAAAAGGACGCACTAAATTAAATATTCTACCACATCCAAAGACCAGCATGTCCCTAGAAATACTACTTGAATGCACTAGCATAGAAATTTATAAAGTTAAGGGATATAATGCCAAAAAAGTCTATGTTTAAATCCCAGTTTCAGTGTGGTAGGCATCTTTTTAATTGCTAAATACAACTACAAATTTTTGGCAAGAGCTACTAGTAGATAGACTGAATGAATAAATGCTAAAAGACTTTTGATCACAAAGTATCATTTTGGATAAAGTGGCAGATCCTTACTTCTTCAGAGAGGTTTCTTGTTTTGCTCCCCATGATGCTGGAACTAGCTGGTGCTTTTGCATAACTTCATGTGAAGTGAGAAAGGAAGGGAAACTAGCTTTTACTGAGCATCTACTATGTGCCAGGCCTACAGCAATGGGAAAGTTGCACAGTGAATTTATCTCCATACTCATTTCAAACTACACTTGGGGTGAGTATAGGGGTCCTAGTCTATTGCTATATTGAATTTAGAAGTTCAGGAGAGGAGAGTGGAGAACAAGCTGGAAGAAGGATACAAAAAATTAATTTACTTTGAGAGAATAAAGTAGAAAATTATTCTTTAAGGCTTGAGTATTTACATGTCTTTTAAATTCTTTTATCCTATGAAAACTCACATCTTTTAAGATGTTCTCACCTGCCAAAACCTGTGTATAGAATTAAGAAATCATATCTAAATGGGGTTCTTAAAAGTTGCCTGTACCAAGAGACTGCGTAGCACCATGATTAAGCCCATATGCTGTATTGTTGGACTTGGGTGGCAACCATTGGGTGCTACCATTTGATAGAATAATGATCATTGAGCAATTTCTTAACTGGGCAAATCCTTGATTTCTTGCCTGTACAATTGAAATGATATTAATACCTACATCATGAGTGGTTGTAAATAAGTAAGATAGTATTTGTAAAGTGCTTAGTACAGAACTTGACATAAAGTGAGTGTTCCAGAAATGGTAACTCCTACTCTCACCCCATTCTTCTTCTTCTTCTTCTTCTTCTTCTGATGATGACGACGACAGTTTTCCCTGGCAACATCATTATCGTGTAGTCCAAATCTCATCTGATGTTTGAACTTCCTCTGAACCAAATGGTCTTTCATCCTCTTCTTGAATGGCTTCTTAATGACAAACTCAGCGCCCTCTAAGGAAACCCATTTCATATTCAATAGCTTTTAGTTTAAAATTTTTCTCTAATGAGTTACATTCCTCTAGTGTTCTACTTACTTTTTTCTCATTCTTCTGCTTAAAGAGTTTTGCTAGCCCTGGTGCTCATAGATTACTGGCACAGTCTCTCTTTTTATTATTTTTTCCTTTTTTCAGTCTTTCTGAAAAAACAGTTTTATAGTATATGCCAAGTACCTTAAAATGTTTATACACTTTGATCCAGTAGTGACATTTCCACTCATTTTATGATATAAAAAAGCAAAAAATAATAAAATATTTAAAGATTAGAACACATGCACATGCCAGTGTTTTACAAAAGCCAGTCCAAGTGTTGATTCATATGAAAGTCTGAGTTGTACGTATAAAATGGGGTTTGAGGGTACCCAAGTTTGTCAATATTTATGGAAGTTGAGAAACTCCTGTATTCTCCTTGAAACTCTGAGCTGGTCATCCTCACCATGGATTTTTACGTTTGGATCTGTCATCTTTCTGTTTTTTGGAAGGATGAGTTTTTTAAATTCCATTTAGATTTCAGAGTGATGTGAATTGGGATTTGTTCCACCAGCCTGAATTACCAAGATATATTTAGGCTGGAAGTTGAAGGCCCCTAAGAATTCTATTAGACCAATCACTTCATTTAATGGATGGGGCTCGAAGGCCCAGAAAGGAGGTATGACCTACCCAAGTTATACCAAGCAAAAGTCAGAACAAAAATCCAGGATTGCTGTATTCTTCCATATCAACATACTGTTTATGTGGTAATTAATTTTCTCATGACATTGTGTTCAGTATGATAACTTCAGTTATGCATGGCCATTTCCCTCTCGTGAGGACTAACTTACTAGAAGGCATATTAAGTCGCTGAGAGAATTCAAAAGTACTAAAAAACGGAAAATGGAAACAACGGTGGATAATGCAACAACACTAAGCTTAATTATGACTAATATAATCACTGAGATGATATTCTTTACTTCATAAATTTATCGTGAGGGTTAGATGAAGTAACTTAAGTGACCCACCTTATAAACCATTAAGTAAGCTAGTGATATGAAGGCTTATGACAGAAATTACAAACTGAATCCAGCCCACGGATATAGTTTATTTGCCTCACACAGTATTTTCCTTTTAATGTGAATTTGTTTCTAATAATTAAATATCTGAAGATTTCATATTTTTAAAAAAGTCTATATTTTCTGATTCTTAGGGAAAAACAGAAAATCTGGCAGAAAGATTTGACATTCCTAATGACTGGAGCTGAGTAGCAGCTGCCTCCTTTAGATGGGCATTTGTTCTCGAGTTTGCCATAGTGTCTACCTGTCACTATTGTCTCATACCCAACCTGCTTAAGCCATTTATATTATGGGTCCCTGAAGTCCCTTGAGGGTGCAGCCCTTGATTGATGGAATTGAGAATGTATGTATCTCATCATGCAGGACTTCAGATTTTAGGTTGACTTCTTAAGATTCATAGTCACTCATGACTCATTGTTCTCTTCTCATTTTGTTTCTTTCTTGCCCCACTTTCTGCTAGTGGTCTGGCTCCTGTGGGTTTTGAAATTGTATGCAAGCTCAATGAACAGGGGTAGCAGTCTTAGAGCTTCTGGAGGCTGAGCCTCTGGCCTACCACACCCGTTCCCCACCCTAAGTCTCCTAGAACACACCTCCTTTTTATCTTTATTCTTCAAACCACTACAAAGCATGACTAGGGAGGAGGCAGACAGGGAGTAGACAGTTGGAAATTTGGATTTGGCATGCTCTGAATGAGCAAAAAAAACAGAAGTCACATGGGATGGCAGACAAGCACATGCTTTGTCTGAAGAGGCTCTACTGACAATTTAGTTGCA
Organism: Ceratotherium simum simum; assembly: GCF_057802395.1. Lineage (NCBI taxonomy): Eukaryota > Metazoa > Chordata > Mammalia > Perissodactyla > Rhinocerotidae > Ceratotherium > Ceratotherium simum. The sequence goes on along the minus strand of NC_141903.1, from coordinate 21,630,342 downwards.
AGAGAAGAGCTGTGTCTCTGGTTAGTTTAGAAACCAAATGATGGTGGTGGCTTCTCCTCAGTAAGCAGAACAGCTTCAACTCCCAGCTGAACATATTGCACACAAAACAGTATTTTCCATGCCACTTGCATGGAACATGAGCATCTTGCTGTCTTTAATTAAGAAGTTAACTGGACCATGAAGTATTGCCCAAGTAAATAAAAGTGATTTGTACTAAGTCAGAGGGCTGCATTAGGCATCTTTGCATTTCTTTGCTCACACATAAATTAGAGATTATTAAAAATTGGAAGGGTCATCTATAAGCCCATCTGTACTGTGAAGCTGATTGTCATTCCCGAAATGTATTTATCTTTTTAAGTGTTATAATCTATTTTGGACAGTAGCGTGAACCAACTGCTTACTTTTTTTTTTTTTAACAGGCACACAAACTGTGAATAGAGTGACACATTACTGTGGTTGGTTGGTTTGTTTATCCGGGAAACAGAGATAGTTATTCAAAGGCTTTTGGTTACCATAGAATTAAAATGGGCTGAAGGGATTTTTGCTCTTTCTTTAAATTGGGAGAAATTGACGATGTGTGCTTTTCTTAAATGTAGTTCTTGCTGGAAATATGAGTTATGGAAGGCTTTGGTCAGATCTCAGTTATGACTGTATCAGACAGAGTTTTGGTAGAAGTAGGTCCAAACTTCACATGAGGCTGAGAATGTCTAATTGTATGGTTTGAGGGCCACTGGGCAGGTAGGCGATCTCCAATTCATTCATGTTGCCTGTTATGTCATGGTGTCCAAAGGTCCACCAGTAGAACTTCATTTATTTGAAAACACAGAAATTTTTATTCATGTCAAAACCCCTACTGCAAATACTCCTTCCTCCCATGTACATACACATTTCCACAAAGGATTTGAAGTAGCTTATAGAAACATGTGCCGTAATATAGTAAGAAAAGATGTGATGGGTTAAGATCGGGAAAAATAGAAATTAGAATGGGAGGCAGAGGTGGGGGGCAGTTTAACAGAATATAGGAGACAGGCCAGAGCATCTGTGTAGTTTTTCTTGCTAAGGTTAGAGTTTGGTTATGGAGTTTCCAAACAGAGAGACAGTCTCTTGGATAAAACCTTCTGTCTATACCCTCTAGAGATTAATTCAATGTCCTGGACGGGGAGGACAGTTAAGGCTGGCAGTTTGGTGTTCTAGAAAGTACACTAGACTCAATGTTAGGGAATCTGAGTTCTCTTCGTATTGTCCTGCTGATCAGCACTGAGCCCTTGAGCAAGTCATTCCTCTTCTCTCTCAGTTTATCTGTGAACTGAAGAGGTTGGATGTGATCACTGGTTTTCTACATTTTTTCAAAGCCATGGAATCTTTTTTAAGTCAAATTTTACTTGGAACTCCAAAATCTGGACCATAAGGAAGCTGAGCTGCTGGGTTTGGGTGGGAGATAGGGCGCTGCACCTATTGCCCTGCCTGCCTTGTCACCCGCCACAGGATGCCAAGGCCCTAGGGAGGTACCACACACCACAGTATGAGAACCACCAGGCTGGATGAAAACCTAGCCTTGCTTCATCTAGGCCTCTGCTCAGATGGCACTTCCTCGTGGAGACCTTCCCTGACCACTCCATCGAAAATATACCCTTACCTGGTAGCTTTATTTTTATTCATTATATTATAGCATATCAATTACTTAGATATATTTATTCATATCTATATAGTACACATGTATATTATACTTCCTGTTTGCTCCCTATTACTATGTAATCTCCTTGATGGCAGGGAGAGAGAAAGGCAGTTACTAAGTGATGTTTAAGAGCAGGCTCTGGAGCCCCAGCTTCCTCGATTCAAATGCTGCCTCTGCCATTTACTAGCTGTGTTACCGTGAGCAAATTACTTGACTTTTTCTTTTCTTTCTTTTTTTGTGAGGAAGATTGGCCCAGAGCTAACATCTGCCAATCATCCTCTTTTTGCTGAGGAAGACTGGCCCTGGGCTAACATCTGTACCCATCTTCCTCCACTTTATATGGGACGCCACCACAGCATGGCCTGACAAGCAGTGCGTCGGTGCGCGCCCGGGATCCAAACCAGCGAACCCCGGGCCGCCACAGCGGAGTGCATGCACTTAACAGCTTGCGCCACCGGGCCGGCCCCCAAATTACTTGACTTTTTCTTTGCTTCACTCTTCTCATCTGTAAAATGAGCATAATAATAGCACTACCTCATAAACTTGTTACAGGATTCTAAGAGTTAATTTATTTTACATAATTATATAAAATTTATTATGTAAATTTTACTGTTTATAGAACAAAACCTTGAATCTAAAACATTATTTAAAATTTCAATATAATACTTTATTATTAACATTTGTTAATATTATTATTTGCTTTGTTTACCACTGTATCCCTAGTTCCTAGACCAGTGCCTGTCACATGGAAAGAAAGCAAATTGGTTTTTTTTTAATGATTGAATGTTCTCTTAGGATCCTTCTGGCTCAAAGATTCTATAAGAGACTCTCAGAGAAATAAAGACAAATTTATCTTTCATAGGAGCTTATAGATGGATTAATTATCTATATCAGTGGCATACTAAGTATTCGATTATGGAGAGCATGGCATGAGTAACTGTAAGGCGTGAGGCCATGGGGGAGTGGGACAGACTAGGTGGAAGAAATAGAAGTGGTACCAAAGGTCCTAGAAACCCATCTTGCTCTCCTTTGCTGTTTTTCTCTGCACTGAGCCTTGATTCATGCCATCCACAGGCTAATGAAAGTGCCCAAGTGGGGAGCTATATGTTACAGGCAGGAAAGTTTAAGAGAACAAAACTTCTAGCCCTTCATATCTTTGAGCTTCTCTTCATCATCACTATGGCATATCAGCATCGTCTAACTCTTTTGGTTTCAGGAACATCCCAGTCGCCTATAATGACTACTTGGTGCAAGACTGCTTCTTGCTTATTTTGTAAATAACATTTAAGAGTGAAAAGTGCACACCAGAATCTATTGTGGTCTGGTTTATGTTCCTTTAATGGTAGGAAGTGTCCTACTTTGGTTAGGTGGGACCTCACAGCCGATACTACCTGCTGAGTACGTGGGGAGAATAATGGAGAGAGAAACTAGCTTTAAGGAAGAAGGATGTTTTAATACATTCTTAAAAGTTTTGTTGTTCTTCACTCCTAAAGGGTTGGCAAAAAATGTCACTTTAAAAAATTATTTTCTCAATGCTTCAATCAAAGCATCCTCATCTCCTGGCAACTCTTATCGCACCCAGTGCTTTATATAATTGCTTTGGGTGTGTTGTACTATTAGTCTTAATTTTAAAAAACTTGTTCATTGTCAAAAGCACTGATAATTTTTCAGGAGAGGTAATTTCAGAGGCTGAAAAAACACTTCTTCACCCTATGAAATTATAAGCAGATACCTAGGCTTACTTTGATTTTGTGATCTCCATCAGCAGCTGAGCATAACCTTTTGATTCAGTGCTCTGTAAATTACCACCAGTGATGTTTTAAATGACAGTTGCCTAAATTACGAGTGTAGGACTTTCCATTTCCATGCAGGATTCTGTTTTTATCAGCAATGATTCTGCCTCTAGGCAAATACCCAATGGTCCACAAAGTAAATGAGGCTTTTAAGACTGATAAATATTTTCCAGATGTACTTGTTGCATTTTCAAGGGAGAAGAGGGAGAAGTAAACTGTAATAAAAATTGACACGTTGAAAGAATGAGACAAACAAACCACCTTGTTTGTTCCTTTGCTTAGTGCAACAAGGTAGATTTCTCTCTCAGCTTCCATTTTGTAACATCAGAGTCATGGCAATAAAAAGTGGCACCTCTCTACTGTCATAGACAGATACAGATGGTACGATAATTGCAGTTTGCCACTACCGAGCTGTGTAGATTGGTTTTAGTCCTTAGTTAAGTCTCAGGAAGTTATGCTAAAAAATACGAGAGGGATGTTATGGAAAGATGAATTATCTTAGGTAGCAGCAGCTCATTAATAGTTGAGAAATGCGTGAGTATTCATATCATTGGATGGATATTTAGTTCCCATGTTTGTTTCTGACTTCAGTTGCTAACAAACCAAGGTTTTAGTTTATCTCTTAGCATTGTCAATAATTTTGTGACTCGTCTTATTATGCGAGTTTTCTGGGGTGTAGAATTCACTCCCATGCTTTCTATTGCTGCCACAAAGAGATCACTATATCACTAAGAGTATCTTTCTTCACGTCTTAGCAGCACTCTGGTTTGGGAGGTACAGGAGGAAGTTTAATGAAAAGAAGACATGATTTGACAAGACTACAACAGAGTTAATATAAAAAAATGGCCAACGCCAACACAGTCGTGGCTTGTGGGGAACAGTTGCCCCCTCGCAGGGGGTGAAGGTAGTGGGAACTCTGTCTATCAGGGTTCCTCGCACCACAGCTTGTTACAGGACTTATGATCCTATGGAATCCAGCAGTGTTGATTATATGGTCAAGTTACATGGTTTTGATTTTTAAAGTTGGCCCATATGGTAAAAAAGTGCATCTATTTTAAAAATTACCCTTGAAAAGCCCTTACATCACCACAAAGTGTAGTATCCATGGCTTTATATGTATAACCTTGTACAGTAAACTTAATGGCCAGAAGAGTCACTGAGGCTAGGCCCAGCAGAGGAATAAAAACTCTAGGCAAACGCCTGCACCATTCTGTTCTTGAGATAGCTAACAAATTGCTACCAGGAAATGGGGAATGGTTACAAAATTCTAAGGTGTACTAAGTGACTGCAGGGTTTTTGCTGTTCTGTTTTAGTATTGAATATCTATAACTTTAACACATATTAAAAGATTTGCTGTTGCGGAGACTAAGTGCACTCATAAGTGCTAAAGCATCTTGTGGAGAGCCCAGCCCATATTAATAGCTCCTAAATGTTTGCTGGATTTGAGTCTAAATAATGTGTGATCAGGCCCTCATGCTGTCATAGCTAACAGCCGCAGTTCTAATGTAAAATTATCTCATTTATTCCTTATAGTAACCGTAGGAAGGACCTATCATTTTGATCTTCTGTTTAGAGGTGAGCAGTCAAAGGCTTCGAAAGGTTTAGGAAGAACATATCTAATATGCCAACCCATGTTGACTCTAACACTTGTGTTCTTTACTGGAATGCTATGTTATCTTGGGATTAGTAGACAGTAGTTAGATGTTGGCCTGTGCTATCGGCCCAGCTTACTTTCCCTGCAACCCAAGGAAGCATGCAGGACCCTTGCCAGTTTCACGAAGAGGATAGCATCTTATTTCCTTTCTCTGCCAATGCTGTTTCTCCGGTCATTCCCTACACCCCTTCAGATGGCCTCTGTCCTGTAGTTTTCCCTCATGCAGTCACAGCTTCCTATGGAGGCCATTTTTTTTCCATTCAAACCACAGATTTCCTAAATTGTACTATCTCCCACTATACCGTTACTTCTCTCTAGGCACATAGCCTTCTGTTAGAATTGTATTACAGGATGTATTTGGAAATAATCAAGGATCCACGTGCTAATTAAGTCTGACTCAGGAAGAAGGCCACAATATTCTAGAGATCTTAGGTTCTATAAATAGGATTTTGTCCAGAACCTCAGAATACAAGTTACTGGTTTCTCATTCTGAGCCCATCAAAATTAAACAAATATAAAGTTATAAAAACCTATAGAAATTCCAAATTTCCAAAGATCTGGCCTTTCTTAACTCTGATTCCTTATCTGAAATTATAGGAGCACAAAAAATGTGAGTGATTATTTTCTCATTTCTTCCAATTCTCCAAATATCTAGTACCATCCTAGATTCATATAAGAGAAGTTAATTCATCATATATAATGGATGCCTTGGGGCATTAGGGCTTAATTACCTCTGGGAATCCCTTTGAAGAAAGGATTCTGTCATCTTCATTCTCAGTTCAACTTCTCCTGATATAGTAAGTACAAGATCCCACTACCATTCTCATTCCTTGACCTGTTCCTTCATTTCTTATCAACCGAAACTGACATATTTGCAGTATGGGTAAAAAGTACCCCCCCAATACAGTAAGTGTCCTTGAATAAAATGTTCTTACCCTTTTAAGATGAATACTCTTCTTCCATCTCATTCAAGTATTATGCTAAGTGTGCATGTCAATCAGTGTAACACTATTAATTTGTATATTTTCTTGGTCCAGTAGTCATCAATGGAAACCTAGGAAATAACTGAATCTTTTCCTGATCACTTGTATAATTTGTAATTAAATGCAGACACTATCTATGTGCCTGTCATTCTGTTTTTTTTTTTGCATTGAAGATTTGTATGATGAACTTGTCTGGTCCTACCTACCTCCATCGAGCTATCAGATGTGCCCCACACTATACAGCCAGCAGTGCACAAAAGTGGAACTCTAACTTTTTCGTGTGTTCACAATCATAGTGTAACTAACCTTTCCATGTGTTCACAGTCTTAGTCTCACACTACTTGCCCCAGCTCACCCTCTACTCCATTTCCTAACTTGTTCGCAGCCTTCCTCACTTCTAAATCATCCCTCCGCTTGTGGCCTTGGCATAAACTGGTTCCTTACTTTCAGTTCTCCTTCTCCAACTTAGTTGTATACTTTCTCCCTTGACTGTGGGGTGACTTCTCCTCGTTTGACTCTATAGCCTTCCGCCATCCTGGATTATCACCCTACCTGGTCCCCTCTAGTTCCCACGTGTAAGTGCTCTCTCTGGATATCTGCATTCCCATGGGAAGACTTGTAACAGGATGATTGTGAAGATAAGATAGCGTAGTAGGAAAGTACACATGATTTAGAGTTAGACTAACACTGACTTTGAAGCTTGGCTCTGCTAATTTGTAACTTGGGCTGTATTACTTGACATCTCAACACTTTAGTTTCTCTATCCGTAATATGGGGCAATGGATAGTATCATGGAGTTGTTTTGAAAGTTAAATGAGAAAACATATACAGAGTACCTAGAACAGTGCCTGGCACTTAGCCCCTATAAACGGCCACTGTTATAATTAGAGCCTTCATGGTAGAAGAAAACCCTGAGACCAGTCTTGAAGGATTGGTAGTTTGGACACCTCTGTGTCATTGAAAATATAAATAAGGTTCCTTATGTGCATTTCTGTTTATTAATTCCAGTAACATTGGTCAGATGACTGATTTTGAATCCTACCCAAATTGCACCTTCTGAGCTGAAGAAAATGGAAAGGGAAATCTCTCTTTTCCAGAAGCCAAAAGCCATTTCCCAAGAGGTGTGTATTCAACCACACATGCAAATGTTGCTGTGATGGTTTCACCAGAGGTTGTTCAGAATATCACACCCCAGTGTTAACTTTAAAGAATGATACTGGGGCTGTTGCCTCTTGGTTCACGGGGTGCACCCACAAGGAAAATAGAAACAAAAGCAAAGGTAGGTAGCCCCACTTGGCACAGTTGATTGACTTTAATAGGTCCTGATTATGCTGCTCATATTCCATGAAATTAAAAAGCTTACAAATGTTATGAGCCATTACCCTTCCATTTAAAGAAGCTTATGACATGTTAGCAACATTTAATGAAATTCTTTTCGAAATGCCATCAGCAAACTCAATGAGATTCCATGTTGAAATTTAACTTGAAGAATTGTTGGAGAAAGTTTACTCTTTGCCGGCCTGTCTTTGTAATATGTAGAACTCACTTCAAGGCCAAAACAAGTTTCTCATCAGTTAGAGGGTGATTTGCAGGTATCAAGAAGTGTTTCTGCTTTGACCATGAGAGTTGTTCCTAGTTTAAGAAGAGATTACAAAGACTACCATGTTTGTGTTTGTGCTTACAGTGGGAGCTCAGAATAGCCTACATTTTTACAGGTTGACAAATTTTAAAACTTAAGTCCTTTCTATTCAATTCTGCCTATATTTGTTGAAGATCTAAAACATTCTAGGAAATATTCCAAAATATTATTGCCTGCCATCTTCTGTGAGCTCTTACAATATAATTTGGGAGATAAGACTTTGTGCAAGTAGATAATTAAAACATAGGAAATGAGACAATTAAGTCCTATATTATATGGATCTAGGCTCATATAATTATATGGATCAGTATATATATATATACATATATATATATATATATACTGATCATTTATACAGTAAAAGTTCAGGAAATCAAAACACTACAATCAGTTGAGTAGGAATTTTTATAGAGTATAAGAAGAGTAGTGAGACATAAGTTATTTAGGAAGAATTAACACTTTCTGTTAAATCTTTCATTTTAACTTTTGTAATGGGGCTATTTAACTGCAATATCCATTTATTTTGTCTATTTGCTTCTCAAGGAGTACAAGCCATATCGCTATCTTGTCAGTAATGTCCCCTACTACTTTTTGAGATCTTATGTGTCAAGAAGTATACTATGTGCTCTCTATACATTTTCGTTAAATCTTCTTGGCGGTCTTATATTATCTCCATTTTATAAGTGAGGAGAACTAAAGTACAAAATAATTAGATAATTTTCTGCAGCCGGTATATGGAGCAGTTGGAATTCAAATCCAGGTATGAACTACCCCAAAGCATATGTTTTCTATCTCAGTATCGATCTACTTTGGAGAACATATTATATCAAGGCAGCCCCCATTCTATCCCACTGCACAATGAGGTCTTTTCAGGCAGGAGTCCTGTTGTAGGACTTAATCACCATTGTATTCATTTGACTATCGCAGAGCTTGGCACTCAACAAATATTTGTTGAATAAATATGTAATTGGTATGTTAAATAAACACAACTCCTAATATAATTAAAATATAACTTTATTTTTGTCTTCGCTATTCTTTGAAATTTGAGTTGGGAGTGGTCTTCTCCTCTATCTCCCCCGTGAAAAATTGGGCAGTTCCTAGAGGATTTTCTGCCCACTTAAAATTTGTAAACAGTGTGGTGGTACTTTAAGGGACAAAATGCAGGCTCAGTTCAGAAATATTAAGTGTCTCATCCAAGATATTTATCAATACTTCAAACCTCATTTAAAGTTAAGTGTTTGTTTCTTTTCCTTAGATACAGCCTTTAGTTGGTGACTCCCTACCTTTGAGAGTAGGGGTAGGGTTCATTTCAGCTGTCTCTATTCTCATCTTCTCCTGATTTAAGATTCTACAGAGGTGGGGTGGTGGTGGTAGATGATGGGACAGTTGTTACTTGGTTGGTGACTTTGTGCCCTCTGGAACTGGTAGATGGTTAAGCTGATTTCCTCCCTCATGAAGCATTTTATGGATTCTTTGGAGATTCCTAGCCCATCTCCTACAATTCCTATGGAAAAAGCAAGTGAAGCATTCCATTCCTGGACAGGGTACTTCATCCCTCCTTCTGTTCCACACAAATACTTCCTGCCTCACAGGAAGTCCCCATTGGCTGGACTTCTGATGTCTGTAGGACAAGTCTCTCTCCCACTTGGCCCACCTCTGTTTTGTGACAAACAGTCATACATCCCTTCCCTCAGACAAACACTGAGAGCACACACTCTTTCTGAATTAGCCCTCTGCTGCCTCCAGTACCCGCGAGATTCCCTGGTAGGAACTCTATGATGACTTTGGTGATAGGGGACACATGTCAATATCTCAGAGTGGATTCATTGAAGCCTCTTCTCATTGGGCTTGAGATTAGAAACTAGCAGCCACCCTCCAAAAATATGTATTCACAAATCCCCTCTCCTCCACATCCTTGACCCTTGCATCTTCTTAAAAAACAATGAGTATGTCTTGGATGTTTCCTCTGTCAATTCTGCATATTTTGATGTGATATCTTACTTTCAAATTTCACATCAATTATATCTTGATGCCTGGTTGAAACCTTATTCTTAATATCCTCCTAAATATTTCCTGTGATTGGCTGACTTTCAGGGTAAAGTTGTTAGGAGTGTTGCCTTAACAAGTCCTACCCTATCCTGTATATGAAGTTCTTGACACCATGATGGAAGGAAGAAAATGTTTACACCCACTCAGGATGCCCAAGTGAATGGGAAGAAAAACAAGGAGCCCGGTGGCTAGAAGAGAGATGTTTCTGCTTTCGTGCCTTTTCGTGACTTTCCTTGCCATCTTACCACAGAAGGCCCAGAGAAGCACACTGACTTTTCTTCCTATAAGAGTTAACTAAAGGAGAGATGATGTACATTTCCTTGCTGCTGAGTTTCTATGGGCTGTTCTGGTACGCTTTCGGAAGGAATCTTGGTTAATAAACCTCTCTTGGCTTTCTCAGAGCCCCAGGGTCTTTAGAATAATACATTTGGTAAAAACTGCCTTTGAGTAAGGTAAGCTAAGTGGTTGGCTGAGGTTGATACCACTGGATGCTATGGGGATGTCATTTGGAGCAATTCACTTTATTTTTGTAAGGAAGAAAGCAAATACTTGAAGAGCAGATGAGAAAGACTTCAATGAAAAGATGTTGTTTCCAATTTTGGAAAATTTGGAATTGAATATATTCATTTTTGTGTCTGTTGACTTTTTTTATTTTGTGAGGAAGATCAGCCCTGAGCTAACATCCATGCTAATCTTCCTCTTTTTGCTGAGGAAGACTGGCCCTGGGCTAACATCTGTGCCTATCTTCCTTCACTTTATATGGGACGCCACCACAGCATGGCTTGACAAGCGGTGCCTCGGTGCACGCCCGGGATGCGAACCCATGCCGCCAGCAGCAGAGCGCACGCACTTAACTGCTACGCCACGGGGCCAGCCCCTGTTGACTTTTTTTGATACCTTACTTTGCTGACTCTGTGATCTTGGAGTATTCGAGGATGAGGGGCCAGAGTGACTTTTACTTCCTGTATCTAGAGACCTCCCTCTCATGATCGACGGGAGGTACTGCCTATGAGTTTGCTGCCATTTCAATCCCTCATCTCTATTCCCAGAGCTCTGTGATTGCTTTGCTCCCAGGATCTCATACAGAGCAGGCACTTAGTGAGGGTTTGTGGACTTAATGTGAATTAAGCCACCTTCATTTCTTCTTACCTGGCATTGACTGTTATGGAACACTTTAAAAAAACATTGCTGAGCTACTTCTGTTTGTTTAGCATTGTGTTAAGCATTTGGAGACATTTTTTGGCACAGAGCAGATGCTCAAAAAATTATTATTGAATCAATGGATAGAGGTAAGGAGAGGAGGAATGGAGGAAGGGGAGGAAAGGAAGGGATTTGGGGAGAGAGGCACGCCCTCTACTGTGATGTCTTGCCCTAGCCCAATTTTGCAAGTTTCACACTATGCCTTCATTTTTTCCGATTTCTCTGTTCCATTCTTAATTCTTTTCTAAGTAATTCCTAATTGGAATTTAATTCCAATCAAGCTGTAGATAACAGCTAACAGTTTCACGTATTAAACTCAATGGATGTGTGCATTATGACAAAGGACTATAGAGGACTCAAGAATCAAAATAGTATTTTTTGACCCTTTGGTAGAGCCTCTGGGGAGACGCTGACAGACGGTGCCATGTGGTCCTAGTAAAATCATGTAAAGAAGAATCTTGGTAAAGAAGACACCACTTACTCTGCCCATATCTGTGTCTGACCCTTGTGTTGCATGGTGCTTCTGAGAGCTGTAGGAGAAAGGAAAGTGTGCCTGCTGGACTTAGCACACTTGGGTCTGCCTGTTTATATGAGTTGCAGCTCTGACCCATTTTAAAAGATAGATTTCATCTGAAGGGAAACAAGGTGTATTGGAAAAATCACAGTCTTTGGGACCACATAGGTCTCAGACAAATTGCTGAACCTGTCAAAGCTGCATTTTCTTCAGTGGTAAAATGTGAATATGAGTTCATGGAGTCGAGAACATTAAAAGCACCACGCAGAACATTAAGTGAATAATACATTTTCTCTTACATATACAGCACCCCTTCAAAATCTGAATGATTGCCAATTCTGTCTTTAGGGAAGGAAACAGGTTCTGAGAGGTTTTTAATTTGTCCAAAGCTTTATAGGCAGTTAGGATTTTAACCCTAGACTCCCTGACTCCAAAGTCCATATTCTTGACCATAATGTCATATTGTCTCATTATGCCAAACTTGGTACGGCTAGATATAAGATAGAAGTAATGTAATGTAAAGCACTTAGCACAGACCCTAGTGCATGCTAGGTACTCAAACGGCATTATTATTTATTTTGTTTATGATTTCTCTCTGTATTTAATAGCAAGTTATTTAAGAGAGAGGTAAGAATTACAACTTTCCCTCTCAGGGAGGTAACTGGTATACCAGATGGTTTTGGTTTTGTTTTGTTTTTTCTCCATACGTACCTCTGTGGCAGTACTTGGATGTCTTCCAAGAGATGGCTTCCATTTTGCATGTATAACTCTAGCTAAGCCACATCGTTTAAATAGACATTTAACTCCTATTCCTCCCTGAATGTTTACATGAGAATCCCAGACCTTAAATGCTTCTATGCGTTGGTGGACCTTAAAGTTGTGATTAATTTAACGAGTATTTATTGATCCTTACTTTGCATCCTAGTTTCCTCCTTTGTCTCATCACATACCAAAGTGCTGATCAAATCCTGATGGGCCATGTTCTCCACGGTAGAAGCAGTAGTGCAGAGGTGTGGTATTCACCCAATTTCTTTGCTCTCAACATGTTGGTCATGCATAATTTTGATGGCAGTCATTTGTTCACTTTTTTCCAGAAAGATGTATTAAGCACCCCCTGGGTGCTGGGCAGCAGACTATGAGCTGAGGATACAGTTTTTCAAAAGATAAGCATTTTCCTGCTTCCATGGAGTTGATAATCTAGTGGAGGAGATAAACAACAAAAAACAAGTTAAGTATCAATTGTTCTAAAAGCTGTGAAGAAGACAAAGTGTGATGAGATGGTGACAGATTACAGAGGAGTCTAATATAGACATTGTTGTTTTAGAGGGTATTTCTGAGACCCAAAGAAGCTAGTCATGGCTAGAGCAGGGAGGAGGATGTTTCAAATCAAAGGAATGTGAATGCAAAGACTCAAAGGCAAAAAAGCTTGATATTCTCAAGGAGTAGGGAGAAGGCTAATACACTTGGAGGAGTAAGGAAAGGAAAGAGTTGTACAAGCTGACTACTACATGTGTTGTTCGCAAGTACAGCCAGTTGAGCAAGTTGTACAACTACAAGCAGGGCTGTGTAGGTAATGTTGATGGCCTGGGGTTTTATCCTAAATGAGCTAGGAAGTCAGGGAAGGATTTTCAGCTGGGAAAGGAGGTATATTGTTTTTGAGACTGATGTGTAAAAAAAATGAACCAAAGGAGGGAACAACAGTGGGAGCAGGGAGATCAGGAGGGGATCTGCTTAGTGGTTCAAGTGGGAGATGATGGCAACTCCGAATGGGATGGTGACAGAGAAAATGGAGAGTTGAGAGACATGAGAAGTATTTTGGAGGTACAGTGGAGTAGAACTGCTGAGATAACCACCGGGAGCAGGGAAGGGAAGAGAAAGTGAGGAATCAATTATACTCCTTGGATTTCTGTTGGAATACCTTTTTAAAGAAGTGTGTTCATCTTGCTGAAATGATAAATTAAGTCCTTAGCCTGGGTGGAGGGCAGTGGAGGGAAGCTTCATAGGCAGGAAAGGGAAATGAGTCTAACATTTATGGAGCCCCTAAAGTGTGTCGGGAACTAGGCTGACCTTGCATATGCTATTTAATCGTCTCCTTTATAGCAATCCTATAAAGTAAAAATTGTGACATACACATTTTACATACAAGGAAATGAAGCCTTAGAGAAGTTAAATAACTCACCAAAAGGTCAGACAGTTGGCAAATAAGGAAACCAGAAATTGAAACCAGAGCTATTCATAGAGTTTCATCTCTTTCTACAATATCATGCTATTTCTGAGGGCTAAGATAACGCCATATAACTTTATATTTTATTCTTTGAAAAGTGACTAGCATTATGCTAGGCATCTGTTGAATATTCATTATATACTGGTTAAGTAATGGATTTTAATTATGAGTGCAAACGTTTGCCTTTATTGAAATGGCAAAGGTTTCAAAGGCTAGTGAACCTAAAAAATACAATGTATTGCAAGATGGGTTGATCAAAACAGTGGACAGATTATTAATGGCAAAGTTAGAAAAAAACCAAGTTTATTTGCATGCCTACTATGTGCAAGCACTCCCTCCCCTCCCCAATAAACTTGTAGCAGAACTGGTGATATAAAGCGTACATTCTCCCCCTCCCCCCAAAATATTTAAAACATTAAATACAAGCCATGTTAAAGGATGCTAACAGAAGTTCCAGGGTTGATTGCTAAATAGTTGGTGTTGGAAGGGAGAGAACTCACTGTGTACTAAGCTGGTCAGAGAATTACATCTGTATTTGGAAAGATGACTTCAGTTATATTTGGCTTTGTAGATGTTTGTTTATGACACTCTGTGGGTCAGACTACGCTAGGTCTAATCCACTTAGAGTTGGAGCATCTTTACCTTGGGCAAGCGACTGCAGGTAGCTTATATGAAAAAGAGGTTGCCTTTATAGACTAAAAGTTATTAGAACTCTGGGGAGGAGTTCACAAATTGTAAGACAACAGGTCTAATTTGAAGAAGTTGTGTGTGTATGCACGTATGCACACATACACGTGTAAGTGTGTGTGTGTGTTTGTTTTGAGAGGGAGCTGAGGATGTTAATTTTTTAATGTCTTTGGGCAAGGTACACCATTCCGCAGATTGACACAGCCCCTGCCACTCCTTTTTGCTTTAATCCAACCATTTCACCTATTTACAATAACTATCCTGCCTTTCAAAGTAGTTTAGTTTGCACTGGAGGTGTTAAATATAGTCACCTGTGAATTCTACATCTAAATGCAAGAATTTATCAGAATGATTTATCTGCATTATATGAGTGCAACCTGACTTTCTGGAACCAGCTTATATGAATGCAACCAGCTTTCTGAAAAAATTAAGTTAAACACTCCTTCATATACTGTCAGGTAATATGCATTACACATATTAATTCATGTAATGCTCCAAGCAACCTAGTGAAGTAGGTACTATTATTATCCCTGTATTACAGGTAAGAAAACAGTAAAATGAGCCTCAGAGAGATGGAATAACTTGTCTTAAAGCTAATAAGCTACATAACCAACATTTCCACTTAGGCACTCTGCATTTAAAGCAAGCCTTACCCTCTCGTCTGTGCTGTCTCCCCTTAATAATAACCAACCTCATGACCTCTGCTTGGCTGCCCTGCAGCACACTGGCTCAAAATAAAGAATTGTCCAGAGCACCACAGCAAATCAAGGGCAACTACAAAGCAAGAATTCCAAAAACAGGAGAGCCGTGCACTAGTCCTCAGTCTTTTGAGATTAGAACCTGCAGACCATGTAACTTAAGTATGTAAATTCAGGAAAATAGAGTCAGGTATCCAAGGTGTAGACAAAAGACTGAAATCCAGTTGAAGGCAAGGCCAGCTCATGGATCTAGAAACCAAAGGAGATTCTGATTCCAAGAAACTTCTCCAGGCACAAGCTGCTTTTGTGATATCCGCAGGAGCCCTGACTGGCTTCGTCTGCACCAGGGTTTATCAACCTCAGTACTATTGACATTTTGGACTGGAAAATTCTTTATTGTGAGAGGCTGTCCTGTGCACTGTAGGATCACTGGCCTTTACCCAGTAGATGCAAGTAGCACCCTACATATACACCAGTCATGACAATTAGAAAACCTATGCCAAATGCCCCCGTTGACAACCACTGATCTAGATGTAGAAAGAATGTAAGAGAATCCATTCATCCATTCAACAGATGCTTGGTAAATGCTGCTCAGTTTTAAGTATCATGTGACTTCAGGTGTTTCTCATAAAAGAAGTCAGTAAAACAGGACTCTTGAATTACAGTTCTAGTCTGGAGACTTTGGACAATATGGCATTGTTTTGGAGGACATGTGCTCTGGGACAGACAGTTCTGGGTCTAATCCATTTACCATTTGGGCATCTTTACCTTGGGCAAGTTACTAACTCTCTTTGAGCAGCAATATCCTTCTCTGCCAACTAGAGATAATAATAATAATACCTAACACATGAGTTTGTTGGGAGGCTTAAATGGGATAATAAAAGTGAGAGGCTGAGCCAAGTGCTAGACACGTAGTAAGTGCTCAAGTGATCCTTATCATAGTTGATGTCTGTCACATCCGGGGGACACAAAGATACTCTTTGGTGCTCTGAGCTGCCAGTTGCTGAACCCACTTCTGTGCCTTTACTTTTAGGATGAGTGCAGTGTTTGTTCTCCTGTAATTGTAGGGAAACTTCGCAAACTTGATAGAGCCTATGGAGTCAGGTGGATCTGGCTCCATTTCCACTGCAATTTTGTCGTTAAAGGATTTAAGAGATTAACAGCATCTCTTCAGGAAGCAGCTTGGAAAGCTCAGCTGGGTGTATTCCAGTGAAGAGGGATTTTCCGAATTTAATCTCCTCTTTGAGGAGCAAGACGTGTGTGTATTTAGACATAAGGAAGGGGGACCTGAATTTCAAGTTAACAAGGAGTTGGTTACTTAGTCTAAGTGCTATCCCCTAGTCCAGGTGATATTAGCTAGAATGTCAAAGCGAGGTAACAGGCAGGTTGCATCATTATCCTTCCTTTCCCTAGTCAGGGGGAGAAATTTGACTATCATGCAGTAGAGAGCTAGCCTAGCTAGTAAAGGCTGGCCTTCCAATCCTCAGTTGCATGAGTAATTTCCTGTGGGAACTTGGACAGATCACTCAGCCTACCTGGATATCAGTTTACCTCTCAATTAAATAAGAGAATTATTTGAGAACTGCCAAATTGTGAAATTTAGTTTCCAGTTGTTTCTTTCCCTGCAAGTCTGGAATGTCTGGAGATGGGTGGTGGTCTTCCCACAATCCACATTTCTCAGTCTGAGCCTTCCAAATAATCCAAAGTGAGGGCTCCGGAAGGTTCCAGAACAAGGGGTCGGCTGTGGATGACCAGAGGAAGCATTTTGTTCATTCCCTAAAAGTAGAATTTTCTGAATTATAACCACCCACTACAGATTGGAGACAGGACTTTTTTTTTTTATTTTTTTTTTAATTTTTTCCCCCCAAAGCCCCAGTGGATAGTTGTATGTCATAGCTGCACATCCTTCTAGTTGTTGTATGCGGGACTCGGCCTCAGGATGAACGGAGAAGTGGTGCCTCGATGCGCACCCGGGATCCGAACCCGGGCCACCAGCATCGCAGCGCGCGCACTTAACCACCAAGCCACAGGGCCGGCCCAAGACAGGACATTATTGTAGTAACAGTTGTCTAGGGACTGGAGGAAGAATCTAGCAAGAAATTGGGAGAAAAGAAAAGGTCATTTATCAAGGGCAAAAAGTAAAGATGGCTTGTTCTCATTATTGGGCATCTCAGGTTCAGCCCCTATATGAGGCCTTCATATGCAGTGTGTTTGCCATCCAAGTGTCTTCAAAATGTTGAATTTAAAGGTTTTTAGGTAATCTTGTATAGTCCCATCAGTCCTAGGCATCACCACTCACTTCTGTTTGGCTCATGAAGACATTTGAGTCTTGTTTCCACCAAGTTTGAAATAAATACACTGCTGGCATGCTGGCAGCAACAAATCGACTAGCAAAACAAAAATAAAGGTGAGGATGGTTTTACTCTTGGCCAAGAAGGTAAAAGGTAGCTTTTTTAAAAGGCCCAAGAAAAATTAGCTACACTAGACAAAGAACATTTTCCCCATAAATATGGGCACTAGAATGTTTTATCAGGAAGTAATGGTGATGATGATAATTGTTGATATTATTCTAAGTTATGAACTTCAACATGTACATGCATAAAGATAATAATAGTAGCAATAACACTAATAATTACTATTCTCTTTGGCCATGTTAACTTGCCTTGACTTTGTTTCCCTTCATTTTAACACGCAGAGCTAGATATGAATAGCCTCACTTTTCAGGAAAGGAAATAACATCTTAGTAAGGGGAAGTGAGTTGCCTAAGGACACACAGCTGGTAAGCAGAGGAGTCTAAGTGGTCCTCTGACTGGGTGCCCTCTTCAAATGCTGACTCTGCCAGTAACTCTAAATTTTGTCTCCTTTTAATATGTCAGTTTCTTTGTGAAATAAAGAGGATGGACCAGATAGTTCTTCAAGTCTCTCCTTGCTTTAATATCTTCATTTTTCTAGGTAGTAAATTTTTTATTTAGGTATATATCCCATGAAATGAAATACCTAATAAGACAATGAGACTTCTGTGTGTTTTAATTTAATGCCAAGGGGCAGTAGATTATACCTCCCCACACCCAAACTTTATCAAAAGTCATTTCTATTGCTACAATGAAAAGAGAAGTGTACAAGAGCAGTGGGTTAACGTGGAGTCAGGGGCCTCAGGTTTCTAGTCCTAGCTTCACCACTGCAACCGCTGCTGTGACCAAGACACTAAGCCCCTCTGGGGCCTCAGTTTTGTCATCTATCAAATGGGAATCACAATGCCCAACTTGTCACACAGGATTTAGAGATGGAAGCTTGCGTGTGTGGGCGAGGGAGTCCAGCACTGGGGGACACTGAAAGAGTGTTGAAGTCACAAAATAAATGGAATGACGAAGGAGTCCACAGCAGGAAACCTGGCTTCAGCTCCTTGTTCTCTAACTAATTATCCAATGTGTCATGTGAGTGTCAGTTTCTTCATTTGAAAAATGGAAGCATTGGTCTAGATCAGCATTCCTAAAACTATCTGTCAGGGATGAATATCCTTCAAAAATGTCTGAGAGATATAGATTTGGAAAACACAGCATACTCTATCCTCCTCTTAAATATTGGCATTAGCATATTGAGATGCTTTACAGTAAAGAAACTCATTTAGTTTTATTTAACTCATTTGCCAAATTTAGTTGACTATGGAACTCTTTTTTCTGGAATAGTTGTTAACATCCCGTGAACCACAATTGGGAAATTCAGGATTAGATGGTGTGGTTTTTCTGAGGAATTATAAAGAGAGATTGTGATTTATCTGTTGTATCTATGTTACATCTACAAGTATTGGGGATCATTTTTCTTTCTTCTCTTCTGTCATCTCTCTATGTCTCACATAAAATTAACTTCGCCTTCTTAGTTGGAGGGCCAGCAGACATGTACATATGTGTGTATATTTTATTAGCAAGTATTTTGAACAGCACTGTGCCTACTACTGTGGTAGATTTTATGGACAATGGAAGAACAATATAAAATATAGTTCTTTAACCTCCACTGTGGACTTGACTATCTATGAGGGAAGACCTAATGCTGAACGATTTTCTGATTGTTTTATTTTATTGAATTCTGTGGCACTTAATGTGATAGAAGGCAAAAAATAGGTATCATGATAGGCTGAGGTGGTTAGAGGAAGCTTTATGGAATACATGAAATTTTGTGTAGACCTTGAAAATTTGTGCAATATAATGTTGTCAGGTAGGAATAATATGGAACAGATAGGGATGGAGCCAGGATGTGAAGGGCAGGAAAAGTATCTGGACTTGGTACAGTAGACACTAGCAGCCATCATAAGTTTTTGAGCAAAGAAAGAGCGTGGGGGAAATGAGTTTTAGTGGAGAGAGATCTGGGATGTGAGATCAGTGGGAGGCCTTTGGTGTAATCCCAGGACAGGTGACTGGATATAGTAAGGTATTGTCATGCAGGAAGAAATACATTGGATTTCACCTAAGAAAAATTTCATTTGTGTCCCAGTTCTTTTATTTGAAAAGCACCCCCCATTGGGCCAGCCCAGTGATGTAGTAGTTAAGTTCACGTGTTCCGCTATGGCGGCCCGGAGATCGCAGGTTCGGTTTCTGGGTGTGGACCTACGCACTGCTCATCAAGCCATGCTGTCCCATGTACGAAAAATAGAGGAAGATTGGCACAGATGTTAGCTCAGTGACAATCTTCCTCAAACAAAAAGAGGGAGATTGACAACAGATGTTAGCTCAGGGCCAATCCTCCTCACCAAAAAAATAAATAAAATAAAAATTTTTAAAAAGCTCCCACCTTTATAAATACTTTATAATTAATTTAATGATTTATTTAAAAGTAATTGTATTAGTTTTTGGTACCCTTTTGCTTCAGCTACCCATTTCCCCTCCACGGATGCCGTTATAATTAACAATGTCTTGTGCATCCTTCTAGAGCAAGTTTCTCAACCTCAGCACTATTGACATTTGGGAATGGATAAGTCATGGTTACGGGGGCTGTCCTGTGCGTTGTAGGATGTTTAGCAGCACCCTTAGCTTCTACCCACCAGATGCCCGTAGCACCCCATCCTCAGTTGTGCCAAAAAAGTATAGCTGCTGACAGTGCCATATCTCCCTTGGTGGGCATAATCATCATGGTTGAGACCCACTGTTCCAGAGATGTTTTATAAAGAGGAATCACTGTACTAAAAGATAAGGCAATGTTAATATGATTTTTGTGTAAATAAAAAAACTAGGAAGACTGAAAACTGGCTTCAAGGACTCAGGCCTATGTAAATGGAAGAAAACTACAATGTCAGCTATGATGCTTCTGGCTGCAAGTATCAAATATGCAAACTTAAACTGTCTTGAACAAGAAGGAAACCCACAGCTCACTTGACAGGTGGTCTTGAGGCAAGTCAGACTTCAGGTTTGATTGATTCAGGAGTTCTCAGTGTCATCGTGGACTCAGTTCTTTCTGGGCTTTGGGCCTGTCACCCATTGCATTGGGCTCATTTCCCTCTGGGTTGTGAGATGGCTACCAGCAGCAACTGTGTCTAATTGCTTCCTTATTTGTGTCCAGTAGACAAATAACCTGACTCACTAAAGATTAATAATGCTTCTTTCCCAGGAACCACCAAAAATCCTCTCTTCATGTATTACTGGCCCAAATTGACTTAGCACCCTACCCTATACCCTATTCCCTAAGCCTCTCACTGACACTGTGGGTAAGATCAGCTTTGTAGAGTGGATATTGGGTTCTTAACCATAATATTCCCTAGACAATCTTTCAATGGAAAAGAGATAATCAGATAACTATGGAATATGGTGAGTTCAGGGTGGTACTTGATGCATTTTGAGCCAATCACCATACATACAAATTTAGTATTTGGGTCAGTGAAAATACCACATTGAATGTAAGTTGGTTCATGAAAACACTGAAAGGAAGAATTTACTGAGCAAGCATGAAGAGGGAAATGGGCATAGAGGGTCAAAAACCATAACCTTGGAGGAAATGGGATATTGGTAATTAAGTAAATCAATAGTTTGAGAGCTTTGGTCTTGGTTGTAAACAGAGTTGGCTCAGCCACCTGTTGGGCATGTGATCTTGGCCAAGACACTTTTTCTGTTTTATTTTCCTTATTTACAAAATTGAGAAAGTAAGACCTTCCTCATAACGCTAGTGCAAGGATTAAGTGAGGCAGTGCACACAGAGCCCTGAACCAAGTGACAGAGCATCAGAGAGCGTTAATGAACAGTCACTGGTGATGGGAGGTGAGGTGACTGTCACTGAGCTGGGACGTGTAAGAGGAGTGAGCAGAGAGGAGTAAAGAGAGGCCATTGGAAGAGGAGGGCAGGTGCCTGTGATCTTGTGGGAGGAGAGGACTGCTCCAACATCCTGGGAGAGCTTTCAATAATGTTCTAAAATACCCCATCTCCAGGTAAGCATCACGGCACTTTAAAATTTAGTTCAGCCCTGAGCTATTTAAAGTCCTGTCAATGTGCAAAATTTGCCAGCTCAGACAGGAAGTTATTTTAGACCATCTCTCCCTTCACACTACCTCATTCCTTTCCTTATGGCAAAAGACAAAAATCAATTATTTAAGCTCCCCCCAAAAAAATCAACCTAAATCTGGGAAATATGCTCAATGTTTTTAAGAATATTTAGTATTCCATGAGCATTTAAATGTGGTATTACCTTGCCCCAGGTACAATATCGTCTTTGATTGCAGATTGGTACCAAAGGAAAACATCTGTTCCATGGGGGTTTTTTTCAGTAAAACAGAATGTAGAGTATGTCCATTATCAAAGCAGGATGTGCTCAGATTGTCAGCCTAGATGCAAATGTGGTGGCATTTTATAGCCCCGGATTTTATAAACCTATTTAAAATATTATTCTACTGTTTAACAGACTTGGCTACAAATATTCATCTATTACATCAAACATACATTTGTCAATCACCTACTATATGCAAGGCGTGGACTGACTTGTTGCCTGTACAGAGATTCCTGGGTGGGGTAGAAGATAGAGACCTAGAAGGATTTAACATTTACTAGGCATGTGTTCTGCTCCAGCAAATGAGCTAGAAATAGGATATGCTGGATAGAAATACATGTGTTATTTTGTCTAATCCACTTTGCCACCTCATTGCACTACGCTATGTTCGTTGTGTCTACTATCAATGGAGGCATCAGCTTTTCTTTGGTTACATGAACTTTAGGTACTTTGTTCATATGCTAAATGTTCATTAATAGCCTCTCATACTCTTGGCTTTCTATGCCATTGCCTAACCTCAGAGCTAATAGGCAGTTGGACTGAAATTCTTATGTCTAATTCCGACTATGGTGTCCAAACCGTTTCCACTAAATAACTCTACTTCAGAGGTGGACAAGAAGTTATCACTGCCACCAAGAAATTTACTGTCTCATAGGTGAGTGAAAACTGAACATAAATAACCATTATCAGCATCATAAAAACAATAGCTAAGAGTATTGACCCCTCCCTTACTATAAGCCAGGCACCAATCCAAATGTTTTACATACCTTAACTTATTCCATCTGTACAACAAGCCCCATGAGGTTTCTACCCTTATTAGACCAGTTCCACAGATGGGGAAACAGAGGTGCAGAAAACGTAAGTAAAAGCTGACACACAGAGTTAGGAAGAGGTGAATCCAAGATTTAAAACCAGTAAGTCTCTCTTATAGCTCTTGACCACCGTGCCACCTCTCATATAACACCTCTCATATGTGGTAACCATACTACAAGGCTACAAGTGCACGGATCCTAAGAGAAGTACAGATAAATCGTATTTCTTGTCTGAGTAAATAGAGAAGCCCTTGGGGGAGGAAGTGAGATTTGTTCCCGTCTTGGAGGAACAGGGAGGATTAGGTTGTTCAGAGATGGGGAAAAGGGCATTCCAGGATAAGGGCTTTCCAGCTGTGGGCAAAAAGGGAGGAGATGCTGGTGCCTACGCGTGGTATTTGTTTCACACTCTAGTTGGTTCAGTGTTAAGCTAGAGGATGGCTTTGCTCCCCCTTTCACCCTCCACCTCACTGCCACCATCAACGCCTGTGCAGTGCAAGCCTGGGACACCTTGGCAGCCCCGTGAGAGCTCACTTTATGTGCATTGATTTATCCTCAGATTCCTCTGTCCACAGATACATCACCAAGCACTCCTGCTCCCAGAGTCAGTGAAGGGAGGTTTATGACTCAATTTTAGTCATTGGCTTGTGCAGACAAGTGGCTTCAGTTGTGGAAGAGTCCTTTGAAATAAAACATGATTAGATTCCCTCTCCCTGAGCCCCCTCTCTTGGCCTGTGATTCCCTCTGAGTTAAAGCTCAGACCAGGACTTGCTGGAGACCTTTTCCTCTGTGAACTAAAGAAGGTCCTTGATTAGCAAGTAGAAATTTAAGAATTGGGACACATGCTTTTTAAATGTGGGATTGAAAGATTAGGAATTAACATGCCGTACAAAGATGGCACCTGACTTTTCACTTTCTTTTCCTGCCTTTGTAGTCATCTTCTTTGCTTCAGTGAGGTAAATAGTTATGAGATACAGAAAGGCATTTTTCCAGAAAGGCATCCCACTTAGTATACATCTTCCTTCTCGACTTGACTGTCTCACCCTTCCAGTATTCCTACTACCCTTCCAGTATTCCTACTTAGACTCAGCTATTGTTCCTCCTACCTAAACAGAATCCTGCCCCCAGGTCTTTTATGACCTTGTCCCCATGCTCACCTCATCAGTCCTTAACCCTTGCCCCTCCAACAACACAAGCATCCTCAACCTCACGGCCTTTGCACTTACTTTTCTTCCTACTCAGGAAGTTTTTAGGTAAGATATCTATCTGTCTCATCCCCTTCCTTCATCCAAATCTCTGCCCAAATTCTCACAATTTCAGAGTATCCTTCCAATAAAAAATTTGCCATTCCTAATACTTAAACCTTGTTGTATTTTTCTTCTCAGCACTTATCACTACTGGACTTATTAATTATTTGCTTTCTGTCCAGCAATCCTTTCCTGCACACACACACACACGCACACCCCCTGGATCTTCTCTAACCTTCCAGACTATTGCTCTCACAATGTCACAGTCAAGTCTGTCTTTCCTTGCTGCTCCCCATGATTGTAGATGTCCATGTGGAAGAGGGCAGGGACTTTTCTCTTTTGTGTTCTGTACCTTTAATGCCTAGAACAGCACCTGACACATGGCAAAAACATGATAGTCATTGAGTGAATGAAAGTGTGAAGTGGAACGAAATGAAGGAGAAAGGGAGAGAAGGAGGAAAGAAAGAAGAAGAAAGGAAGAGAAAGGAAGAAAGAAACCATCCATGATTGTTCTGTTTCCATGTTTGTTAGGTTAACCGCGTTGCAGTGACTTTCAGTTCTAAGAGATAATTCTGGTCTATCAGTCTCCCCATTGATACTTGCTAATGTACTGCATGCCACCCTTGGTACAGAAATCACCATTTCCTCATTCTTCCATTCTCTGCTTTCTCACATTCTGCTTTTCCCCATAGTTTCTACCAATTTGTCCCCATTCTTCCAAGGCCTGATGAAAATGTCATCTTGCCATGAAGCCTTTGCCCACTAATAGGAATGAATGGAGTTCTTTATTTTTCTCTTCACTTCTGCTGACCAGGGCACCCTGGGACATTTTATTTACCTTTTTTTCTTTGATTACTTGTGTTTTTGGTGTCATATGTGAGAAGCCTACTCCCTAGTCCATGTCATTCATATTTACACCTATGTTTTATTGTTATAGTTTATAGTTTTAGCTCTTACATTTAGGTCTTCAATCCATTTTTAGTTAATTTTTATATATGGTATGAGGCAGGAGGCCAAATTTATTCTTTTACATGTGGATGTCTGGTTGTCCTGGTGCCATTTGTTAAAAAGACTGTTTTTCCCCCACTGAACAGTTTGGGCATTCTTGCTGAAAATCAGCTATGAATATTCATGTACAAGTTTCTGTGTGAACATATGTTTTCAGTTTTCTTGCTTTTATACCTAGGAGTGGAATTTCTGGGTCATGTGATATATTATGTTTAACTTATTGAGGAACCACCTGCCAAACTGTTTTCAACAGTGGCTGTACCATTTTTCATTCCCACCAGCAATGCATGAGGTTTCCAATTGCTCTGTGTCCTCACCACCACTTAATGTTTTCTTTTTTGTTGTTTTTATTATAGCCATCCTAATGAGTATGAAATGGTATCTCATTGTAGTTTCCATATGCATTTCCCTAATGACTAATGATGTTGAGCATCTTTTCATGTACTTATTAGCCATTTGTGTATGTTTTTTGGAGAAATGTGTATTCAAATCCTTTGTCCACTTTTTAATTCAATTATTTGTCATTTTACTGTTCAATTGTAAAAGTTCTGTATGTATTCTGGATACTAGACCCTTTTAAGATATGTGACTTGCAAATATTTACTCTCATCCTGTGAGTTGTCTTCACTTGCTTGATAATGTCCTTTGGCACAAAAATGTTTTTATTTTTTGATGAAGTCCAATTTACCTTTTTTTCTTTGATTACTTGTGTTTTTGGTGTCGTATGTGAGAAGGCTACTCCCTAGTCCATGTCATTCATATTTACACCTATGTTTTATTGTTATAGTTTATAGTTTTAGCTCTTACATTTAGGTCTTCAATCCTAAATCCTTCCATCCATAAATGTATGGGTTTATTTCTGGACTCTTGATTCTGTTCCATGGGTCTATATGTCTATTCTTAAACCAGTACCACCCTGGATTACTGCAGCTTTGTAGCAAGTTTTCCAATGGAGAAGTATGAGGCCTCCAAATTTTTTGTTCTTTTTTAACATTGTTTTGGCTATTTGGGATCCTTTGCCTTTCCATGTGAATTTTAAGATCAGCATGTCTATTTCTGAAAAAAAGGCAGTTGGAATTTTGATAGGAATTGCAGTGAATCTATTGATCAATTGGGGGAATATCACCATGTTAATGATATCAAGTTTTCCAACCCATGAACATGAGACGTTTTTCCATTTATTTAGGTCTTCAATTTCTTTCAACAATGTTTTGAAGCTTTCAGTGTATGTGTCTTGCACTTCTTTGGTTAAATTTATTCCTGTTTTTTTGTATTCTATTATCAGTGGAATTGTTTTCCATAATCTTTCAAGTTTTAGGTATTTCTCCTTTTGAAGATTCATCTTTCCTGCCTGAAAATTTCCATTTCTTAAGTCAATCATCACATCTCACATGTTTAATTACATGAACAGTGACTTGAATGCCTTATATCTAAAACATTTTCTGACATAAATGACAAAAAAAAGACAGATGCAAGGATGGGCCCAGAGTCAGGCTTCATAACTTATTTACCTTCCTCCAAATAAGCTAAGCTCGGTCGATCTTACTGTGTTCCCTAGTAGAGCAGAGAACACCTTAAAAGAGAATTTATCCTTCTCTGATGCAGGTCTGCCCTTCCTTGTTACTGTTCTACTGCCATGGTCGAGAGTATTCTTCCTCCGTTGTATCCCTCTGCGTGCTATAGATACACAATGCTAATCTACAATCAGGAAAATCATCCATGGTTAGCAATGGCTTAAAATGGCTTCTAGCTAAGAAGGTCCTCATGGGTTGTAATTTCATTGAGTTAATTTTTACATCCCTATGGCTCCTCCGTTTTGCTGGAGTTGTGCTAAATAAATATTTGTGAAATGAACAAGACAGGAATCATCTCTTTAGACTCAAGCTAGTTTAAAGTAGGGTAAGAACCAATGTGAAATCAAATTTTACATTTTACTCTTGGCTTGGCTGGGAAATATGTTAGACCTTTCTTAGACATTTTATTTTTTGATGGAAAACTATATAAATCAGGACATAATGTGAGAATTTTTGTAGACTTAAATATTCACTTTTCTGAAACTGTGGTTATGAACTATGTACCAGAGGGTCATATTTATAAACATGGAGTCAAATGATTTATTACATAATAATTTCTACTGTTTAGATACCTAATGTCACAGGATTTAGAATCAAGAGGACATTGTGAGTGATAATGTGGTCCTGGTGTGTCAACTCTTAATTGTTAGTGCTTTCCCCACCTTTAACGATTTTCTGGCTGTGGAAGATGAGTAGCTTTGACTTTTCTCTTTTTACTAGTGGGTACTCTTTGTTTGAGAAAATCAACCCCGGCTCTGAATTTCCCATCTGCAGAATATTTCTATCTTTTCAATATTTTCCCAGGAAGCTATCAGCTGGTTGATCATTTTCAGCCTGCCACCCGCATGGTTACATCTGCATCTGAGGAGGATGTTGAAGACTCCATAGCAACACCATCTGTTGTTCCCAGAATGTTTTCTCTCAGATAAAGATGGGAGGAGTTAGTCATAATTAGGCAAGTTGCATGCTGGGATCAGAAGCTGATTTGATTTACCAGGATTTCTGTACCAATAAGTCCTGCTGGCCATGTGGGTACTCGCGAATTCAGGAAAAGTTAAAACTAACACAGCTATCATGGGTTCTAGCTTTTCATAGTAGAACAGGAGTCAGCAAACTAAAATCACGTGTTAGGGGCCAGCCCGGTGGCATAGTAGTTGAGTTCACACACTCCGCTCTGTCGGCCCGGGATTCATAAGCTCTGATCACGGGTGCGGACCTATGCACTGCTTATCAAGCCATGCTGTGGCAGGTGTCCTATATATAAAGTAGAGGAAGATGGGGATGGAGGTTAGCCCAGGGCCAATCTTCCTCAGCAAAAAGAGGTGGATTGGTAACAGATGTTAGCTCAGGGCTAATCTTCCTCACACACACACAAAAATATCATGAATTATATGCAGCCTGTGGCCTGTTTTTATAAATAAATTATTATTGGAACACAGCCATGCCCATTCATTTATGTATTGTCTGACTGTTTTCAGGACATAGCAGAATGGAATAGCTGTGGCAGAGACTGAATGGCCTGCAGAGCCAAAAATATTTACTATCTGACCAGACAAAGTTCCCGACCCTTGTATTAGAAGATTATTAGAAGAAAATTTTGTACTGTTACTAGATTTGTATGACCTTCATGTGAGGCACATGTCTATTTTAGATTTGAAATCATTAATAACAGAGTATCACCACCTCCAGGAAGCCTTCCATGACACTTCCGTTGCACTCCCCATTAAGCTGGGCGTAATGCTTTTTTCCTGTCCTCCTGTAATACTGTGGGCAGGTCTAAATTACTGCGTGTACCTTATTATCTTCAATAACTTAATATCTAAAATAATTTCTATGTCTGCTATTTCCTCTAGGCCTGTGAAAATTCTCACATTATGTCCTGAGTTAGACAGTTGTCCATCAAGAAAAGGAACCATTACCATTCTTGGGGAAGGACTCTGCCATATTTGTTTTCCTGGTGCCTAATATTAATACGTAGGGCAAAAATTGAATGAACTCAAAACATCTTAATGATTGAATGAATGGATTGAATGAGTTATTAACAAAAAAGAAGATATTTTTTGACTCTCTTTCAAAGGTAGTTTGGGATAGTGGTTACGTGTGTGGTCTCTGGACTCCAATTTCTTGAGGTGAAACTCCATTTGCACCTCTTATGAGCTCTGAGTCTTTGATCAAGTTACCCATCCTCTCCCACTGCAGCTTGCTCACCTGTAAGATGGAGATACCAGTACTACCTGCCTACTCTGTCTTTGTGGAAGAGGAAATTATATCATCCATGTGAGGTTTCAGCATGGCACCTGACACATACTAAGTATTCAACATATGATGGCCATTACTGGTAACTCTCATTATTTCTTTCGACCAAAAGTCAACTCCCTATCATGTCACTGTTGGTTTTGTCACACTTCTGAGTTATTGCTTGTGAGTGTGCGTGAATATAGCCTTCCTACAAACAGCCCATTTTTTGACTCCTATTGTGTCATACGCTGACTGCACCAATCACTGGGGATAGAAAGATGAATCAGATGTCATTATGATCCTTAAGTCTTTCATAATCTGGTACACTGAGCCTAGATGTGCCGGCTAGGAAAGATATGTAGAGTGCAGTCACAAACAGGGGTCGGAGATTGATCATCGCGAGGGATTATTGCTCTCCCTGCTACGTTTTTATACTGAGGGAACAAAACTCGAAGCAAATGAAATGACGCTGTGTCTAAGGAATTTCAGATACCAGCCCAGGAGTCCAGTGATGGGAGCAGAGAAACCTCCAGATCCTCAATGTGCCTGTAGATACTGTTTCTGTCTGCACGTGCAGATGGCCCTAGTAAAAAAACAACAACAAAACACTCAGGTTTTCCGACCTGAGAAAAAAGTTCTGTACTCATTGATCTTTGATTAGGTGATATGACTAACAGTACTCTGGAAGGTAAAAGTAGGCATTTGGTGGACGGATTGCCAAGGCCATTTGCTATGCAAAGAATAGGGCTAAGAGTCCTATTCTGGAATCTGACAGACATTGTTGAATCCCAGCTCTACCATTCACTAACTAGGTGACCTTGGGCGGGCCCCTGCCCCTCTATATTTCAGTTTCCTTTTCGGTAAAATGTGAATGGTCATAGTATTAACTCCATCAGTTCGTTGTGGGATTAAATGAGATAACATAAAGTATTAATAGTGTCTGATGTATAGTGAGAACTCAGGAAATATTAGCATTGAAATGTTGATGGAAGTTACATCGAGAGGAAAGCAAAGGCCATCTGGGTTTTGTGTAGCTATCAAGAGTGGGAGTGTGTGAAGGCGGGCCTTTTTCTAGTGGAAGGAAGATGAGGGTTGGTTTTAGTTTAAGCCTCAAGCCTTAGGAACACTGGTGCACTTTCAAAAAATGCCGCTGAATCTCTCAGACCAGGAGGTTCTCCATCATGAAGCCAGCAAGCTGGGACTCCTCCATCTGCCACCCTGACCTTCTCTGGGCTCAGTCTCCGCGTGGCTTCTTCAGGCTGTGCAGTGTGAGAAGGGTATCCGCGAGCCAGAGAGCAGCGTCTCGTTGGTATTATTAATCTTGCAAAGTGGAACTTGGGTATAGTACATGTTGGAACATTAAAAACAAAGGCAAAAAATATGTGCTGTCTAAATGGATATTGAGGCGACTTTTTTTTTTTTTTTTAATAATTTTATTTATTTTTTTTCCCCAAAGCCCCAGTAGATAGTTGTATGTCACAGCTGCACATCCTTCTAGTTGCTGTATGTGGGATGCGGCCTCAGCATGGCAGAGAAGTGGTGCGTCAGTGCGCGCCCAGGGATCCAAACCCGGGCCGCCAGCAGCGGAGCGTGCGCACTTAACCGCTAAGCCATGGGGCTGGCCCATGAGGCAACTTCTGCATAAAAAAAATCTACAATGTCTCCGATATTTCCACAAGAGGTAGAATAGAACAATAATTAAAAACACAGACTTAAGAAGAGATTTCAAATGTGCCACTTTCTAGCTGTGAACACTGGAGCAAGTTACCTAACTTCTCTTCGCTTTCCTTATCTGTAAAGTGGGAATAATGATGCATACCTCTCTGGGATACTGTGAGAGTTAAAGTGTTTTGCTTAGTTCTCGGTCACAGTGGTGGTTAGGCAAGATACTGAGTTCCTGAACCTCCGTAGGAAACACGTGCACTCTCTAATCTTGAGTCTGTTAAGAGATCTGGCCCGTATAAGGGAATTTACCTTCCCAAATACTTCTCAAGAGGAATTTTAGCTCTAGATTCGGAAGGTACTGAGAACACTGTGTTATTATAAAGCAGGGTCTGTTTCTGTTTAATAATATTTATCAATCCTAGGGAGTAAAAATTATGAGTATCTTTATATTTTTCCCTCGAATAGGAGAGGAAGAAGATCAGTATCAAAAGTTTCCATAAAACACCTCCAGTGGTAACAGAGGTCAGAGGTTGGAAATATAGATATGCATTACCATGGTGATGGAGTTAGGATTCTCTCAGGAGCTTATTTTATTTATGGTTAGTTATTTCCATCAGTTTTCCCTCATCACCTTTGTTTTTTCTCAAATTACAAAACAATTTGGCAAGGAAATGGAGCCAGATGTAACAGTTTCCTCTTATATCTCTTAATAGAAGCAAACATGCTATAATGCAATTTTTCTTCCCTCCGCCAGAACTGCACCCTCCCTCAAATTCTCAGCTGCAAAGCAGTAACAAAACCGGTTGGAAGTGGAAAAGCCCTTATTCTCGATGGAAAGTAATTAATGTCTCATCAGCCTGTTGAAGAGGGGAATCTGGAAAGAAATCCCCCCATTTCTCAAAGTTACTGTGAGCTACAACCAGAAATCCTGCTAAGTGTTACCACGAGTTTCCATACGGTGGTGGCATTACTGCGACTGCGGGCTGTATTTGTGCCATGATGAAGG
This sequence comes from Ceratotherium simum simum, assembly GCF_057802395.1. Taxonomy (NCBI): domain Eukaryota; kingdom Metazoa; phylum Chordata; class Mammalia; order Perissodactyla; family Rhinocerotidae; genus Ceratotherium; species Ceratotherium simum. The sequence continues at coordinate 21,598,935 of NC_141903.1, read as the reverse complement.
AGGCTTGTGGAATCCATGAAACTGAAAGACTTTATAATAGAAAACAGTTTAAAATCCAGAGATGGATTTAATTTACAACCAATTAGTAAGTTAATGCAGATAATCATTAGAGTTTAGGATAATACTTCATATTTTTCCCCCATCTTCTATGTTTCATCCAAATGAAATTAACTGAATTTTAATAAGAAGCAATAGGGCTGGCCCCGTGGCTTAGCGGTTAAGTGCTCGCGCTCCGCTGCTGGCGGCCCGGGTTCGGATCCTGGGCGCGCACCGACGCACCACTTCTCTGGCTATGCTGAGGCCGCGTCCCACATACAGCAACTAGAAGGATGTGCAGCTGTGACATACAACTATCTACTGTGGCTTTGGGGGGAAAAAGATAAATAAATAAAATCTTTAAAAAAAAAAAAAATAAAAATTAAGAAGCAATATAGTGTGGTAAAGTGATTGTGAACATTGGCTTTGGAGTTAGACAAACTCCTGACCAATTCAAATCTGTCCTCTGCCTGTGGTTCCTGGATGAATTTAAATGAGTCAGTTTACATTCTTGATCTTTAGTTTTCTCATTTGGAAAGCAGATGGTGGATAATGTCCACAGTGAGACTGTTATTGGGTTGAGATGGTCCAGTGCATGTAAAGCTCTAACTCTAGCACATAGTATATACTCTATAATAATAGCTGCTATTGCAGTTAGTTATTAGCCATGGAGGTTCAGTAACAACTTTATTAATTAGAATTCACTCCAGGGGGGAGAGAGAAATGCACAGGTAAAACCAGTCTTAATGAAGGATAAGACTGAATTGAAGAAAACCTGGAGAGATGTTCCGTTCTGTAACTCCCACCCGCTTACAGAACATCAAGTCCTTCTGTTGACAAGATTTGATTCTTCTTCCACATTACAGGCCTTTTTGGAAGTCATTTTCCAACTTTGGCCCTCAGTTTTCCTTCTCTGCAAATTAAGAAGTTAGAATAAATGACCTCTGAGGACTTTTCCGGGTTTGACTTTCTGGAGATTCTCCCAGGATTGTTCCAAGCCATTTTTTAAGCCATTGATAGAAATATTTATCCTTACCTGAATATATGAAATAAAGAATGGTTCTTCTTTTGAAAGGAATTAACCAGCAAGACAGTAGCAAGAGACTGGCTGAAATTTATCCAGCCTTGTGTTAGTCCAATAAGCAAGGCAGTAACACTCTTGGGAAGGTTTCTCTGACTATTCATGCTTGGATAACTTAGTTTTGATGAGTTAGAAACAGAGATCAGAACTGTTCCTGTTAGGGTAGGGGTCAGGGTCCCCTGCTTCTCTGAAGGTAGAAATAATTAACCTAATGGTATTGAATGGATTTAAGTGGCTTTCCAGTATCTGAGCAGGTTCCTCAGGTCACTCCTTCCAGTAGGGGTGCAATCTACAAATGGACCAATTTTTGTTACACATTACATCCTTTTTGTTCATTGGCGTATTAAGATGTGGTCTATGGAAAGAATACTAAATTTAGAGTCAAGAACTTAGGTCTAAATCCCAGCTCCTACATCCATGATCTTGGATAAGTTACTTCACCTTTTTTGCTGAATTTCAGCTTCTTTTTAAAATGGGGGTAGTCTTGGGCCGGCCCCGTGCCGTAGTGGTTAAGTGCACGGGCTCCGCTGCTGGCGGCACGGGTTCGGATCCTGGTGCACACCAACACACTGCTCGTCAGGCCATGCTGTGGCGGCGTCCCACGTAAAGTGGAGGAAGATGGGCACAGATGTTAGCTCAGGGCCAGTCTTCCTCAGCAAAAAGAGGAGGATTGGCATAGATGTTAGCTCAGGGCTGATCTTCCTCACAAAAAAAAATAAATAAATAAAATAAAATAGCGGTAGTCGTACTCCTATTAGAGGATTACCATGAGGAGTAAGTAAGATAACTCATACAGAGCCCCAAGCACGTGTGTTGTATGTGCCAGGAACTTGATAAATAAATAAATGAGTATTTATTCTTTCATTCAACAAATATCTACTGAGCACTGACTATGTGCTAGGCACTGTTTTAGCTACTTGGGATACATTAGAGACCAAAAACAGACCAAGATCTTGTATCTTTGGAGCTTTATTTCTAGTGGGGGGAAACAGACAATAAACAATAAACATAGTAAAGTAAGTAAATTACGTACTATGTGAAAAGGTAATAATTACTGTGGGGGCAAACAGAAACATGTAGCATGGTATACAGGACATGAAGGGCCAGGGAGAGTGGGGCAGAAGAGTGGGGGAGGTTGTAGAATTAAGTTGGGTGGTCAGGGTAGGCCTCTTGAGAAGCTGCCATTTGAGCGATGACATGAAGGAGGTGAGGGAATTAGCTATGAGGATATTTGTTGGAAAAAGCTTCCTGGCTGAGTTGCAAAGGTCCTGAGGCAGGAACATGCTTGTCGTGTTGAGGAACAACAGGGAAACCAGTGTGACTGAAGCAGAGTGACCAAGGAGGACAGCAGGAGATGAGGTCAGATGGGTGATAGGACGTTGCAGATCATTGTAAAGGCTTTAGGTTTTACTCATAGGAACAGGAGGAGACATTGAAAGATTTCGAGCAAAGAAGACACATCTATCTGGTTTACATTTTCAGAAAGACCCCACTCAGGTAGCTCTTTTAGGACAACAGTGGTGCGGGGAGAGGGAGGCAAGGATAAAATCAGGGAGACCAGATAGAGGCTGTTGCAGAATTCCAAGTAACCGGTGATAGTGGTCTGAGCCATGGGGTAGTAGGAAGGGATCAGATTCTGAATATAATGTAGAGGTCCCACTTTCCACCTACCTTTAGTTTCTTGGATTGCAATAATAATATTTGCCTAATTAACTTAAAGAGCTATTAACAGGAGACAGATGGTGATGAGAGATAATTATTCACACTCTGAAATAGGCACAGCACGAAGTACCCGTCCACCCTCTGAGGTGGGTATAACTATTAACTCTCCTTGATAGATAACGAATTGGAGGCACAGAGAGACTGAGTGATACATTCAAGGTCTCACATTTCCTAAATGTTACAGCTGGGAGTCAAAACCCGTCAGTCTGACTCTGGTGCTGTGCTGTGAGGATGTGGTCTGTGCAGGGTGAGGCGTCCTCTAAAGACTCGATAGACTGTTCTCTCCTCGCTCACGTTTTTCAGACTCTCAAAGACAGATTCGCCACACTCAGTATCTTTCCTCTCTGGGATCATTATCAAAGAATGAGAACCTAAATGTGATGCTTAATGATAGAAAAAAATTTGCCATTTGAGATGCTGGTTTGTTGGTTGGTTGGTGAATTGATTTATTGGAAAATAAGAAAAAGTAAAGAACAAGCAATCATATCAAAACACTTTTTTACTCTCCCAATGTCACAATGCATTTAAAAATTTTTTAATTGGGGTAAAATACACATAAAATAAACTGTTAAGTGTACAGTTCAAATTAAGTATGTTCACATTGTTATGCAACCATATTCACCATCTGTCTCCAGAACTCTTTTCGTTTTGCAAAACTGAAACTCTGTACCCATTAAACACTAACTCCCCATTCCCCTCTTCTCCCAGCCCCTGGCAACAACCACCATTCTACTTTTTGTATCTATGGATTTGACCTCTCTAGGTACCTCATATGAGTGGAATCATACAATATTTGTCCTTTTGTGATTCTTATTTCATTTAACATCATCCATCTCAAGCTTCATCCATTTTGTAGCATGTGTCAGAATTACCTTCCTTTTTAAGGCTGGATAATATTCCATTGTCTGTATATACCACATTTTGTTTATCCGTTCATCTGTTTTTTTTGTTTTGTTTTGTTTTTTGTGAGGAAGATCAGCCCTGAGCTAACATCCATGCTAATCCTCCTCTTTTTGCTGAGGAAGACTGGCTCTGAGCTAACATCTATTGCCAATCCTCCTCCTTTTTTTTCCCCAAAGCCCCAGTAGATAGTTGTATGTCATAGTTGCACATCCTTCTAGTTGCTGTATGTGGGACACGGCCTCGGTATGGCCGGAGAAGCGGTACGTCGGTGCGCGCCCGGGATCCGAACCCCGGGCCGCCAGGAGCGGAGCACACACACTTAACCGCTAAGCCACAGGGCCGGCCCTATCCATTCATCTGTTGATGAGTCAAAATACATTTTAAGAATCTTATAGCATATTGACTTAACTGCTTGAATTTTAGAAATAGGATCATTTTATAAGTAGAAAGTAGAAAGTCTCCTGAGTGCTCCTAGACTGTAAAGAGGAGAGATCTGAGGGACTCAGCAACTGATTTGTCTAAATTAACAGGACAGTCTCACAGTTCACAGAACAGAAATTTCTGTTGACTTTTCTTCCATAGAATCGTAAATGTGGAGTGTTTCCCACTGTACATTCTCATCTCATTTATTATGTTTTATTTGGCCTAAATTAAGCTAATCATTTTGTTTGCACAATAGTTTGCTTTTTGGGTTGTATTTAGGTTTTGTGAAAATTTTACTTTCCACAGTAAGTAATAGATTTGTTCAAATATTAACCTTGGGGAAATGCTATTTGACAGTTCTTCAAAGAATTTATAAAACTAATTATAAGTGAAAGTCATTTCAATTTCAATAATTAAAGAAAAAAACCTGCCAGCCTTGGATTATTCTCTTTCAACTCGTATCATAGACCTATCCATCATTATGGTCTCACACATGTCTGTTGACCAATTACATGAATCAGAGAAGTAAACACTTAATTTTTTTTTTTTTGTATTCAGACTGTATTTTAAAATAAAATCTGCATAAACCTAGTCTTAAAAAACTAATAGATCTCTACCAAAATAGAGATATTTCCAGTATTTACTTCTTCAAGTTACTTACATGGCTTATTTTACCTGTTTTAGAGGACAATTATTTTATTTCTATTATTGGAATAAGATCACACCAACTTTGAAAAGCTTAGCATGTCACAAAATCATCAAATCTCATATTGGAAGAAACATTATCTTGAAACTTATCTGGTCCCTACACTCAACCTGGGCTGAATCCACTTGGTGGTCTGTGGTCCTCTAGCCTTTGCTTAAACATACTCAGCCCTGCATTACCCAAACTTCAGTCATCTGAATACCTCTGGCATGATTTGGGGTATAACTATGTGACCTCCTCCCTAGTTTCACTTAATATTTTCTTTTTATAGGACTTCTCTCTGACACTTTCAAAGAGAGATGTAACAGTACTCTCAAGTGAGAAACCAGCGTGATTTCCCATGCATAGAAGGCAGACATAAAAAATAACTATAAATAACAAGATAGTAAGCTTGGGGCCAACTCTGTCTTTGATAAAAATGGAAATGTGGAAGTGTTGCAGAAGTATTAATGTTATTGTATGCCCCAAATGAGACATTATCTTTAACATTATGAAAGGTAGAAGAGAGTTGAAAGGCAGTGACTCTCTTATATGTAATGCCATGATCTGTGACACGTAAACTCATCTTGCATACCAGTGAGTCCAAAACTTTGGGAAACAATGCTCCTTCCTCTCATTCCATCTTTTGAAACAACTTGGATGTTAGAAAGTTCTCCTCTCATTATGTTGACATCCATCTGTATCTATGGTTCACCCCCAAATTATCCCACTCTTCAGAGCCACCCAGAACAAATTCAGTCTCTCCTCCCCATGACAGCCCTTTGGATATTTGAAGACAGCTCTTACATCTAAGCTAGCCTTTTCTTCTCTTGGTTGGATTCCCTCAGTTCTTCCCATCTTTCCTCATATGAAATAATTCTGCAGTGGTATTCACCCACTTTCTGCTCTTTCACTCTTTTTACTGCTTATATTAGTAAGGATTCTCCAGAGAAACAGAACCAATCTTGGTGGATTGATGGATGGATGGATGAGTGGGTGGGTAGGTGGGTGTATGGATGGATGGATGGATAGACAGATAGAAAGATGATAGGTAGGTAGGTAGGTAGGTAGGTAGATAAAGTTTTAAGGAATTGGCTCAGGAAGTCCAAGATACGCAGAGTGGGCTGGCAGGCTGGAGGCCCCAGGAAGAGCCAATGTACAGTTCAAGTCCAAAGGTCATCTGCTACACAATTCCCTCTTGCTCAGGAGAGGTCAGCCTTTTGTTTTATTCAGGGCTTCAACTGATTAGATTAGGTCCCACAGCATTATATGTGGCAATATGCTTTACTCAGAGTCCACTGATTAAAATATGAATCTTATCAAAAAACACCCACCAAGTTGACACATAAACATAACCATCACGCTGCCATTGGTATAGCAGGATGCATTAAGTATCATGATTAACAAAATAAGCTCAGAATAGGTAATTTGTCCAAAGTATGATATACACCTTATTGGAATTTGTAGACCCTTGCACAGGACAAATTCATTATTTTCCTGAAAATTGGAACTAAGCAACCCAGAGATTGTAGTCAGTAAGTGATGGGTGCTGTTTGATGATAGTGATATTATGATTATTATTAGCCATGTTGACAATAACGGTTAACGTGATTTTGGAGTGTGCTATCTGCTTGGCATAGTTCTCACTGCTTTTCTGACATTATCTAATCCTCATAATAACCTGTAGAGTAGGATCACTTTCACTTCTTTTGTTTGGATACAGAACCTGAGCAATAGAAGAATTGAGTAATGTGTCCAGGTTTATATAGAGCTTCTAAGAGGTTGGGGTAGAATTCGGACTCAAATAGTCTAATTCCAGGGTCCATATCATAACCGTTACTTGGTCTTAGCCTCTAGTCTTCCCCCAGTGAACCATTGAGAAGCATTGTAGAATATTCAGGGTGACCACAAAGTTTGGAAACATAGGTGACTAACTGAACATTTAAATGACCAATTAATACCTATAGTTGACTGACTAGAAGGTCCCTCAGAGTGGTTCCCACAGGATGGCCCACTACTCCACACCAGAGTGCTGAGGGACTGCTTGGTTGATCATTTCTAAACCTGGAATGGATGTGTGAACATGTGCAGTGGGATACCTGTGTGCTAGATTTGAACCCTTGTGACATGCTAAAAGTGCAGGTTTATTCAGTAGAAACCAGAAACATCTGAAGCAATGCATCACCGATATAAGTGCAAGGTTAAAGAAAATGTGTTAATACACCACATTTACTGCAGTTTTTCAGTTCATTGAACTATGCATTGCTAATGAGGACCAACACATTGAACATATCATATAATGTCATTGAGCACATCATGTATTGTAATATAATACCATGAAGCCATTTTTATGTATATACGCCAGTGTTTACAGACTTTATGGCCATACCGTATTTACCATCGGATGTTTTCCTTTTTCTGTCTCCTTTTTTAAAGTGTAGAGTCTGGATCTGAACACACTATTCCAGACATACTCTGACTATACATGGTAAAACAGGACCATCTGCCCGTCTTTTTACGTATCACAGTCTAAATGTGTATTGACCTTTGTGGCAATCAGTGAACTGGACGAACTCATGTTAACTTTGCTATTCATTCATCTGACAAACACTTTTTATACCTACTTTATACAAGACACTGTTTTAGGCACTGGGGATACAGCGGTAAACAAAACAAGGTTCCCTGCCCTCATCGAGCTCTTATTGTAATAGGGGGAGACAGATTTTAAAACACAATCAAATAGATGCATAATGCATGTTAGGTTGTGCTGAGCGAAATGGAGAAAGAGGATGCTTCTCTGCTCTTTAAAGGATGGAGGATGAAGAGGCTACTGTGTTGGCCTGGTGGATATCTGGGGGGAGGTAATTCCGGCCATAAGGAACAGGAAGTACAAATGCCCCCCAGGAGGGAAGGCACCTGGATTGTTTGAAGAACAGAAGGAGGCCAATGACCCTGGAGTAGAATTAACAATGTAGGGTAGGGGAGGACTGTTAGGGATTAAAGATTAAAGAGAGAGTAGCAGACAAGATCATGAAGAGTCTTGCAGTAAGGAGTTTGAATGTAAGCCTAGTCATGATAGAAAGCCATTGGAGGATGTTTTTTTTCCCCAGGTGAGTGACATAATCTGTGTTGAATTTGGAAAGGATTACTCTGGCTGCTTTGGGGATAATAGACTTCAGGAGGGCAAGAGTAGAAGCAGGGAAATCAATATGGACTACAACAGCTACTTTTACGTGTCCAAGATAGGCTGGTTTTTAATTATCTGTTTTAATGATTTATAATTTAATTGCACTACAGTTATAAAATGTGTTCTGTATGACACTGGTTGTTTGAAATTCCTTTGTGAACTAGCACAGTGTCAATTTTTGCAAATGCTTTAGTGTATTTGAAAATAATGTAGATCCCCAATTTGTTGGGTGTAGAGTTCTACATATCCATTAGTTCAAATTAGTTCAATATTCTTATTCAGATCATTCACATCCTTGCTATTATTTGTTTGACAGAGTCTGTAATTTTCTAACAGATTTTTGTTAAAATCTCACACTAGAGTTTGCCAAATTTGCCTTATGCTTTTGACTTTTAATTAATCTTTTTTAGCTACATTTATAATTGCATTATTTAGTCATGATTTGTATAGCTTGTTAGATTTTTTATTTTATGTATAGTATCTACCTTATGCATTAGTGCTTTTTGCCTTAAATACTATTTTGTCTGATATTAATATTGATACACCAGCTTTCTCTTAGTAGGTATTCGCCTGGCATATCTTTTTGGCATATCTTTATTTTTAACCTTTCCATATGGTTTTATCTTAAATATTTCTTTTATAAACAGCATTTACTTTAATTTTTTATATATATTATGGGTATGTTTTACTTCTAACATCTTGGTTTGTGTTTCTTCTCTAGTATTCTCTGTCTTTGCTTTTTACTTTTTAAAAATTCTTTCTTTTCTTCTTGTGGATTAATTTTTTTCTATTCCTTTTCTCTCATCTCTTTTGGTTCAGGACCACAGATTGTATTTCAGTTATTTTAAATGAGCATTTTAATCTTTGACATGTATACTTATTAAGTAATTATATCTTCCCTCTTAAATATGATATAGACATCAGTCCACTTTAACTATCCATGAATATCCCTAGCACACATCCCTCCTCTTCTCCCCACCCCATAACACACAAACCTCTCAGCAGGAGTTTGCTCTCTCATGTCACTGAGAACTCTTGAGTTTCCTTCTACTTGGCCTGAGCTAAACACACACTCACCATGGGCTGCTTCTAGACCTTTGTACCAGCAGGCCTGTAGCTGAAGCCCATACTCTACTTAGTGTGTCTGTTTCTGGTCCATGAAGATGGTTATCCACATTTTTTTTCATTGTGGTAAAATACACATAACATAAAATTTACCGTTTTAATCAATTAAAAGTGTAAAATTCAGTGGCACTAAGTACATTCACAATGTTGTGCAAGCATCAGCACCATCTATCTAGTTTACAACTTTTTTTTATCACCCCCAACAGAAACCCTGTATCCATTAAGCAGTCGCTCTCTGGTACCCTCTCCCCCCAGCACCTGGCAACCACTAATCTGCTTTCTTTCTCTATGGATTTGACTATTCTGGACATTTCATATACAGTCATGCGTTGCTTAACGACAGGGATACGTTCTGAGAAATGCGTCGTTAGGCGATTTTGTCATTGTGCAAACATCATAGAGTGTACTTACGCAAACCTAGATGGTATAGCCTACTACACACCTAGTAGGTATGGTACTAATATATGGTACTAATCTTACGGGACCACTGTTGTATATGCGGTTTTCTGTTGACTGAAACACTGTTATATGGTACATGACTATAAATGAAATTGTATAATATGTGGCCTTTTGTGTCTGGCTTCTTTCACTTAGCATTATGTTTTCAGGGTTCATCCATGTTGTAGCATGTATCAGCACTTCATTCCTTTTCATGTCTGAATAATGTCTCATTGTATCAATATACCACCTTTTGTTGATCCATTCGTCTGTTGATGGGCATTTGTGTTGTTTCCACCCTTTAGTTATCATGAATAGTGCTATTATTTGTGTACATTTGTGTATAGGTTTTTGTTTGAACATCTGTTTTCATTTCTTTTGGGTATACACCTAGAAGTGGAATTTCTGGGTACTATAGTAATTCTACATTTAACTTACGGAGGAACTGATAAACTGTTTTCCGTAGGAGCTGCACCATTTTACATTCCCGCCAGCAATGTTTGAGGGCTCCAATTCTCTACGTCCTGGACAACACTTATTATTTTCTGTTGATGATGATGGTAATGATTATTGCTGCCTAGTGGATGTGAAGAGTTATCTGATTTTTGAGTCCAAATACGACTGATTGGTTTTCCATTTGTTGTTATTGTTACGCTAACATTGCTGTAGGCTTGGAGCACAAGGTACATCAAAGCGTGTACTGATCTCTCCATTTCAACTGGAACCTCATGTCAATTCTGGCCATGTTTTTTAAGTGGACAACTGAGTTAAGCATCCAAAGTACCTGACCACATGATACTGTACTTTCCTACAGAATGAGGAAGAGGATACTTTTCTGAGCTGATACAGACTTACACTAATTTGATCAAAGGTTACTTTAGCTGATTTTCTCCTTTGACATCTCCCCTTTTCAACAAAACTAATACAATGCAGACATTACTTAGTTAAGTGAGGGGGCATGGAGAATGCACGTGCTTTTCTTACAAGACCTGAGCTTTCTTTGCAAAAAATTAGTGACAACTACAAAGTCACTCTTCTTCTCTCCCTTTGGACCTGCCCAAGAAATGGGACATATTTGACCTGCCAAGAAGAAAATTAAGAGCACACAAAATAAATAAGACATTTACATATTGCCTGTATTTTTCAATACTTTTTAATTTAATAATATGTCATATTCTTTTATGAATATATGTTTATATTTTATATTCATGATACTCATGATTATGAACATATTGTATATTCATGATTTTTTTACGGTTGTGAAAATAACGCATGCTCATTTCTTTTTTTAGAACAAGAAAATTAAAAGCACATATTATCTGCCCCTTCTTAGGAGCTGTAAGGACTCATGGCAGGAAGGTCATGTAAGGGGTCATGGCAGGAAGGTCCCAGCACTGAGCCTGAGTTCTGGGTCGGGTTCTGTGTGACCTGGGGATTATTACTGCTTAACTTTTCTGTAAATCTGGTAACTACTTGGATACAAAGTGCAGACACTATGCCTCAAGTATGAAATATTTTGTTTGAATACCCCCTTTCCTGCCTACCCTTCCTGAATTCCCCACCCAGGTGGACCTGGGCTAGGACCTCATGTGGAATTAGTGTTTCATGTCCTCACTTGGAATCAACAGTTAGCTACCCTGTCTTCATTCTCCACAAGCCTGGCTCTCATGGCAGCTGGTGAGGAAGGCTTACATGTAAGGAGCAGCATCAACCATAGGACCTTCAGACACCTTTTGTGGTTAAGTTGCCTTTCCATGCCTTCTTTTTTTATTTTTTTTTTTTTTTTTAATTTTTTTTTAATTTATTTATTTTTCCCCTAAAGCCCCAAGCGATAGTTGTAAGTCATAGTTGCACATTCTTCTAGTTGTTGTACGTGGGACGCGGCCTCAGCATGGCCGGAGAAGCAGTGCGTCTGTGTGCGCCCGGGATCCGAACCCGGGCAGCCTGCATCGCAGCGCACGCACTTAACCGCTAAGCCACGGGGCCGGCCCTCCATGCCTTCTTAACCACACCAGAGAGCCACTTACTCTGCCTGGACACAAATGGTATGCAGGACACTCTTCTTATTTTTAAATATCAGTTACTGTTTCCACATGCTGAGTTCTTACTCTTTACTAGGTGCTATGTTGTATGTCTCGCGTATATTATCTTACTACTCACAGCAACCTGTGAGGTAGATGCTGTTCTGCTCACACTTTACATTTTTTTTTTTCTGGTGAGGAAGATCGGCCCTGAGCTAACATCTGCCAATCCTCCTCTTTTTGCTGAGGAAGACTGGCCCTGGGCTAACATCCGTGCCCATATTCCTCCGCTTTATATGGGACACCGCCACAGCATAGCTTGACAAGCGGTGTGTCGGTGCGCGCCCAGATCCAAACCGGTGAACCCCAGGCCACTGCAGCGGAGCGCGCGCACTTAACTGCTTGTGCCACCGGGCCGGCCCCTCTCCTCACACTTTACAATGAGGAGACTGAGATACAGAGAGGTTAAGTTCCCTGCCTGCGTTCACTCTGCTCGCGCATGGAAGAGCCAGGTTCGATGCCCAGCCCATCTGCCTAAACTCAGGCTCTTAACCACCCTGTACAAAGCAGAAACGTTTCACGTCCTAATATCTCTGTCAGTTTGTTGGGGCCGACAGAGCTTATCCACCATCAACATCAGTGATCTCACACACTTTTAAAAACATATATGTTTAAAGGTACAAACATGATGCTAAATTCCTTACATGTGCTATTTTAGTTAATCCTTTCAGCTCTGTGAGGGAAGTACTGTTATCATCCCTGTTTTGCACGTTGTTATCCCCATTTTCCAGTTGAGGAAACTGAGACTGTGTGAGCTAGAGATAGTAGCTCAGAAATGGCAAAGCTGGAGTCTCGACTGAGGGCTGTGTTTCTCCAAAGCCGGACATAACCACAACAGCACACTGCAGAGACAGGCTCGAGTCACCCCAAGGTTACTAGTTTGGGGCTATGTCACTCAGACTGATTTTTTAGGAGGCGATGGCTCCATCAAGTCAGTCAGCATTAGGCTGGGCATATATCTTCAAAAACAAATCCCACAGCATGAGCCAGGCCTATGCAGCAACTGTCTTCCTCTCCATGTGGCAATTCCAGCCCTGCTAGCACTTGTTTCTCTTTGAAAGGCTCACATCATCTGTACCCAGACTGTTCCTGGGAGATGCTTTTTGACTTCCTGGAATGCCACACACCATTCTGTGAAAGGTCGAGATCCAAAGCAAAAGGCCCTCACTGATGGAGGGCGGAAACATGTGCAAACAGAACTAGGAATGTGTGGGGGCCAGCCACACAGCCTGGACCGCTGCTCCCAGATCTAGAAGTGCTCACGAATGCCACGCATGGAAGAATCCTATTTGCAAATGTGGCCAACAGCCAGACAAGTTTGGCCTCCAACGTTTCTGTAACAAAGAATAGAATGGAACCATTTTTGTCTATATCACTTGCCGTATTAGGGAAGAAAAAACTTCCATGAGAAAAGTGTCTCTTAATCTTGTAGTCTGTTGAGTTTTAATGCTGCAATGTTAGAATCAGCTTGACCTCATTGGGGAAAGACTGAGCTGCCTCCTTATACTGCAAAGTCTGTTTACTGACTTCCTCAGAAGCCCTGGTCATGCCTCTCTCCCACTCTGCAGTTTCCCTAACTCTGCCAGCCAGGACCGAAGTCTTTCCTTCATCACAGCTCTTACACTTACAGCTTAGATTACACGTTCCACAGCAGTAGAACAGGAGGAAAGTGCTCAAGTGTAGGGTCCTCAGTCCCGAGTTTTCTCTCTCTCTGCAACTTACCAGCATGCAAGTCTCGCCAAGTCATGCCCCACAATTAGCCTCAGTCTTCTCATCTATAAAATGGCAGTAACTCCTGCTCACTAGGATTGTAGGCATTAGCCAATCCAGCAGGTGTTGTTGAGAGCCTATCATGTGTCAGGTTCCCTGCTAAGCCCTTTCATGGTTTTAAAGAAATCAAGTTAGAGATGTATGTATTTAAAGCAATCAATAAAGTAGCATTTCCCAAAATGGGTCCTGCCGTGTTTTCTGTCAACATGTAGTTTAAGAAAAAAATTCTATGATTAAGTGAATCTTGGAACTGTTGGTGCACAAAGCTAACTAAATTGTGTTGATGTAGGACTTCTCAGAGCTGATAACATACTAACCTGCACTGTGCAGCTAGAAGGAGGAGGAAGGTATGTTGAATTTCCTGAATTTTTTTGCCCACAAAACCTTTTTGGGACAGATTTTTATTTTCTTTTATTTTTAAGAATGGCTATTCTCATATTATGGAAAAGATTTCTACAGAATACTGAGAAATACCAGAAAGAAGGTTCAGGCAGTTACTGAAGCTGGTATCATTTTATATGCTGTGAAGATGAAATTGTCACCTGAGATAATATGTAGTAGAGTGCATTGAACATTGTCAAGTGCTACCTTCATCATCTGTCTCTGATCTCCTATTGGTTTTGGATTGTTATTTGAATGTTAATGTTGTCTTTCCAACCACAGCAAAGGCTCTTGACTACCTCTTACGCTACTGTTACAATGGCTCACGCTGTGCTGGCCACATAGAAGGGTGACTGGTGAGCTCGGGCCTTGGCTTCCCCAGCCAAGCAACGATAAAACATCTGCCTCTTCACACATCCCAAAGCAATCTCTGCGACAGCTGCAACCCTCAGGACTGAGTCCAGGTTACCATATGTCACTTTGGGCTTTTTGATCGGGATGTAGAAGAAGTCATTCTTAGCCAAGGCAACCCATTTAACCCTCATATCTGACCTTAGCCTAAAAGAGGAAAATGTATCAGCATTTTCTTTTCTCCTATGGAGTTAGCTACATTTCAGGAACCTTGACTAGCAAATTAAAATTAATTCATAATTTTATGTCTCCTGCTGAGTTGTTTATTGTATGTGTAATTAGAACCCCTCACCTCCACCAGCCTTTGGTCACATGCACACACCCACCCACCAGAAGAACCACAGATTTTTCACTTCCTGAAGAATTTCATTCAATTCTTTATAACCTCAAACTATGAGAAATTTGACTTGGGATGTTGCCTTTGAGTTAACGATCGCATTTTTATATGTCGTAACCTCTCTTAGGATCCTTACTGATGATTTCTAGAGAAAGCAGCAAGCAAAATTTAAACTGCCAGAAAGAATGAATACGGAAATGAAGATTTTTGTGTGAGAGTTGTCAGCTGAGATAGTTTAATTGTGAATATTTTTATAAAGGAGCTTTTAGTATTCATTGTGGATGTACACTGGAACTTAAAAGATAGGATGTAAGATTGAAAGAAATGCCAACTCTGCACCCCAATATATCAGACTCCGAAGGAATTCATACTTAACATTTCCCAAGCTGAATTCTTAAATTCCCAACCTCCCACCTCCCAAACTCTCCTCGCAAATATTCTCTCTCTTACCGGCTGTTCTCTGACTCAGTAAATGGCCTACTACCTCTCCAATTGCCAAGAAACATAAGAGTCATCCTTGACTCTGCGCATTCCTCATTCCCAAGCCCAATCGCTTATCAACCCCTGTCTATTCTAAAAATATATATGTTTAACCTCTCTACTTGTCTTCCCCCACCGCCACGCCAGTTCTAGCTGCCGTGATTTCTCACCTGGATGACTGCAATAGTCTCCCACCTGGCCTCTCACATCAAGTATTGCCTCTTTCTTGTCAATCCTCACAAGGTAGCCAGAGTGATCATGTTTAAATGAAAATCAGCTCAAATTACTCCCCTGCTTAAAACTCTTCAATGACTTTCCATTTTTAGGGAAAGTTCAATATCGTTTAAATGGCCTATAAGAGCAAAGGTGGACAGATCTATCAGATATTTAGACATACCACAAACTACAGAAGTAAAACAGTATGATATTAATGTAAGAACAGATAGACAATAGAACAGACTAGAAGGCTCTGAGACAGACTCGTATATTTGGGAATTAATATATGATAAAGATGGCATCATATATCAGTGGGGAAAATAACATTCCCTTGGTAGATAGTGTTGAGGAAGATGGCTTCATTTGGATTTCCACCTAAACTGTATACAAAAGTGGATTCCAGAGGCAATAAAGACTTAGTATGAGAAATAAAACTCAAATATTAATAAAAGAGAATATAAAGAATGATCTAGGGCAGGAAAGGATTTCTTTATGAAACCCCAAGAAACCATCCTTAAGGACAAACAAATGAGTTTTCTTACATAAAAATCAAACATTCCCATTCATCAGAGGACAGTGTGGGTACAGTTAACAAAGCTGATGGCAGACTTTGGGGATGTGTTTCCCTCCCTCCTTTGATCATCAAAGTCCAAACACATTGGCCTTTCTCTCTGTCTCTTAAATATACCAAGCTGCCTCCTGCCCCAGGGCCAGTACACATGTCTATCATTCTGTCTGAAAAGTTTTTTCTCCTCTGGTTCATATAACTAATTCCCCCCAATCCCTGTGATCTCAGCCAAAATATCTCTCCCTTAGAAACGACTCCCTTGACTGCCCAAATTAGTGTAGGTTTTCCCTGCGTGTGCTCTCATTTCAACTTCTTCTTTGCATTTATTGCACTCATTGCAGTTGCAATTATATAATCCTTTATGGAACTCTTTATTTAGTATCCATCTTCCTACTAGGTCGTAAGCTCCAGGAGAGCAGAAGCCCACCTGCTCAGTACTTGGCACAGTCCTTTCTGCCTAGAAGATGCCTTTAAAATGTTAATGTAATGAACTGATAAAGGGCAATTAAAAGAGGGCACATTCCATACCACATGCCAGATGAGGGCTACGAGCCCAGGGAAGATTCCAGGCATGATTTAACCTTTATGTCAGCAAGAGTTTGGGGTAACAATTTGTGCCCTTCTTCTCCCTGTCATCTAGAGACTCAACATCTCAACTCTCATTTGTATCCCCTACAGTTCCTTGCACGCCATTAGGTGGGAAACAAAGATTGGTTGAATATCTATTGGTACTGCCTCCTCCCACCACACTCAGTTTTCTATGTATAAACTATTACATCAGCCATGCTTCATGGCTTGCCTTTTAAAAACTCTCTTTGACAGTTGATGTTAACTTTCATTTAATTACTTCTTTTGTTGACAACTCTCACTCTCTCTTGACTCTTAATTTGATCTGAGCGTTCAGTTATTCAGCAAATATTTATTGAAAGCCTAGTGGATGCCAGGAATGTGCCAGGCACTAGAAAAGTTGGCAGTCCCCTTCCAGTGTTGACATGCTAACATGACACCTCAAAAGAATCATTGCACAGAGCAGCCCAACTTAGTTAAATGTTAAGAGAGACCTAAATGCACCCAAATTTGGGCACAGCGCAGAGAGTAGCTGAACAGGAATGTTACCACGGAAAAACTGGACCAGTCCCCAGCTTATTTTGAGTAAGTGTTTCACAATGTAGTTCATTATTCATGACTGGAAAACTTTTTCAAAACAATAGAAGTCTACCCAAGCATCATTAAAAAAAGATATTCCAAAGTAAAATAGAAATAACCATACTGGAGTGTTGTTTTTAAATACTTGTCATGCTTTTAAAAGGGTCGATTCAGAGACAACTAAAGCATCCTATTCAAAATAATGATAATAACAGAGACATTTGATGCTTGCTGAAGATAAACTTACAAACTACCCTTTGGAGATAATTTTAATGACAAATCTAAGTTTGTGATGGTTTTTTTCCCTGGTCACATCAAGAGTTAGTATTATTTAGTGAACATTGATCACTGCAGCCAATACATTATGATGCCTACTGCAAATAAGCCGGTAACTTCTGATTACTCTGTTTTCTCTAAGCTGATCAAGGAAGAATGATAGTGTAGAGAGAGCCCTGGGTGGAGAACTGGCTGTGAGAGGCCTATACACTATTGTTTATTCTGGCATTCCTAAAGACTAAATCCTATGGAAATGGATTTGTTTAAGGTAGAATTTTCAAGTAACATGATCAATCCCAAAGAGAAGTCACACATCCATGATATATTAAGCTTCATGCCTACTCAGAGATGAGTGACTTTCCAAAGTCTCTTCCTGAAATTCCAGATCTTAGAATT
Source organism: Ceratotherium simum simum (assembly GCF_057802395.1). Classification (NCBI taxonomy): domain Eukaryota; kingdom Metazoa; phylum Chordata; class Mammalia; order Perissodactyla; family Rhinocerotidae; genus Ceratotherium; species Ceratotherium simum. The sequence continues at coordinate 21,581,273 of NC_141903.1, read as the reverse complement.
TGGCAGCCTAATATAGCTTTCAAAAAAAAACATTTTTTATTTTAGAATAGCTTTATGTATACATAAAAGTTGTGAAGATAGTGCAGTGTTCTTATATACTTCACACCCCATCTCCCCTATTACTAATGTGTAACATTAGTATGGTTCTTTTGTCACAATTAATGAACCAATATTGGTACGTTATTACCAACTAAAGTCCATTCTTCATTCAGATTTCCTTAGTTTTTACCAAATGTTCTTTTTTTTTTTTTTTTTTTTAAAGATTTTATTTATTCACTTTTTTTCCCCCCAAAGCCCCAGTAGACAGTTGTATGTCATAGGTTCACATCCTTCTAGTTGCCGTACGTGGGACTCGGCCTCGGGTTGGACGGAGAAGTGGTGCCCTGGGGCGCGCCCGGGATCCGAACCCGGGCCGCCAGCATCAGAGCGCGCGCACTTAACCGCTAAGCCACGGAGCCGGCCCCCAAATGTTCTTTTTATGTCCAAGGATCTCATCCAGAATACATTACACTTAGTTGTCATGTTCCTTTAGGTTCTTCTTGGCTGTGACAGTTTCTCTAATTTTCCTTAGTTTTGATGACTTTACCAATTTTGAGGAGTACTGGTCAGTTATTTTGCAAAATGACCCTCAGTTGAGATTTGTCTGATGTTTTTCTCATGATTAGATGGGAGTTATGGGTTTTGAAGAGGAAGACCACAGAGGTAAAGTGTCATTTCTTAACATTCATCAAGGCTGCAAACTGTCAACATGACTTATCACTGTTGATGTTGGCCTTGATCACCTAGCTGAGGTCGTGTTTGTCAGATTTCTCCACTGTGGAGTTACTAGCACCCTTTTCATGCTGCATTCTTTGAAAGGAAGTCACTATGTGCAATCCACCTTTAAGGAGTAGGGAGTTAATTATGAAAATTGTTTGGAATTCTTCTACATGGGAGATTTGTTTATTCTCTTCCATTTATTTATCTTTTCAATCATTTGGTTATATCACTGTGGACTCATGGATATTTATTTTATTCTTTGGGTTATGATTCAATACCACATTATTTATTTTGTTGTTCAAATTGTTCCAACTTTGACCACTGGGAGCTCTTTCAGTTGTCTCCTGTGTCCCTTTACATGCTGCCGTAATTGCGAGGTGTTTTTCTGTTTGTTTGTTTTTATTTGTTTTTTCAGCACTTCCTTCCTTTCTGGCTCTACAGGACACTTCAGGCTCATCTTTTCTATTTCTTGCCCCCGTCCCAGAATCAGCTATTTTCCAAGGAGCCCTCCTAATGTAGGTTTGCTTTGTTTCTTTGTTATAGTTTATGAAGTATTTTGATAGCTCCTGTGCCAGGCACTTGACACAGATTGTCTCTCCTAATCCTCATATCAACACCATTAGGTAGCCTTTAACTTCATTTCATAAATATAGAAACTGAGGCTCAAAGAATGTAAATGATTTACCCAAGGCCACACAGTTAGTAAAAAGTAGAGTTGTAATTCCAGCCCAAGTCTGACTCCAAAGCTCACCCTCTGAACCTTTACTCCATAGGCCAGCACCCCTCGTTATCTAAGTTAACATGAGAGGAAAACTATGCTATTGTGAACCACTCTGCATTTTTGTGAGAGGAAAAGACAAAAGCCAGCCAAATTCTCCTCTGGGAAGACTCCTCAGGATTCCAGCCATGCTGATCCCTTCGTTCTCTGAACTTCATTCCCACTGAGAGTTGAAAGCCTTCTCTGAATGTGGAAGTTCTTTATGAGCTGTCTTGTGGTTTTCCCTCTTTATCTGCTTTCCCAGATCAGATTGTTAGCTCCTCAGAGGGCAAGGAAAATATACTGCCCTGTAGGATTATCAAGATAAGTAAACTTGCGGAGGCCACATCATTTCAGAACAGCCTGTGGTGATAACGGCTGCCATCAAAGGCAAATATTAAAATCTGTGCCTTTCGTACCAGGAGAGCATAGATCTCGACTGAAGTGATCTCACATTATTCTTATGGTTATTTTGCATCGACTCAGTCTCCTCCTAGACAAGGAGCTTCTCAAAGATAAAGGTCATATCTCTCCCATTCTCCAGGGCCCAGAACAGTATATAACATGTTCTAGGCACTCAATCAGTGTATATAAAATGCTTAAGGGAAGCTCTTGGGTCCTGGGCAAGAGACTACCTGTTCTTGACTTACACACAATTTTAACCTGCTTCCCTCTTAAGAACACAGTAGTATGAGGTGGCTCTAGAGGTAGACAAACTGATAGCAGAGAAAAATGAGAGGTCTCTGATTCACTTAAAAATCTTTCTAAAAAAGACAGTAAATGGAGAACAAAATTGAAAAGAAATGAACTTACATGGACATAGAGAAACAGATAGAAAATGATGGAAAGAAAAGGATGGAAAGCAGGTAGGTGAGAATTAGATGTCCCTGTAGGATTGAAAGCCATTGTATGGAGTGAGTGGACCAAGGTCACTTATCCAGGAGGCATTTTAGGTGCAGTGCCTAGGGCCCACAAAAGTCATAATGCACCATGGAGTGGGGCTGAAAAAGAGGACTGGTTGAAAAATCTGCATAAAGATCAATTAGGCTCTCCAACTATCCCCAGATCCCATCCCCAGTTGACCCAGCTAGGCAAGTACCTCTTCCCAGTCTAGCAGAAGATCAGAGAATTGTTTTCTAGAAGATTTGACCAGAGGACCTCTGGGCTTTGGATGTTAGACACAGATGAAGTCAGGAATGAGGCACTGAAAACAGATTTGGTTGAAAGTCTGTCTCAACAGCAAAATGCTCAGCCCTCTTCTCCTCTGACACTCAGAACTCTTACAGCTAAAGATATACCCACCACCTTCCTGGCACAAGTTAGAAAATTCCTCTTTGATGAAACTAGCCCAGAGGTACCGACTGCCCACAGATATTGACATTTGGAGGTTCTCCATTGAATTAGCCACATCCCCACTACTGTCCCCTACAGAGCTTCCAACCAGCTTTTTTCTTCCCATCTAAGAGAGGATAATGCGTCAATCAAACAAGGAGAGGCTGATATAAAAAGAGAGGTTCAAAGAATAAGAAAAAGCTCTTGAAAATTAAAAGTATGACAATAGAAGTTAAAAAAACATCAACATAAAGATTGGAACTTAAATTGGAGGATATTTCCCAGAAAATGGAACCTAAAGAAAAAGGGTTGAACATTAGGAGGAAAAAAAAATAAAGCATATTTTTAAATGAAGCATTTATTGACTCTAAGAAAAGGAAAAAAATGTACAAGAAAGAAAAAGAACATGAAGTTAAAGAACACTACTTGGCTCAACTGTGGACAATATACACATAATCATAATAATGTAGATTCTGAATATTGATTCAACCAAAGTTGCATGGAAGAGTCCATACTATTGCAGAAATTCAATAGATAATGGCTGAAGTTGATAAATCAGGAGATACCATAGAAGCATATTTTGGGCCAGAGGGTGAGAAACACCTAAAGAAGCATCCTGGCAAGTTGAAAGCTCTTGCACGGATATGAGGTATGAACCCTGGCTCTTTAATATAAGCTTTGTAGTATTTGACGTTTACATGTACTGATATAAGAATAAATAATACATTTTAAAAAATAAGATATAATAATTTTTAAATGTCAACATAATGGAGCATTTACTGTTCAAATGGCCACATGCATAGAGTAGACCCTGGAGGATACTGTGGAACAAACAGTGTTCATTTTAGTGGTTTTGAGTCATCAAGGAAAGGTTGATTCTGTTCTACATGTTCTGCTTTAGAGAAACAAATGTGACGGGGATTCTTCTCCATCAAAATGCTACACACTTTTGTTATTTGGGGAGAGTTCTGATGTAGACCTGTTATTCTCTCCCAATGTGGAGAAATGGTGCATCGCCTCCTTTCCTCATCTCCCACGCAGCCTCACCCTGTGTCCAGAAGAATCCCGGGCTGATTGGCCACAGACGGACTTGACCTGGCCCGGAGGTCTCATCCTCATCGTTAGCCGCAGGTCTGCCAGTCTTCTTTCTGCCCGGCAGAGCTGAACATCCTTGTGGTTCCCTGCAAGCCCCTTGTCCTCGGGTGGTTGCCTTGAGGTCAGCTCGTGAAAGTCACTGGTCCCAGAGCAGGATATCCCATGGCAGAAATTAACCTCTCCAGGCCCAGAGGCTGCAGTGGTGAGTGGGAGGAAGACAGGGGAAGGAGAAGCTGAGAGAGCTGAATTGAGCTTCTCGGACATGAAAGACAGTGTTTCGCCTACTTGTTCTAATACAACAGAGACCCCAGGGATACTGTGCTTGGCTGGTATTTCCTGATTTAGTCTCAGTAAGCAGAGCCAGGGAGCCAAATAAAATCACACTGACCCAGCTGCCGTGGGAGGCACTTCAGAATTTGTTAGCTGGTTCATGCTTTTTTCTTGGTAATCTTTCTGTTATCAGGTATTTGGGAGGATTACAACAATGTGTCCCAGGCTAGACTGAGACTCTTTGTTTAAACCCTGACATAGCAAAGACTGGGTTTCCCGGGACGTTAGCATATTAGAACAATTAATGCTAAATTATAATATTTTGACATGATAATAAAAAGGAATGGGTGCTTTATTATATGTCTTTGTAAAACTTGATCAAAGCTGTTAGGAGATTTTTTCCATGATAGAATTATTTGAATAATATTAAGAGCAGGCGGGTAACATATGAAGATACTGGGATTTGAAAGATAATGGTGCACCGGCCACATATAGGGAGATCCTTTGAAAAATGGAAACAGAGAATGTTGGAAATGGAAGAACACCCTGACTCACACACAGATGGGTTGTGAGGATTAGGTAATGCAGAAGAAAGTCCTTCTTAGTTTCTCTCCTTCTCCTTCCCCCTCTCCCTTACCCTATCAACTATGGAGGACTTACTGTGAGCCTGGCACTGAGCCATGTGTGTTAATTACAAGTAGAATTTAATAATGTCAATAATATATGTATTTTAATAATGTAGTAATAACTAATATTTGCATCACCCCACATATTAAGAAACTGAAGCTTGGAACAATTAGGTAATTTGCCTAAAGTCATCCAAAGAGCAAGTGGTAAAGTGGGGATTAGAAACTAGGTAGGCTGACCCCAGGGCTTCTACTGCAATATATGGCACATAGTGAGGGCCAGTTATGTCAGCTGTGAGGTTGCTGATGGTATCGATGTTGATGGTGCAAAGAATGAACCACAGAACAGTTAAACGGTTTGCTCAAGATCACACACTGATCAGTGGCAATGGAATTTATCCAGTTCTCTGATTCCAGGTCATTCTTCTCTCTGGGGTGCCAGGTTGCTGAAAATATAAAGACAAATCTTAGAACCTTAACTTCTAGAAACATATAACCTCCTATCCACGTTCCAGGTTCTGAATTTTCACATTACTTGAATTGTTTTTAAGTTTTAAGTAGAACTGTTAAGCACTGTCAGAAGCCATGCCAAAGAAACTATTTTAGGCTAATATTTGTTTCCTAATGGACAAAAAAGAAAACGGATGGAAATATTAGATTCAATGTATTTTTTCTTCCCTGACCCGATTAAAAAAAAACAAAACCTTTGTTCATCAGGCAAAATTTTAATTTTAAACCATTGTGGAGGATTACAGTGTATCAGTGGCTGCCCTGATGGGGCAGATGTCATCATCTCTTTCTCTAATCCTAGGACAGCAGCTCTCAGCCAAGATTAACTGGGTATTCACGGCCCGAGTGGGTCATGGGTATCAGTCATCCATTTTAGCAGTTGACCTTGGGTGAGAGAGACCATGACTCTGGACCGTCAGGCTATGGTAAAATGCCTTGGTGCTGGCCCCCTTCTCCCCTCTCCTCCGATTGTAAAAACCACCTCAGGCCTTGGTGTTGGCTGCCTGTCAGCGCAGACCTGCCCCTCTGCCATATGCAGGTACTAGGCTGGGCTCACTAATCCGGTCCTACACCCCTCCAGTTTTAGAATGAAAAAGACATGAGACGATCAGCCCAAAACCGTCCTACCTCTATGACCTCCTTTTTCAGTTCCAACTAGATAAAATCACATCTATATTCTTTTCAGGGCTCAGCTCAAGTATTAGCATCTCCTTTGCTTCCCACTCCACAGCCTCAAGCTATGAAAGGTCTTACTCTTCAGGAAAGTTCCCCACACACTTCATTTGTAGCTCCCTAATCACCTTTCCTGTCCCCTGCCTGGTATTATATGTGTGCCATCTCATTGTCCCCATGTGAACGTAAGACTTGCCTATCTTCAGTTTCCTCACAACTCGTAGGATGATGGTTTTTCTGTATTTGGTGGTGTTATTGCATTTTCAGGTAGATATATACCCTGTGGTAACAAAGGTTTGGAAAGACGAGAATGACTACCCACTTCTTTTTTCTAATAACTCTCTGATTACTGACATGTTCTGTCAGAGATTCATCCTTTAGTTTATGGCTTTAGTTTACTTCAGGAAAGGGGGAACATCTCAGCCATGGATTGGCAGACTATGGCCTGTGGGCTAAATCCGGCCTTCTGCCTGTTCTCATATAGCCAGTGAACTAAGCATGGTTTTTATGTTTTTAAATGATTGAGAAAAAAATGAAGCATAATATTTCATGACAGAGTAAGATTATATTAAATTTTAAGTTTAAAATTATATCATATGAAATTCAAATGTCATTGTCCATGAATAAAGTTTTATTGGAATACAGCCATATTCATTTGTCTATGTACTGTCTATGGCTGTTTTTGCACCAAAATAGCAGATTTGAGTAGTTACTGCAGAGATGATCCATCCCACAAAGCCTAAAATATTTACTATGAGGCTCTTAACAGAAAAAATGTGCCAAACCCTGTTCTGAGTCATTCTCAGAAATGTCTAGCACAGTGTGCAAAAAGGATTGGGGTGCCCCTTTTGATAAGGGGAGGATGGATGAGGGCACAGAGTGGCTCAAGGAAAAGAAATCTGGAGACAAGGAAAGGAAGAAGGAGGAGGCAAAGGCTGGCATGGAGAAGCCAGATCTCCTGGGTTTTGTACACTTGTGTTGCAAACATCTCTGCATAGAGAAGATTTCAATCTTCCTAAGGAGTACCTGGACTCACATAGCTTGTGGACTTGCCCAGAGGCAGAAAGTTTGTGTAAACTTAATGCTCTCCATTAGGGACTCCACATGGTTCCTTTGGAGAAACTGTAAACTAGAAAGGGTGAGATTAGGAGATTATCAGTCATTCCTGACCATTCCGGGTACCAAGATTAAATAACATCTGCAGTAAGATCTAAAGGTTTCTATGTCCCAGTTGTCTCTGATTCAACTATAAATGTGTGTGTGTGTGTTAGGGAAATCTATTTTGAGTGTGTCTGTCTATGTGTCTGTTTGGGAGAAATCCATCTTGGATGAATGCCAATTAATTATCACATATGTGGGGATCATTAAACATTTGGAGTTTTCAAATAAAGACACATCAATTAGAACTTGGCTAAGACCAGTTCGGCCCCTTGGAGAGTTGGGATTACAGGTTTTTGTTTAGAAATCTGCTGCCACTTTCACGTGTTTCTCTTATTTTCTTGTTACAGGGTAATGCCCTTTACTTCAAATCTGCCAGAAATGTTACAGTGAACATTCTCAATGACCAGAGTAAAGTGCTAACTCAGCTGATAACAGGTAAGAAAAGACAAAACTTAGCAGCCCCTGGTCCGTGCTAAGCACTCAGAAAATGTAGATTCGAAGGTTGAGTGAAACACCACGTGAACTAAAGAAAAGGATGTCTGCTAACACATTTTATTGTAGAGAGAAAGAAAATATAGCTTGTGTTCCGTGATTCTACTAACGAGTAGAGTCTCATCATATACACACATTTAACTTATGCAAATCCAATAATACTTAGGGCAGGAAATAAACAAGTTTCACGTAACATGGCTCTAACGCAAACCAGCTGCTTCATCTAGTGATCCCCATGGAAAAGCTCTCTGCTCCAGTGTTCGAGGAAAAGCTGGCTGTGTTGGATTAAATGAGAGAAAGCACAATATACACAAAACCAGGCACACCATACTTTATGGGCGGTAAAAGGGATTTTTAATGGGAGTTTGAATCCATGCCATAGCTGCTTTATGTGCTAACTTTGAATCTAGCTCAACTGCAAGAGGCAGATGTAGCCCCGCAGAACCACGTGTGTGTGGTTCCTTTTAATATAGCGGAGCTGCTCCTAACGACTGTGGAAAGCACCCACTGGATTTTATGCTGCATATTCCCGAAATTTAAACAAGGATTGGTTATTCATAATAATGATTATAATGATAAACACGAGCCTCATGGTCATAGTAATGTGTTGAGTGGTCTGCCTAATGCCCCCTCTGTAGGTTATGAGCAACAGTAAACAGGAGCCATTACGTACCCCTACAGTGGAACGGAAAAGGGGTGAGTGCCTGAACAGCACTGTTACACTTCCAGAAAGGAAATGCCATTTGTTTGGCTTCCGGGCTGAGAGAGGAGTGTGCAGATGGACGTTTTGAGAAGCCAGTTGCCAAAATGCCCTGAAACGTTGCTATGACTAAAACATCTGGGGCCCCACTAATAAACACGCTGCTGGGAAACAGGTGCCTTCGTGCCCAGGGTCTAGCTGGGGAAAGAGCCTCCGCCTCCCCCGCAGGAGCGCTGCATATGGATGTCTGGAGACCACAGCCAGGGGGTGACTTAGACCATGCACCAGTGGAGCAACTTGGGGGTGGAAGGAACTGCTGCACGGCAGAGCCCGTAATCCATAAACATGTTGTTCCAGCGTGCGGCTGGGTTGTAGGCCCTGCTTATATAACATCTGGCCCGCAGTCACAATGCTAAATAATTAAATAAACAGCTTCAGTAAGCAATGATTTAAGCAGCATGTGTGAAAATTGCCTCCAGGAGGGAAATAAATCCAGCCTCCAGCTCCCAGATTCCCACGTTTAAAAAGAACTTATTTAGCCTGTTGCTCATTTGCCATTTATTTGCAGTGGGAGATTTGGTTTACTTGAGAGATTTTGTTTTGATAAAACTGGAACTGCCCAAATGACTATTGTTCAACAAAAGAGTCAGTCAGTCAATCTCTCCCTCCCCTCCTTCTCCCTCCTCCCCTCTCCCCATCCCCACCTCCTCCTTTAGCTTCCCCTTCCAAGTCCCTTTTTCTCTCCCCTTCGCTCCCTCTTCTCTCTCTCCCCCTCTGTTCCCATCTCTCCTTGTCTCTCTTTCCCTCCTCCCCTCCCTTTTTCTCTCTCCTTCCCTCTCTTCCCTCTCAGAGCTCCTTTCTCTCCTCCCCTTTCTTCCTCCTTGTCCCTCCCCTCTCTCTCCTTTCCCTCTTCCATTTTCTCCTCTCTCTTGCCTTCCCTCTCCTGTGTCTGTTTCCCATGCCCTAGTTAGTCCCTCTTGGGAACTGAGATACCTATCCTTATCTCTTTAGGTAAGGCACAAGATAGCTAATATTAAAACGAGATGGGCAAAAAGCCATCCCAACACCAGCCAGGGGAATCCTTTCAAGATGATTTCTAGAGAGGATGCTAGATGTGTTTAAAGTATAATTCTAAGCACATATACACATGCACACTCACCCCTAAAGTTTTTCTTCAGAGTTCTCCTTTTACATTTACACTCACGGTGGAAAGCACAGAACAGTTCCAAGAGACAATACCTGCTACTAGACTTGATGGTGTACTTACCCAAGAGCAATGACTCCTGCTGTCCAAGCGGCCAGGTTGGCTAAGGCAATCCTGAGGATTCAAGAGTTCTGCTTACCTAAAGAATGTCTCAAAAGCCCAGAAGAAATTCTAATATTAGCAATTCAGCTAATCTTTTCACATGAAACAATGCTTTAAATGGTAGTTAAGTTCCCAGGCTAGACCACAAATGCATGCTGGACCCATACTGCTGTTGATTTAGTATCATCTCAGCACTGGGTCCAAACAGGAAACCCTCTGACCTGCAAGGAGGAAAGCTGTAGTGTAGTCTTCCACAGCATCTTGCCAGAGTGGGGAAGGGTCCCAGGATCAATGGAGCTGGGGAGAGAAATTAGGCTGGATGGTCTCCAGGCCTTTCCAGCTCCCAGCTTGGTGGCAGTGGCATAACGGGGTGGCAGTGGCATAACGGGGAGACTGCTGACGCATCCTGGTGTATTCCAGTCTTGCTCTCTGGTGAGGAGATTAATTAAGGAGGTACTTCACACATATACTGCTGCACACAGAGGAGGATTATCTGAAGGTTAGTTTCAGGTTACGAATAATAATTTCTTTCCATCCCAGAGAGGAACAATGCGTTCACCAAGGGACCCTCTGAGCAGTCTCCAGCTCCATTTGCATTTCTTTCTAGAATTGTTTTTTTGAGACTTCACTATGTCCAAGGAGGTTTGGCAGCCCCTGGTGAAATCAACAAAAGGACAAGTCGTCTGCACCATTGAGCCAGCAGTCCCTCTGTGGGGTTTTAGCTGAAACTCCCAGTTACTGAGCCTTATACACCCAAATGGTTCTGGCCCTTGGTAAATTCCATTCTGTGTTCTGAGAAGCCCTGAAAAGCAAGATAACTTAATTGTGTTTTGTGTTCTCTGATTGCTGCAGTCTCTTCGGTACACTCTCCTGTCTATCTCATACACTGCTCATAAGTTCAGAGTAAACTCAGTTTATACACAGGCAGGTGTTCTCAACTCCTCAGGGGCCATGTGTCTTGTTATTGTCCAGATCCATGGAGGCAAAGTCCAAGCATTTGTGTCCCCCAGTCATACTGCCACTTTACCATCTGACTAGATCCAGAGTGGACAAGCTGTGCTCACCCTATGCCCAGCCTGAGGTCATTCATGCATTAGCACTTCTTTACCTCCTGATCCCCAATCTTCCTCCTAAAAAAAAAGGTAACAACCCCAAAGCAGTGACAAATAATACAGGTTTTACTGAAGGTTTTGGTGTGATCAAGAAGACAGCCACATATTACCCCTCACAGAACAAGCTAATTCAAATCCATCATTGTACATCTCTGTTCTTTCAAGATCTCTCTTTGGTCCTTGTCTCCAGCTTTTTACTTCCCCTCATTTTCCAGAAGCTTCTCTCCTGGCTGCTCCTCATGTTTTGGCTCCAGTCTTCTCCTCCTTTGTAGATAAATAAACGTACTTTTTCTTCTATGGAAAAATTCTGAGAGCTCAGTTCCAGACCCAGATCTGCCATGAGCTCACTTGGTAACCTTGAGAAGGCCCTTGGCCTTGCTGACACCTGTTCTTCTCACCTACAGCATGAAGGCAGTCAGAGCAGATACGGTCCAGTGCCATGCCAGTTGGAAATTCTGTGCTATGTGTGCTATTTCAATCCTCCACTCATTAAAGAGCCTTTCCGTTGTCCTTCTTTTTGTCACAGGGCTAGTGTAGATGTCCTGGCAAGAGATCAGGTCTGCCAAATTGATGTGATTATGTGAATGAGGCAAGTGCACTAAGAGGTGCTCATCATGAATTCTTTTCAATGTGTTGTGAGCATTGCATTAGAAAGATGGTGATGGTCATGATCACAATGATGATGATAATCACAAGAGCAGTCTCCTATATTTCACAGCACTTTTCCACCTGCAAAGTTCTTTCTATAAACACGGTATAATTTGATCCTTTTAACCTTTCTATGAGGTAAATAGAATAAATGGTGATTGTACAATTTCACACATGCAGAAAATGAGGTTCAGAAAGATCAAATGATTTGCTCAAAGTCACATTACCAGAAAATGAGAGAGTTGGGGCATAATTCTTGTCTCATGTTATCAGAGTTCTGTCTGATAGTCTTGACATAAAGGAAAGGAGCCCTGGACATCTGGACACTGGCCTGGCACCATCAGCTGAGCCTTAGTGTTTTCCTGTTTGAACATAAGTAATTTCACAGAACATCAACACCAGACTAGGCCAGTTGGTGGCCGTGAAGGATCAAGACAAAACAAAAAACAAAGACAACTCTGATGATGTGTGAACAGAGACAAAAATGGAAACATTTATCCAAACCACAAAAATGACCAAATGTCCCTCTATCCTGGCTAATATGAAGGACTGCTGTTGTTTTATCCATTACAGTCTTAGCTTTGTTCTGATCTTCCCTACTCCTAGATAAGATTTATTAAGATATCAATCATAAAATTACTCCCACTTCCTAACAGCATCTAATCCAGAGCAAAGCCTCACTTCCTTAAACCCTGCCCAAAATAACCTAACACAAGGTCAGGTCATGTAAGTCCTTTCTTCTTACTCAGATGCCCTGTGGTTCCCCACGGTGTGTGCTCTTCCTCACCGCAATGAACCCAACTTCTTCACCTACATGTGTGTTCCTAGTGGTCTTTGCCTGGAAGGCATTGAGGGCCCTTTCATTAATGCTTTTCATTAAGTGACACTATCTTGAAAAATAACTAGAAGGAAACAAAAATTCTATATCAGAATCTCCTGGGCAGTTTTGGAAAAAGAAAAGATTTCTGGTTTCTACCCTCAAAAATTTTTCTGTATGAATTTCCAGATCAAAAGATAAATTCCTTTTGATCTGAGCTAGGGTCAGTGACATTGATTACACCCTCAGATTATTCTGGTGCATTTCTGCAGACCAGTTTTTGGGAGCCGTCTGAGCTCTAAGTATTCAGGTAGCTCCAGCTCAGATAGACTGAAATGTCTCTCTCTTTTTTTTTTTTTTCCAGAAATTCTAACATATTAACTTGTTTTACTTTTTCCATAGTAGCTGAAACTCTCTGTGGTTTTCTGATTTATTTATTAGTAAATATTTAAATTTATATCTGTCTGTCTCCATCAGAAGATGCCACCACTATAGCCCCACCTTCAAGAACTGCATCTGTTGTCATATGATAAACCCACTAAAATATATTTTTTGTTGAATGAAATTCTACCATAAAACATTCTACAACTTCCTAGGCAATTAATTGCAATATATTATAGCCTTCTCAGCCAGGAAACGATCTGTATACTGAAGAAATAGACTTTTCTGGTGTCAAATGCAGCCAGTGGGTGAAGGCTACAGAGTGAGGCAGATTTCAGCTGAATTTAACGGCACCCTTTCCAATAGTTAGGGCTGGCCAAAGATATGCTGGTTGCTTCAGGAGGTGGTGAGCTTTCCATGCCTTGATACGTCCAAGCCAAAATTTACAGGTATTTGACAGTTATTTGGTGGTTAGCTGAGGGAAATCTCATTCAAGCATTATTTTGGTGGAAGGACATGATGGTCTTTAAAATCATAGCCCTTGGGCCGACCCCGTGGCTTAGCAGTTAAGTGCGCGTGCTCCGCTGCTGGCGGCCCAGGTTCGGATCCTGGGCGCGCATCAACGCACCGCTTCTCCGGCCATGCTGAGGCCACGTCCCACATACAGCAACTAGAAGGATGTGCAACTATGACATACAACTATCTACTGGGGCTTTGGGGGAAAAAAATAAATAAATAAAAATCTTTAAAATCATAGCCCAACAGCATGTGATTAAAGTAATTGACAAGACACAGCTCAAGTCACGGGACTGATTTTCACGGTTGGCTTCTGAAAACCAATCCACTTACATTAAAGTCTGGTACAATCTTGTCAGATGTATATGTTCTATGAAAAGCTCTTTGTAATTGAATGCATGAGACTAATGTATTCTCTCTCTCCCCCTTCTAGGTCCAAAAGCCATAGTAGCTTACGGCAAAAAGTTTGAAGTAAAGACAGTTTCTGGAAAATTGCTCTTCTCTGCAGATAACAATGAAGTGGTAGTAGGAGCTGAGAGATTAAGAGTTTTAGGTAAGGAAGCTTTAATCATTTAATTGGTTTGATGCTACTGTGTACATTTTAGAGAAAAAGTGAAATGGTGTGTAGAAGAGTGATTTAGGCGAATTACCTGGATTCTCTTAAAGCAAGGCGAATGAACCCCTCACCCCCCACCTTGGAGCCTGGTATAAACTTCTTAAGTTATGAGTCTTTGTGTCACATCTGCTGACACTGAGCTTTGGGTGGGGATGTGTGCTCGTGCCAAGAAGTATAATAGACTACCCTCACAGACTGACAGTCTTGCTAGAAGCAGTCAAGGCCTGTATTCGTGATACAGAGATTCCTAATCAAGGTTGTGAATTAAGAATCACTTAGAGAACTTCTGAAAAGTTTAGTTCATGGTTCATAAATCCAACCATGACTTACTGAATTAGAAGCTCTGGTGAGAGGGCCTAAGAATTTGTTTGTAAAAACATACGCAGGAATATCTGTGGCCCCACTGTTGGGATCATTGAATTTGAGCACATAACAAATTAATCTTCTGTGGCCGTACATTAAAAAGGTCTAGAATGGTGGTTCAGTCCTGGGGCAGGAGCTGATCTGGCTCTTAATCCCTGCTCTGTGACCTACTAGCTTTGTGACTTTGGGTAAGTTACCAACATCACTGAGCCAGTTTCCTTTTCTGCTCAATCAGGCTAAGAACATCTACCATCTCGAGATGTCTGTCGGGTTAAATGAGATCATGTCATACGTGCTTAGCACAGTGCCTAGCGCAAAATAGTACTCAGTCAATGGCAGCTGCTGGTGCTGCTCTTGCTCACACCACTACTACAATTAACACTAATATGACCTTTCCTTCTCTTGCTCCCTAAGAGTCACTGAAACGTAGTGGTTAAAAGCTCACACTCCAGAATTAACCCATTAAGATTTTAACCCCATCTCTATCTTTTACTAGCTATGTGACCTTAAGCAAATTATCTAACATCTCTGTGCCTATGCTTGCTCATCTATAACATGGAGGTAATAGAAGTATCTACATTCTGAGATTGTTGGAAGGATTGAATGAAATAATCTATGTAAAGTGGTTAGTAGCTTGGCTAAAAAATAGTAAGTGTTCACTAAGTGCTAGCTGTTGTCATCTTAAATTGTTATTATTATTATAAGTTATTTTTACTTGGAATTATTATTTGTTCTCTGCATTATTAGTTGCACTCTGCACCTTCTGTCTTCTCTATTACTGCTGTCCTCCTCCTGGTCATCATCTCCGCCCTCAGTCAATCAGTTTGTCTGAACTGTCTATCTGTCTCTCTCTCTCTCACGTAATGCCCGATCATATCTATCTTCCTTGCTGGGTGACTCCTAGGTCTCCATCCCCAGCCCTGGCATCTTGCCTGAGTTCTAGGTCTTCTTCTTCATCTAGATATTCCACCAGCCTCTCAAACTTAGTGGATATTGAGTGCCTGGCATAGTCAAACATACACACACACATACACACATACACACATTTCATCACCCTCACCTTCTTCTCTCCCACCCTGACTTCCCTGTCACTCTTACTGGCCCCACTGTGCTCCTTTCTGTCAGTCTCAAAACTTCAGCAGCATCTTGACCAGCATCAGGCTCAGCAGAGTCAGAAGATGGAAGTGACCATCCTGAGGGGGCTCGATGGAAGTGAGTACGCAGAGTGCGGAAGCAGTGAGCCAGGGGGCAGTCGAATCTCTGGTCAGGCGCTCACTTATGGCATGATCTAGAACAGTTCCCTTTGTCTGTCAGGACCTTGCTTTTTTCTCTCTGTAAAATGACAGTTGTCTAGAGGATAAATTTTTTGAATTCAGCAACAGAAACTTTCAAAAATAAAATTTTACACTGAACCCCCATAAATAAAATATATAAAAGACCAAGACTGGTCTGGGTTTTGGCTGGCGCTTTGGAAGGGAGAGGTCAGAGATTGGAGTCTTAGCTGTGTAGTTTCATTCTTTCCCTTCTATGTCCTTTGGAGACCTCTTAGAACTTATTTTTAAAACCTCTTAGGTGGATAGTCTTTAAAATAAAGTCTAATGACCACTTGCTATGATCCAGGTACCATGCTTTATATGCATTGTTATATTTACACCTCACCAGCACCTTGGGAGGTGGGCACCATTTTTATCATCCCCATTTTACAGGTGACAGAACTGAGCCACAGGAAGGATTGAGCCATAGTAAAGGGTAAGAGCCAGGATTCCTGCCGGGTAGTTTGAATGTAGACTGCTTCACTTTAAAGCACTTTACTTTGCTGCCTCCTCAAATTTGTCCCATTTTCAGATGAGTAAACTAAGGTTTGAAAGAATGAAGAAACTTGCAAGATCAAGTGCCAGGAAGTAGTGGAACTGATGTTCAAGTCCTTGACTGTGGGTTCCACCCTCAGTGCACAAAACTGCATGTAAATATGTTAATTCTGAGACCTTTGCCAACTCAACAGTTAATGTTTTTCTCTATTATTTGTAGAAATGGCACTTTCCACCTTAGTTCTAGTTTGGGGAGGGGAGGAAAAAACACAAAAACTTCAGGTTATCCTCTTGTTCAAGAGTACTTGCTATACCAGCTCTAAAATAATTGCCCAGGGGAAAGAGTGGTGGTATCTCCTGCCAAGATCATTTTGTACAAATGGTGTTGGCACTTCCATTAGTTCTCTGGTGCTTTGTGAGTCACCTCACTGCTTTAAAATCTGACTTTGCAAAGGTACAGGATAATTTAGATGTCCAAACGTTTCAATTTAATCTTAGCATACAAAACTCTATGATGGTATCAGTTAAGAACTTTCCCCCACCCCACCCTACCATTACATAGACTGAGGGCTGGAAGATTATTGTAGCTTTGGGTCGCTTGAAGGCAGGTGGATATTTTTGTTGTTATTGTTGCTTATGCTTGTGATATTTCACTTAGAGAACAATTTAGGATAAAATCTCTCTCTGTCTCCATCATTAAGAACATTTGCTTTTTTATGTAAAAATGCAGAAAGGAAGCATCATAATAAATACCACTGCTGCTACCAATGCTAAAACGATGAGGAAATGACCACCCCACAAATCTCACATCAGCCTGCTCAGTGAAATGAGCCTAGTGTGTTGCAGAAATGAGCTTCCTGTCAGCTGGGATTCAGCCATATGGAGTGGAACAAGAAGTTTAGGCAATTCCATTTTCAGCTTAATGAGAAGTTTGTCTTTTTGAGCTGTGCAAGCTCTTGGGTGGTTTGAATCTGGATGCATATTTCATGGTGGAGTCTAACATACCTGGGTTTGAATCCTTGCTCAAACATTTAGGATCTGAGTGACCCTATCCAAGTCTATTTTTCTCTATAAGCTTTAGTTTCCACATATATGAGACAGAGAGAGGCGCAAAATAAAGAATGGAAGTAAGGATGAATGAATATAAATAAACATGTAAATAAATCAGTTATTTTAGTTAATAGTTGAATAGGAATAAGCAGTAAAAAATAATAAGGAATAAGCTTAAGAAGGTAATGCCTGTTGAATGTAATAGGTTAACTCAGTTGTTTAA
The DNA here is from genome assembly GCF_057802395.1 of Ceratotherium simum simum. NCBI lineage: Eukaryota > Metazoa > Chordata > Mammalia > Perissodactyla > Rhinocerotidae > Ceratotherium > Ceratotherium simum. The sequence continues at coordinate 21,564,059 of NC_141903.1, read as the reverse complement.
ATTCTTCTCTGGATAACCACACCCACCTATTCAGTTATCAGGACAATGACTACCTTGAGCACAAAGGACGCTAAATAGTATGGTAAAGGGACTAGAAGCCCTAAAGAATGGTTCAACCATCGGGAAACTTTTATCCAGGAAAAGATGTGGGGGAATCAATGTAGGTGGACTGTAGTTGCTGATCTATCATGTATGTGCATCTTTCCTGGGAGAAAGAGAGCAGGCAAGAGCTATGTAGATGAAAGGCCTAGAGCACAGGTTTTGTAGTTGTCACTGGCCTATAATCCTGGTTTCTGTCATTCATCAGCTGGTGCCTTTGGATATGTCACTGCACCTTTCTAGGCTTGCTTCTACTCTGTGACGTAGTGTACTAATGCTGGCTCTCACAGTGGTGGAGAGAACTGGATGGTACAATGTATGCAGAGTGAATAGCAGTGTGTGGCACATAGCACTCAGTATCACTCAGTATGTGCTAACTATTGTTGTGTTAGTGATGGTTTCTGTTGGTTCAGTCAGGCTTCAGGGGACCCAAGAAGTCTTAAGATTTTATGCAGCCCTGTGTGTTCACAAAAGAAGATACTCAGAAATTGGCTAGGACTTGTAGGAGTATTCATATATCAGATAAGTTTGGACTAGTGGATTTCCTGGACATAGCTAGGGCCAGAATAGAAAACACCTTTACAGGCTGGAAAGTACTACAGTGCTCACTAACCTGGGTTCATGTAACGCTCGTCTTACTAACATGTGTGTTCTCAAGTTGGACTGAGGTAATGGAGAGATTGAAGGCCTGGGTTAAATTCCCAAAATTGTAGGGTCTCTCCCTCCACTTACTAAGACAGTGGTTTTCCAAGTATGGTTTTTGGATGAGAAGCATCAACTATGATCTTCTTGTTATTCATGGAAACTCTTAAGCCCTACCCCAGACCTACTGAATAACTCTGGGGCGGGCCCTGCACGAGGTGTTTACACTAGCCCTTCAGGGGATTCTGATGCTCACTCAAGTTCGCAAACGACTGACCTAAGACAATCACAACTAAATCATTTTGCCACAGCTTTGCTGGTAGCTCTCAGTTGAATTCAGGCTCAGCTTTTACCAGTTTGCTCTAGAAAAACTACAGTATAAATATAGCTAACATACATTGAGGGCTTCCTTTATGCAAGATGCTGAACTACTCACTTACCACGAATAAATGCATTTGATCCTCACAACAACCTTACAAAGAGGACACTGGCTTATCACTTTCATATATAGATGAGCAAACTGGCACAGAGTGATGTAAAACTTGCCCAAAGTTCCACAGAGAGAAGCTAGTGGAGTCAGGGTCTGAATCCAGGCATCTTACCCACTATATTCTATGACCTCTATCATAGTCGTCTTCAGCTTCCCCGAACTCCATGGCATGTTGGCATCATCATAAGAATGAATGAAAGCTGAGCAAGTTTTCCAGCTATTCCTCTCCTTTTTGGCTTCTGGGGACCTTGCTAGTCCCACAATTCTCCCACATTTCTGACTGTTCTCTGCTTCCATCACTAACGCTTCTTTCACCTAGTAAATGACGTGGATTCACACTTGGCATCACATGTGGACTCCCCCAAGGTTCAGTCCTTGTTTTTCTCCTTTCACATTTTCTAGAGGCAATCCCACACTTACATACAGTTTCAACATTTGCTCTTTTCAGGTGACCCCCAAATCTGTATTTGCCTTGAACTGTCTTCTCAATTCTAGTTCCAAATTCCCAACAGCCTGGACTTTTCTGCATGGGTGTCTTTCCATCACTTCCACTTCATCACCTACAGCTGAACTTATGTCTCCTACCAAACTCCCTGCCCCTCCAGAACCCACTTCCCTAATTCTCGGTATGGGGCCACCATTCCCCTAGTTTTCAAGACCTTGCTTTCATTCAGGGACCAGACCTTGTCTTTCTTCATATGGACAGGAATGTCTTTGCCAACCTTGGGTTTTCCATTTTTACAAAGGTATCTATTTAGGTCTGACACAAGAGAATTTAGGTTTGTAGTCAGGCCCATCCGTTTCATTACCAAAAAGGTGTAAAATTAGTGTGCAAGATGAGGCATGATATAGTTTAGCTTTAATTACAGAACAAAGTTATTAAATATCAGACAGGAATGGTCTTTAAAAAGTAGTAAGAAAATAGGCAATGAAAAAGCCAGTGCATCTAAGAAGCATCTTCATGGAGACACCAGGGAAAACATAATTTTGATTTTAATTAATGACCAGTTTCATTGAACAATGAATTGGACATTATAACATTTATAAACAAAGCATAATTATAAAGTGTTACTCTAATTGTTAATTAGGTCTATTTATACTCTAGATTAGTTTTTTAAATATGTCCTCTACATGCCACTAGATGCTAATTATCCAAGTTACATTATTATCAATTGAAAAACATTTTTAATTAAATCTAAAGCCATTTGAATTAGCATGAGATTTATAGAAATTTAAATGTGGTCTGATGCTTCTTTTTTAGGACCACATCAGATGATGTATTTAGGCTTTTGAATTAGTTTTTGATGAAATTCTCTGCTGCAACCTGGCAATTGATAATTATGATGAAAAGAGTAGGGTGTTCTTCGTAGTGTTCATTCATTAAATGTGTGTGTGTGTGTCATATATATACATTTATATATATGTACGATATCTCCAAATCACTACTACTGGCGTCAGGGAGATACAGAGATGAATGTCACCGTTCCTGCTTTCTCAGGGAGCTGTCTGTCTAATCGGGGAGATGACACACACATACAGAAATCTGAGCGCGCAAGCAGGAAACAAGCTGTTTTGAAGGATAGAAACAAAGTGACTACAGAATTATAAAATCCATCTGTGGTGGGGTGTTATCCAAGAGAGAGTTTAGAAAGCTTCTTAAATGAAAGGAGCATTTGAACTAGAAATTGAGTATGGATTAGGAAAAAAAATATACATAGGGAGAGTGCTTGCTTGGTAAATGGAATAGCACATGTGTATCAGTCAGGATTCAGTTGGTTATAAACGATGTAAATCCAACTCAGAGCCAGAGGTGGGGAGATATACTGCCTCACGTGATGAAAGACTTCCGTGGTAGCCAGCTTCAGGCTAAATTCAGTGGCTCAAATGTGACCAAAATTCAATCTCTCTCTTTCCCTTACCATCTCTCAGCTCTGTTTTCCAATCTTGTATTCTATCTTCAACTCTGCTTGTGAGCAGAAAGAGTGCTTACCTTCCTAATATAAACCCAGCAAAGTCTAGGGTTTTACTCTGACTGGACTGACTGGGGCCATATGCTCATCCCTGAATGAGTCATTGTGACCAGGATGATGAGATATGCTGGTTAGCAAGGCCTGGGTCATAGCCCCACTGCCAGAGCTAAGGTTGGAAATGACTGAGAGTGAGACAGAGGGGTCAGTTCTCAAAAAGAAAATCGGGCTATTGTTACCAGGAGAGGGAATGGATGCTGAGCAAAGAAAATAGCAAATATTCCTTATAATAAGCAAAGGTATATCATGGAAAATCATGACCGCTGTGCATGAGAGAGTGGAACCCAGGATTGTGAAAGTATTAATGGGAGATACTCTGCAAGTTCTCTCTCCCTTGCTTGCTCAGCTCCAGATCCACTGGCCTCCTTGCTTCATCACTAAGCATATTTTCACTGCCCAGCATTTGTACTTGCTCTTCCTTCTGCATAGGATCCTCTTTTCCAGTCTATGCATAAAGAACCGCTTCCCTTATGGCTCAAGTATCACTTCATCACAGAGGTCTTCCTTGACCATCTGATAACAAGAGCGTGTTTCTGCTATCAATGTCTATACCAAGAGTTGGCGAAGCAAAGCCACTGCCTGGTTTTGTAAATAATGTTTTATTGGAACCCAGCCATGCTCATTTGTATTGTCTGTTGTTGCTTTCACACGACAACATCAGAGTTGAGTAGTTGACTCAGATCACATGGCCCATAAAGCCTAAAATATTTATTATTTGGCACTTTACAGAAAAAGTTTTTTGATTCCTGGTCTGTAGCTTTACTCTGCTTTATTCCTCTTCAGAGTAGTTATCATAACATGACATAGTGTTTGTATGTATGTTTATTCTCATCCTATCCTCCTCATTAGAATGTAAGCTTCATGACAGCAGGAATTTTGTTCTTCAGAGTCTAGAATAGTGCCTGGTGCATAGTAAGTGCTCAGTAATATTTGCTGCATGAAAGGATTGAAAGATTTTGAACGTTGGAATATTTTATAACCAATCTGATAGTATAGAGAAAAGGAGGGAGGGAGAACTTACACCTTAGTTAAGAGAATATTATAATACCTTTGTTGAGGATTCATAAGGGCCTGAACTAGGATAGAAAGAAAAGAGAAAATGAAAGAGAAAGATCACCTTAAAGTAGAACTGATGAAACTTGGCAACTAACTGGATGTGGAGGGTCAAGAGACAGGGAAGTCGGGAAGGCTCTGGTGTTGTGCACCTTGTCAGTCAAACAGTTGTGGCATCATTAACAGAAATTATAGGAACAACAGCAGGTTTGGGATCAGAGATGAATAGTTCAGCTTTAGATGCACTGGGTCTTACTGCCTGAGGACTTCTCTAAGGCAGAAATTCCAGCAAAAAAGCCACAAGAGATGCCCCGCTGAACAGAGGAGTCAGAGAGTCATCTACACAGATCGAACAGATGGACTCCGGAGAAGAGATGGCCCAGGACGGTGTCCTGGAACGAGAACTTAAAGGAGCTCATCAGTAGAGCACCAGCCAAACAGCCCCCAGCCCCCAGCCCATTTCTTTCTCTGAAGGAGGCTCCAGGGTTGCTTCCTGAGGCCATGACTGCCCTGGAGGCATCCTCAGAAGTTGAGGGCCCTATCCCACATTCTTATGCTTTTCACAAGCCACTCTGCGTTTCACCATGGCAATGAGAATGAACCCAAGGCTTTAGGATGTGACTAAGCTGTGTTCTGCCATCAGTTACCTGTTATTGGCTTTGTTACTCGAAACACTTAGGCAATGAGAATAGGTTCTAAATAAACAACCTCTTCCTCTTTCCTTTTCCTTTGCCTCCCACTTTTTCTCTTCTTTCTCTTCCTTTCTGAAGTATCTCATCCGTGATTGGAAGGAAGCATGAGAGAGACTGAGGGATTATAGAAGAAAGTGGAGCACAGTTCCTCTGTGTGCTGGTGAAAGTGAAAACTGAACAATTCAGGCATTGATCCTTAGGAGATACGAATTTACCAATCTAATAGGAACATTTGGGTAACAAGTCAGAGGAACCTGAAACTTGCCAGTGCCCTTATTCTGCTCTCTGTTATCACTAGCAGAGACAATCTGCTGGGGATTCAACTATTTGAAAAGAATTGCCAATTGTAGAGTTCTTCTTTGGCACCTCCAAAGTTTATTATTTACAGAAATACAGGAATAATGTATTAGATCATAAAGATACATTTCCCATAAATAATGTAGCGAGAAAGCCAAATATAAAAGAGTCTCAGATGAACAACCTCAACCTTAATAAACCAGAGATACTTAATGAGAAAAAGCACAGTTCTACAATAGAGAAATAATAATAGGGTTTCATCTGAAATGCTCCTGGGAGTACAACTCATAATTCTCCAAAAAATAAAAAAGAGCCAGTCCAAAAGCTTAGGTGAGTCCACTGCCTAGTTCCATGCCCTCATCCACCCCTGTGCACAGGCATCATAAGCCTCCATGGTTCAGCTTTTCCCCCCAAGTTTAGGGTTGATTCCTGATGCAGGAGGAAAAGGCATTTGCTGGACCCCACACACTTTTCCTTTTGGCAAGGGGGAGATGTGATTTAATATCAGCATGATGGATTCCTGGTTCTGTGTAAACGTTGCCAGCTTGTCCCAGCAGCATTGCCTCAGCAGACCTCCCCAGTTACTCAGTCATTGTCTCGCTCAGTTGCACGTGGTGGGTGAGAGGAGGAGAAAAGGCAGTTGGGGACGTTTGTCAGCTTTCTCGTTTGATTAGAGAGTTGATGAGGTTCACTATTTGGCTGCTTTGAAGAAATCCAATTCCGGCACTTACTGTGGGAGGGATGTGTTTTGGGTTTTTTGTTTGTGGAACTGACACAAGTTTAATTTCTCTATCAAGCTACAGCTAATGTACTTTCAAGCATCTGTTGGTTTGTTTTTATCATTAAAGTTTTCTTCTTGCCAGTTAATACCAAGAACAAAGTATTTTAAACGAGGAGATAAACTTCTACCAGACCGTCTTCAACACCAAGAGACTTTCCATACAGTCTAGCTATATGGTCTCCTTTCTCATTAATTATAGTCACTATTGCAGAAGATTCTTACGTAACCAAAGTCACCCAAGTTGAACTTTTTTTTTCCTTTCTTCCTGGCAGAGGCCAAGGGAGATGTTGGTATTCCACAGTGACACTAGGAATTTAATGAGATGACAATGTGAATAAGAAACTCTCAGTGTGCGGAAAAAGGAAGGAAATTAACTTTACTCTCCTATATTGGAGGGACTTGAATTTAATTATGCTTATTTGAGTGGGAGAAAAGAGGGCTAAAAGTACTTTCTTCAGCTCCTTATGCTTTCCCTCCCACCTGCCCTATGCACGGGTGAATCCAAACAAAAGAAATAGAGAGAGAGAGAGGAGAAAATATCCAGAACTCTCAGGACACAGGATAGAAGCAAATACCTAAGTTTCTTCCCTTTGGGACAAGTGTAGGAAAGCAGAATGGCTAAATGAGTATGGAGTTGGCAGACACACTGGCTTCCACTCTTGGCTTTAGTGGTACAACCTTGGGCAACTTTCTAAAGCGCTGAAAGCCTCAGGTTGCTCACTGTGCAATAGGGGTAATAAGAGTACCTACATAATATAGTATGTAAAGTACTTGGCACAGTGCTAAGCACATCGTAAGCACCCAGTATATTGATGCCTATGACTAGTGTTCCTTCTACAAATTCCTGTTGAGCACCATTTGTGCAACTATCACCAGCCGAAGCTCAAGGCAAAGATGTAAGGACATAGCATAAAAGTTCCGTGATCTCAAATAGGTTATAGTCTAGTAGGGATGTCAAAACACATACTCAGTGAAATATTAAATAGCAGTGAAAATGTTTCTTAAAAAGTTAAATATAGGGGCCAGCCCGGTGGCGTAGTGGTTAAGTGCACACGCTCCCCTTCAGCGGCCCGAGGGTTCGCAGGTTCGGATCCCCGGCGCGTACTGATGCGCCACTTGTCAAGCCATGCTGTGGCAGTATCCTATATAAAGTAGAGGAAGATGGGCACGCATGTTAGCCCAGGGCCAATCTTCCTCAGCAAAAAGAGGAGGATTGGCATCGGATGTTAGCTCAGGGCTGATCTCCCTCACACAAAAAAAAAAAAAAAAAAAAAAAAACAACGTTTTTAAGATAGTGCTTGGCTGCAGTTTCTGCTGAGAGGACTTGACAGTAAGCACTCGAGACAAGGGTAGGAGACCCAGACTACAGAGGCGGCCCAGAGAAACTTCCCGGAGGAAAAATTGAGGGAAAGTGTAAGGGGAGGGGGCGGAGGTTGACTTAGCAGATGCAATGGAGTAAGCAGCAGCCTCCTAGACAGCAAGATGGCAGAACCGTGAGCACAGAGGAAGTGGGATGAGCTGCCATTGTTTCTTCAGCAAATAAGCACATGTGGATTTATCTTTTGGACGAGATTGTCATTATCAGCACAGAGTAAAAAGGAATTGCTTGCTTTCCCACAAGCCTGAGTTAGGGCAACATCTCAAGATTCTGCTAGAGCCTCCCAGGGGTTTTCCCCTCTTGTCAGTGAGCCGTGCGGGATGTGGCTGAAATGTAAATGAGAACATCTGATATGATTTTGATGCTGTAAGCCAGAGAAAAGTCAAGTGTAGTTAGACACTTAGAAGTTATTTATGATGCGAGAATTTTTACGAGTCAAAAAAGAATGGAAGTGACATCAACAGGGAGGTTCTTGGCATTGTTTAAGCCATAGTACAGGCAGTTCTCACTTAAGAAATTTAGTACGTTCAACACATATTAATTGAGCACTTACTCTGGCTAACTGCTGTGCTGACCAAAGGGACCCCTGGGCCCCTGCCTTGCTGGAATCCACAGCCAAGCAAGAAAGACAGATATTTTCAACATTTACATGAGAAGAATGTGTCTTATCCCTAGGGAAGTGCAAGATGTCAGGGAAACATAAAATGAGGAGATTTTAACCTAATTCTGCAAGTCAGGGAAGCTTGCCAAAGGAAATAGTGATGAAGTTGAGACTGGAAGGATAAATAGGAGTTAGTCAAGGAAAAGGGAGTTGGAAGGGCTATGTGTGGAGCAGCACATACGAAGTCCTGGGGAAGCAAGACATTTTGGAAAAATCAAGGAGCAGAGTGCCCAGACATGAAAAGAGATGGGCTGTAATTTAATAAATAGCTAACATTTATTAAATGCTCACTCTATGCTGGGTACTGTTCGAATCTCTTTATGTGAGTTAACTCACTTCTCATGACAGCCCTCTGAGATAAGTTTTATTATTATATGAGCAAATTGACAAATAGAGACGTAAGTTCCCCAAGATTATGTAGCAAGTTAAATGGCAGAAGTGAGAAGCAAACCCAAATAAGCAGACTCTAGAGCCTGTATTTTGTTTGTTAGTGCTTTATGACTTTGTTGAGATATAATTCACATATGATAAAATTCACTCATTTAAAGTGTGCAATTCAGTATTTTAGTGTAAAGAGCCTATGCTTTTAACATATATCGCATACCCATAGCTACAGATATACACGTGCATTTCTATAGTATATATTTCATATGTATGTATGGTATGTATATTAGTTATGTATGTCATATGATATGTGTATATAGATAAATATTATGTATACATGGATCATTATAGAGATATCTGTGTATATGAATCTATTATATAAAATCATAATACTATAGCGAGTACTGTGTATCATATTAAGGTGTTTAGACTTAAGGGTAATGGAGAGACATTGAAGGGCTTTAAACTGGGGAGTGACAAAATCTGACTTGTGATTTACAGGATGCTGGGAGGAGGATCAGCTGGGGTATGGGATGGACAAATCCACTAATCATGGGACCCTGTGTGTCCATGAGGTCTGTGCTTGGTGGTTTAATTAAAAAAAGACATTCCCAAAAGAAACTTATGCAGCCTGCTCTACAAGACTGGCAGTGCTCACAGACAGCTCACTTTGCTCTTTTTTACTCTCAGCCCAAAGGAAATGGGCTGAGCATATGAGAAGGTCAGGATTATCCCGGTTGGAAAGAGCACAAACATGGCCGTGAGTTCTGAGTGCAGTGCATTGTTCTTCCCACTTAGTTGCTTGATGAGAACTGATTGGAGGTCAAAGCACACTTAAAGTACTTGTACTGTATCATAGGCTTGTGGAAGAGATTGCATTTAACCAAAGCAGAGAGCTGATATGAAATCAATATGCAGGGTGCCTATGAGCTATGGAGGAAGGTAATGTGCTTTTCTTCTTTGGTTGTTAAATGCATCTCAGCTGCCAAGGAAAATGACTTTCCCTCTCGGCTTCCTATCTGTCTTGCTAAGTGGTTATTGGGGAGTGTTCAGGCTCTGGTGATTCAGCTGTGTGTTTAATGAGGGCATCCTTGCATGGCAGCCTGAACAAGTTCCTCTGGCCTGATTCTTCCTCCCAGGACTCTGAAAATATGTCTCTCCTTAGCAAATTCTGATCAAAGATTTCTGGTGGAGTAAGAAAAGGTGCCAGGGCCTTGGATTTATAAGGCGTGGTCTCTACCTTCCTTTGGGAATTTAAGCTGGAGTATGAAATATGAGAAATGTACCAGAGAAATTCATACAAGGCTGTGTACACTAACAGTGGCCCAGAGCATTGGGGCCACACAAATTCCAAGGAGAGGCCTTCACTGAGAAGTGGAGATTTGAGTTAGCCCTTGAAGGACGTCAGTGGGTGGAGTTACAGGAAGCAGGAGACGCTGTCCCCATTGGAAGGAGATAACATTGAAAGCTACTCCTACTCTTGTGGTACAGCCTGGGAACTGAACTTTAGTTTACAACTTAGTCTTGTCACCAGAACAGTTGAAAGATAAAACATAAATTATAAATTAAGCCCCCTGCTGTGAGTAGGGCCCTCCCCCAAGCACCAAGGGGATGATACAGAAAGTTCTAAGATGTTGACTGTAATCCCTGGACACTTGCCTGATATTTATGTTAGGCGGTCATTCTGAGGCAGGAGTTCTTCTTCTTTCTGCCATGGACCCCTTTGTCAGGCTGTTGAAGACTCTGGACCCCTTCTCAGAATTATATTTTTAACTCATTCAGAATGCTCAAGATTACCAAAGAAAATCAACGTGCAGTTATCAACATATAAAAAACAATTTTGTGATATCTGTCTGTCTTTGTTATAAACATCTAAAAAGATCTAGTTGTAGTTGAATGTAAATAATATTTTGAGAAGTATGCAACAATTTTACCCTAATATGAAATAATCTGTGATTTCTGTTACTGGCCAAGTCCCAGGATAATAATTACTACAGACCATTTTCTACACTTTAATCAAAGGAAATGCTAGATTTCAGTTAAAAATTAGTGAAAATGATGTAAAATCTGCCCCTTCAAAGTTCACAGACCCATTGAATTCTATCCGTGAATCCCTAGTGTCCATTGTCCTCAGGTGAGCTCTCCTGTCCTAATGTAACGGCTCAGTGAGCACTTACGTATGATCTCTACGTTAAGCTGGGGATTCAGCTAGAATATAATGTAATTGCAAACCCTGAGTTATGTCTATATTATTTCATGTTTAATATCATGAATCAGGTGAAAGGGCCTCCTGTTTCCTGTGGAGCTCTATCATTAAATTCTGAGGATGGGGTTAGCCTGGAGCTGGTAGGGGGAGGATGTTACAACACACTAGGACCAGACAATGGTTCTCAACTGGAGGAATTTTGCCCCCCAGAGGACACTTGGCAATGTCTAGAGATATCTTTGATCTTTACAACTTCAAAGTATGGGGACTGGGGTGTTACTACTGACATCTAATGGGTAAAGGGCAGGGATGCTGCTCAATATCCTACAATGCACATGACAGCCCTCACAACAAAGAAATATCTGGCCCCAAATGTTAATAATACCAAGTTTGAGAAGCTCTGGAGCAGAGGGGAGGGCATACAGAATACTGAGTGAAGTCTCACTGTAACTAAACTCTTGTGTCTCTGCTTCTGCGCCCTCCGTCCCCTTGGAAAGTTGTGTCTTTCATTCTGATTTCTTGAGGTTGTAGATTATGTTCTTTCCCCCTCCATAGTGCCTGATGTCAGGCCATACACACAGCAGGTGCATAATTAATGTTAGCCACTAGTAAGGAGTGACTCTGCTGTCTCTCTAGCCTGAGACTTGGCCGTACAGTAGTGGGAGAAGCAAGAAACTCAAGATGGGAGCTCTGCAGGAGATGGTTCTTTGGAGTGGGGAAAACAGAAGTGACGTGTAGAGGTTTAAATCTCTGCCTCCCATTCAGAGAAGCGTGATGCCCTACCTTTGTCTGTGAAGTAAGGAATGTAGCAGCCTGGGCAAGACATTGCTAATAGGAAGTTCCATTACTTCTTGATACAGCATAAATTATGCCTGTCCTGTAGGATGGATATCCATTCTTTTATTTATATCATCTTATAGTTGAAACTATAAGGCATTATTAAAAGGCATTTATGACATTACTGACATATGTTGAGTGCCTAATATGTATTTAGCACTGCTTTATACCCCTTACATTTATTACATCACTTGTTTCTGTTGCTTCCTCCACACCCCTTTCCATTGAGAAGCGGTATTGTTTCCTCAGTTACAGAAACCTACTCTTACTGGGGAAAAGAACAGGCTGCACCTGTCATCCCAGGCATTTAAAAGGGCAAAGGCTAAGTTGTGTGTTAAGTCTTACAAGCATGCCTTGTAGGCTACTACAGTAACACAGGCGTGATCTCATAGTTGAATCTCTTTCTTTAAAATTTGGAGATGTGCCAAAATTGGTGGCATTTCCTTTTCTTCCTTTAAGGCTGATTTGGCCCAATACTGAAATGATTCCTCAAGTTATGATCAATTGCCTGGTGGGAGGATGATTTCTGTGGGGTCCCTGGGTCTCTGAAAATCCTTTGCTCTAATGGATTAGAGGGGATGTCAGCTTCATCCATTTAGTGAGCCTTCTCTTTGAACTGTTTCCATTTGTCATGAATATCTGGAAGGAGTTTTTGCATTGCCTGATGAGTAAGAAGATTCAGAAAAATGAGACTGGGATCATTGATTTGTTAGTGTCCAGTGTCTCTAAAATTGGACCTTAGAGTGGGATTTTCGAGAGCTATAAAAACAGAGAGAGAGAGTTTAACAGACCTAGATGGAAGTCTTGCCTTTAATTGTAAGTAATCATATTTAGCTTACTAATCTGATTTTAAGGGGACCTACTTATTCAAGGCACAGCTTTTAAAGATTAAAAGGGAGTCTTTATTTGATCCGGGGAGATTCCCTGAGTAGCACCACTGTCACTAGCATTTGTATTTTACTGTGCAGGTTGAAAAGCTCATTCACTTCTCATTTGATCTTCATGATAAACCTGAGCCATAGATTGGGCAGTGGATTATGCCCACTTTATAGATGCAGAAACTAAGCCCAGAGCAGTTAAAAGGCATAGAATCACACGGTAAGTTTGGTGGGAAATTCAAGCTAAGAGCCCCAATATTTGAACATATTAACAATACCTACGCTACAACATGTAATAGAAAAAAACTAAACACTGAGTTTAGAGACCCAGGTTTTAGTATCCACACTACTAAAAATTAACGCTGTGTCACTGCTTGGTAAAGTATAGAAGCAAAATTTGCAATATGGAAAGACTACATCCCATCACGTACAAGATGATGTGGCAAGAGCCAAGAGTGGTTTGGTTCAGTTACCAAAATGTAGGGTATGAAATACCTTAGAAGTTTAAGATGTAAAGGGCTATCTCTTGGGAATGTCTTTAGCCAACTTCAGTAACCCATTGGTAACTTCTCATTTAGAGAATATATTTCTTAAGGTATAGGAGTTCCAATATTTATCTTCCACTATTGATCAGAACTTGGACTAGGGTTTGTTTTTAAAATAGGAGGTAGTAAAGAAATAATTGGGATCAGGCATCCTTTGAGAGCTTAAAGCTGATTTACATTGAGCAGAAGGCATCACCATGACAGCTTTTGTCTTCTCCTTCTACCATTCTAATCACCAAACCACAGAAACAAATAACCAGAACATTTAAAGTCATTTACTCCATAAGAGAGCTGCATGCAGGTACCACATTTGATTCAAGGGAGAGGCAGAGGGAGGAGATAAGTGTCCCTATGAATGAACCACAGGATAGACTTCAAGTGGGAGCACTCAGAACACACCTTTCTGATCTCAGTCAAATTGCAGTATCAAGTCGTGGTACCCCACTTACTTGAGGTGGGATCATAAGCAAGTCAGCAACCTTACCGAGCCTTTTGTGCACAATGTAGGGGTCAGCACTGCTTTCCTAGAGATTCATTGTGGGAGTTAAATAAGACAACCCATGTAAAGCTTATCACAGTTCCTCATATGTACTAAGTTCTCGATAAATTAACTATTTTTTATCATTTTAAAAATTAATTAACTCTCTCAAAACCTTAGTTTCTTCATCTGCAAATGGAGATGATAATAGCGTCTAACTTGTGGGTTGTTACAATGATTGAATAACATAATACATTTAAAGTGCCTGGATTTTAATGTTAGGGTCTATCATTGTTCTTGTTACAATCTTGGATGCTTCCTATAAGCCAATAGTTAAATGAATGTTTAAAACACTCACGCAAAATAAAATTTAAAAAAGAAAAATTCTAACTGCCTGATAATGTATCAACCAGCACAGATTTGAGCAATAAAAGCCAAAGTAATACCGATAAAAAAGAATTCTAGCAAAAAAAACACAAGAATGGTGTTCTCTGCCAGTGAGTCACATAATGGGAAAAAAATCAGGCCAAGCATGAGATCATAAGGGAGCCAAGGATTGCTGAAAACATTTGGGACATAAGAAGGAGACAATAAATAGGAAGAGAGCAGTAGGACCACAGAAGAGTGAGTTCATGCCTTGGAAGAATATGTTCACAAGGTTATCCAGCTGCCAGTAGAGAGCAATAGAAAGAATTCCCCCGGGAAAATCGTAACGTCCAAATCATAAAGTATTTTTCTGCATTTAGGGCATATCATCAGATATAAACAAGCAGATTAGCCCATACAGGCAAACCATTACTTTTATTTCTTAAATTCCAAGGGATGACAAGGTGGAACAGCTAACAGAATGCAAAGACGTAATAATCTAGGCCAGGGCTCTTTTTTCTGTAAAAGGCCAGATTGTAAATATTTTAGGTTTGTGGACCACAGGATCTCTGTCACAGCTACTCAACTCTGCCATGTAGTGGGAAAGTAACCACAGACAACACATGATCAAATTTGTATGGCTGTGTTCTAATAAAACTTTATTTACAAAAACGGAGAGGTAGCTTTGTCCCTTGGATTGTAGTTTGCCGATCCCTTCTCTAGGCTTTGGTTCTGTTACTTTTTCATCATTCAGTCTGTGAAATCTGATACCAAATACAAATTCCAAAGGCTGAAAATCTTTCCCTGGACTGGGAGTGGTGTGAAAGCATGGGCTTGTTCCACACTGAATCTTCAGCATCTTTTGTAGTGCCTGACACACATTAAATGATGGATGGGTAAAAAATGGGTGGACCAATGGATGGACCAACACGTGGATGGAAAAATTGATAGTGGTTTATGTCTGTTTCTAAACAAGAACATCATCATCATCACAGTTAACATTTATTACACTCTTACTGTATGCCAGGAACTGTTCTGAGTGCTTTACCTGTGTTCTCTCATTGAAGCTTTACAACAACCTCTGAGGTAGATATTATCATAGCCCGTTAGGTATTAGTAGTATGGTATAGTCCTGGACTTGTTAGATGCTAAACCTTAAATGAGTCACTTATGCTCATCTCCCCTGCTCCCTTCATAAAGGTGTTTATGATAATTTAAAAATATGCATGAAGGACCAGCCCCATGGCCTAGTGGTTAAGTTCAGTGCACTCCGTTTCAGTGGTCCAGGTTTGCGAGTTCGGATCCCAGGCGTGGACCTATACCACTTGCCAGTGGCCGTGCTGTGGCAGTAACTCATACACAAAATAGAGGAAGATTGGCACAGATGTTAGCTTAGGGTGAATCTTCCTCAAGCAAAAAAAAAAAATGAGGAAGATTGACAACAGATGTTAGCTCAGGGTGAATCTTCCTCAAGTAAAAAAAAAAAAGTATGTATGAAAATCCCCATAAACTGTTAAGTGATATTCAAAGATTATCATTGTTGCTTCAACCCAGCTCTGGTGTGTATGAACATGCTGAGATATCCAGGATAAGAAGGCTTGATTCTAGGTGTGTATTGGCCCAATTGGCTGTGGACAAATTGGAAAATATTAGGGCAAATTGTGGGATATTATTACTGTTGTTCACCATTATATCTCTAGTACCTAGGACATTGCCTAACCCACAGCAGGCACTAAATAAATATTGACTGAAGGGATAAACAAACTAACAAACAGAGGAAAAAATAAATGAAAAATCCACCTGCCTCAGCCCAGAAAGGGCAATATGTCTGTGAGATATTTGAATGTTAACTTAATAGTTCCTCCCAGAGATGGGGATGTAGATCACAATATAAAATAATGAGAAATGCCTGAGCTACTTACTGCCTTGAAAGCGGAAACATTTTCTTTTTTTTTTTTTTTTTTTTTTTTTTGTGAGGACATCAGCCCTGTGCTAACATCCGCCAATCCTCCTCTTTTTTTGCTGAGGAAGACGGCCCTGGGCTAACATCTGTGCCCATCTTCCTCCACTTTATATGGGACGCCGCCACAGCATGGGTTGCCAAGCAGTGCGTCGGTGCGCGCCCGGGATCCGAACCAGCGAACCCCGGGCCGCCGCAGCAGAGCGCGCGCACTTAACCGCTTGTGCCACCGGGCCGGCCCCGGAAACATTTTCATAATGGATTAGAAAGGCATTTTTCAGAATAACTTGGTAATTCATCTTTATTTCCTTGTATACACAGTGCATTCCTTTTAAAAAGAGATGCTAATGCATTTATGTTAAAGCATATGGATTTACAGACTGGGATAAAATATATTCATAGATAGTCTACCTTAATCCTGTTTAGGGAAAGGGAAGAATCAACTGGCATCAGATTAGTATTGATTAACTGTCACTTGGATTGACAAAGCAGCACACAATACACTTAGCAAATACCCAAATCGAGCTATAAAGCTCTGCAGATTTGGGTTTTGACACTTGCTTTTCTTTTTCTTTAAAAGATAATCAGTTCAACATCTAAGAACATACTCTTTGGCATTGAATAATTCAGACCTCATAGACACTGCTTTTTTCTTACTGTGTGACATTGGCACTGTTTATAGGAATAGAGAGAAAAGCTATAAAATGCTCACAAAATGTGCTTGCCCCAGGATTGTTAAACAGAGAGAGAGAGATGCTGAATGCCCTCAACGGTGTCTTACACCAGTTCAGACCAGAAGGACGCTTTTGAACGTACTCACTTTCACGACTCTTGTCTCGTAGTGAAAATTGACTGGCTTCTGTTGCCCTGTGGATTTCCATTTCGTATTGAGCAGGTGTTTGAAGTGAAGTCATATAGGAATAACGATCTCTCTCGAAAGACAGACTTGATTGTGGGCTCCAGAGAGCAGTTCTCCTTGCTTTAGTGACATGGAGTGTTAGGGACAGACAGCCATGATATAGAAACCCCCACCCCATGAGGAAAATAACGCATTAATCAGGGTGCTTCCAATCATAAGGAAGAAAACAAAGTTAATCAGACTTAAGGAAAATATGTTTTTAAAAATGAGAAAGATGGGAAAGTGCTCATTCATATAATTGAAAATTCCAGATATGGCAAACTCTGGTGCTTTTTTTTTTAGATTTTATTTATTTATTTTTCCCCCCAAAGCCCCAGTAGATAGTTGTATGTCATAGCTGTACATCCTTCTAGCTGCTGTATGTGGGACGCAGCCTCAGCATGGCCCGAGAAGCGGTGCATCGGTGCGCGCCCGGGATCTGAACCCAGGCCACCAGCAGCGGAGCGCGCGCACTTAACCACTAAGCCACGGGGCTGGCCGTCTGGTGCTTTTAATAACATCTCTCCTCCTGCACAGGTTTACTTCAGGCCTCTCCTTAGCAGATATTATCTCAGAAGGAGAAAGACCCTTGTCCAGGCAGCCATGGCAATCCTTGGAAAGAACTGATTGGCCTTGCTTGGGTCCCATGCTCTTGGAGTAAACACTCTTTCTGAGGAGGCAGATATTCGGGTTGGCCAGCCTGGGTCACATTCCCTTCTGTATGTTGGTAGGGGGAGGGAGGAGGAGCACGTAATTGTTAGCCCCAGTAGGTTTCCTCAAAGCAAATAATAGTTCTAGTATGGAAAGGAGAGTGAAGGAATGTTAAAAAGGCAAAGACATTATAACTGTTCGACCTTCTTCCCTTGCCTCATATACAGATGTGACATCTTATTTTGAAGTTCTTTCTTCAGACTTTGTTTCTTGCTAAGTCTCAAAGATTTGCAATGATAAAGGACACAGTTGAAAATGAAACTTCTTTTTTTTTGCCGTATCTTTTCTCCATCACTGTATTCCCTAATCCTGGTTGAGTACCAAGACAGGGTTTGATGCCTGTTATAAAATGTTGGAGGCGAAGGGAAGTGGGAACTCAAGACTATTACAGTTGCTGTGGCTTGGGCTCAATGTAGTGAACTAAGGGAACCGGAAAACCTCCACCTCCATTCACTGAAGAACTGTCTACTGAGTGGTATTTTCTCCTCAAAGAGGCTGAGCTCATTTAAGGCTGCTTATCTACATTCAGTCAAGTGTCATCAGATCTGCAGCAGGGAAGTTCCTAGAATGCAGATGTTCCCTCTGCCCCTCAGGGGCCATGTGACCTCTTTTTTCTCTGCTCTGTAACCTGGGGAACTAGTTTATCTGAGTTCTTATCCCAGCTCTATTCCTAACTAGCCTTGTAGCAGAGGATAAGTTATTGCTTAACCTGCCTAAGCCTCGTGTTTCTCCACTCATTGGGTTGTCATGAAGATGAAAGGGACTCTATCTGTAAAAGCACTAAGCTTGCTTCTCAGTAAGTGTCAGTTGTAGTTGTCCAGTACCTGTTACTCACCGCCACTGCCCTCTGTGTTGCTTAGTTTCAGTTCTCAAGCTGGAATCTGACTGGTCAGGTGTGGACAAGTAGCAATTCAAACAGGACCACCTAGATGACCCTTCAACAGGGAAGTGGCTGTGAATAGGAAGTGTACCAGCAAACATTATGACTCTGTGGGGGTCTTTTCCTGGAGGAGGAGATTTTTGGAGCATGACTCATAATTCCCAAACTCATGATGGAAGAAATAACACGTTCAGCAGGGAGTTGAGAACATGGGCTCTGTGGCTAGATTTGCTTGAGTTCAGATCCTGGTCCCCACACTCGCCCTCTGTGAAACCTGTCTGCACTTGAGTTTGTCATCTAAAAATAGGGAATAGTAATATCATGTACCTCATAGGGGTGCAGTGAGAATTAAATGTTCCTCCATGTGAAGTGCTTAGAAAAATCCCTGGCAAATAGTAAGCAATTAATAGATGTCAGCTATTGATATGACTTTTTTTTTTTTTTTTTGGCAGGGGAAGATTTGCCCTAAGCTAATATCTGTTGCCAATCTTCTTCCTTTTTCTTTTTCTTCTTTTTTCCCCCCAAAACCCCAGTATATAGTTGTGTATAGTTGTAAGTTCTTCTGGTTCTTCTATGTGAGCGCCACCACAGCACGGCTACTGAGAGAGGGGTGGTGTGGTTCTGCACCTGGGAACCAAACCCGGGCCACCAAAGTGGAGCGTGGCAAACTTTAACCGCTAGGCCATCGAGGTTGGCTCTGATATGACTTTTATTTCCTAACTGTGACTCCGAGCTCCCACAATAATCTGGTAGCAAATTCCATCTCCATCATTACTGGGTTGCTCAAGAACGGAGGAAGCATATATAGTGTCAAGAAAATATGGGCAAGCCTGCTAATCCTTGGCCTATTAAGATCACCTCTGCTATCCTAATTTTCCCAGGCTGTGAAGTCATTGAAAGTATGCTGACTCTCAACTTTCAAGCCATAGAGAGGACCTAGGAATCTTTGCTAAGGCTTATGCCCCTGTGCCAAGGGTCCTGACTGCTATGGCCAAGACACAGCTGTGGCTTCTGAGAATTTGGCACTTCCCTAGGGGTAACTGTGGTCCTCAAACGACCTTAGATTTCTCAATTTTTCTAAATCAGGGGCAAAATCTGCCTCTCTCGTTGGCTTCCTTCTAAGGTACTCTTCTCTTTCTCCTCCCCTGGAGGATAGCCAGCATACTCTCCACTGGGGTTAGGCCTTGACAAAGGGCAGAATAGCTGTTGATTTAAGGCAATTCTGCTTTAATCCACTGAAAACCTTCCGTCATGAAATGCAAATGCATTTTGCTAAGTGAAAGAAGCCGAACCCAAAACTCTCTACTGAATGATTCCATTTATATGACATTCTAGAAAAGGCAACACTATAAGACCTGAGATCAGTGGGAGCCAAGAGTTAGGGCTTGGAGAGAGATTGACTACAAAAGGGTAGCATAAGGGAATTTTTAGAGTGATAAAATGGTGCTGTGTTTGCTTATGTTGCTTATACCTGACTGTGTATTTATCAAAACTGGTAGAACTATATACTACAAAGAGTACATTTTACTTATGGAAACAAACAAACATCAAAGATATGCAAAGGGCCTGGCTATCTGCTTGAAATTGAGAAGAGACAAAAATATGGGGAGGACAAACACAATATTTTTAAAAATTATCAAGCCATGAAGCTACAAAGGTAGGTTAAGCCTGATCGTGTCATGTTAAAAAGTTGTGATTTTTATTGTAGGAAAGAGGAACTCATCAAAGGTTTTAAACCAGACAAGAAACCTGTTACGCTTGGGCTCTGGGAAGTTGCATTGACTGCAGGAAATTGGAGAGGTTACAAGAGAGCTGTTAGAAAGAAGATCTGTTGGAGGCCATCCCACTGAGACCATGTAGCTATAGCCTTAACCATTTACTTTCCTGGACAAAAAATTGTAAGGCTGTCACAATGTAGTATAGCTGATACTGAGCAGCTCAGACTTCTCTCCTCCAGAAGCTTCTTTTTCATCCTGCAGCGTTTCCTGCTTAAGTAAGATTAAATTCAAATCATCTAAGTTCATTTTTAGCTACTTGTCTAGAAAAGCACAAAGACTCTCATGACATGGTCCTTGACTTGAAGTAACACACATTATGGTGTAGGCGAAACACTCAATGAACCATCTCACAAGATAGAATGAAATGAATGCTCATCCAAGATACCAGTTATGTAATGTGGAAGCACAAAAGAGGGAGCAATTAGTGATAACTGAGAGAGGACCAGGGCAGGCTTCATAATGAAGATGGCATTTGAGCTGGGCCTTAAAGGATTCGATGCACTGAAAAGGAAAGAAAAGTACTTTCTGGCTGAAAACATCTGAGCAAAGGCAAGGATGTGGGAAGACCCAACTACACTCAGCAATCAATGAAAAGATACTTCAGTAGAGTATAAAGGTACAGTAAGAGTGATTTTCAACTTTTGGTCATTTGTCTTACGGCAAAAATGCTAGGTGAAGAATATGACCCTCTTAAAGGGTCGGTTTGCTTCTCTATCCTTGGTCTTGGGTAGAATGGTATTGACACTTAGACAAGGATGAGTAACAGAATTCTCATAAGGTGGCTCAAACAAATAATAACTAGGGATTCGTTTTTCTCCCATAAGAAGTCCAATAGTAGACAGTTGCTGGTGGCTTATGGTATCTGGGTCAACATATCTCAATCCTCTTGGCCTTTCCCTCGTGGTCGGCAGATGGCTCTTACAGCTCCAGATATTATGTTGATATTCAGGTAGGAAAGAGTGGAACCAGCCGCATCTGTACCTTCCTATTAGGACAGTAAAAGCTTGCCCAATGCCCCTCTCCAGTAGACTTCTACTTACATCTCATTAGACAAACCTAGGTCATATGGCCACCCTTAGCTTCAAGGGAGTTTGGGAAAATGATTATTTAGCTGGGCACTTTGCTTCCATGAAAAATACTGGTATTTTGTGGGCAGGGGAAAATAGATGTTGATAAGAAACATGGTGGCCATACTAGGGATAAAGTCAGTGGATAAGGTAAAAATCATACAATCAAAATTATCCTTGGGTTGGATTAAGAAAATGTGGTATATATATACAATGGAATACTACTCAGCCATAAAAAAAGACAAAATCGTCCCATTTGCAACAACATGGATGGGCCTGGAGCGTATTATGTTAAGTGAAATAAGCCAGAAAGAGAAAGACAAACACTGTATGATCTCACTCATATGTGGAATATAAACCAACACATGGACAGAGAAAACTGGACTGTGGTTACCAGGGGCAGTGGGGGGGGGGGCGGGCACAAGGGGTGAAGGGAGTCATATATATGGTGATGGACAAACAAAAATGTACAACCCAAAATTTCACAATGTTAGAAACCATTAAAACATCAATAAAGAAAATTAAAAATAGAAATACCATATGACCCCCCAAAAAAAAAAAAAAATTATCCTTGGGGCTGGCCCAATGGCATAGCGGTTAAGTGCGCGCGCTCCACTGCGGAGGCCTGGGATTCGGATCCTGGGCGTGCACCGACGCACCGCTTGTCAAGCCACGCTGTGGCGGCGTCCTATAAAATAGAGGAAGATGGGCACGGATGTTAGCCCAGGGCCAGCCTTTCTCAGCAAAAAAAGAGGAGGATTGGCGACAGATGTTAGCTCAGGGCTAATCTTCCTCACACACACAAAAAAATTACCCTTTCAGTCACTTGTTAAGTGTGCTCATTTTGAGGCTTGATCTCATAATAAGATTGTATTCTGAAATTAAAGCATTTAAATTTTTTAATTCTTTAAGACATTTGGCATTTTTATTAAGATTTCAACTTGCTGATTTTCGCTTTTCAAGTCATCACCACCTTCATCTCCTATAAGCGACCTGATAACTTTCTCTAATTAATTTTTAGACAGTGTTTCTCCGTAGTCCGCAATTAATGTTTCAATTTCCTTCTCCATAGGAGTGTGTCACCCCCCGCCTGCTTGGCCACAGGAACAAAGCGTTCCACTTCTTTTTCAATGACCAGGAAACTCTTCAAATCATGTACATGTTTCCTTAGGTCTCACCAGCCTCCATTGACTGTCTGAGTCTTGATTGCTCTCACACTGTGAGAGACACTTGAGAACTGAGATCCTGCCTGAGGAGGCAGTGTATTCAGGGCTCCCATCTTACTCTTACTCCCAGGTGGAAGGGCAGGCAGAACCTATGCTCTCCTTAACTTGGTCGCTCAGGTCATATTCATTCTCTCTCTCTCTCCCCCCACCTTCTTGGCCTGATTCTGGCCACCTGTCCCTCAGAGACCTGGAGGGGAGTAGGGGTGGAGTGCCACATTCATCTCATTCATGGGCCACACAGTGCATTGTCTTTGAGAACTAAAGAGTCTCTCTCGCGCCAGCTCTGCTGTTCATGTCAAGCAGCCTTCTCAGCTCACTGCTGATGCTGCGTTGTTCGTATACTGTCCTAACTCAGAGGCTGCCTTGTTCCAGTGTTCCATCAATATTATACAAAACCAATGAGTTGAAATTGTTTTACTGTGTGGTTTTATTTACTATCAGAAATAATGTAGTCATAAGAAACTGAAATGAGGTTGCTTGCTGCTTGGATGATTCCTTTTATTTTTTCCAGTTTTGGCTTAATGATACACCAACCGTGAGTTCTGGTCTATTGGTTTTTAGAGTAGAGTTTGTTTAATTAAACTACTTGTCTCTTCATATCTTGCCAGAATATTTTTATACGTGAATTTTAAATTGCTCTGCAGGTTCACATTATACACAAATGTTTAAAATGTGCACCTTGATGGTATGGTGGGTTTGGTTAACTTGTTAGAGTATTTGAAAAGGAACACATCTTATTTTATTCTTTTCCATTGTTAACATTCAAATTATTTAAAGATACTCTTTTGTCTTTCTGGCCTTATCTTCTATTGTTGTCATCAACATTATTCTATTATAATAAATAATAATATCTATCATTTATTGAGTACTTTGATGTTCTAGGCACATATTGCTTTACATATATATTTAAATTCTCTAATCCTCACAATAGCTTTATGAGAAAAGTACTATTATTATCCCTCCACAAAACTGGAAACTAAGGCTAGAAGAAGCTAAATAACTTGCCCAATATCATATTCTTCTTCACAATCTTCCTGTGCAACCCTGAACTTGTTACACAATCCTTTCAATGGACATGTCTGTTAAAATCCCCAACCTAGATGAACCCAAATATCTACATTATTTGTGCCTGCGTTTAGACAACTGAGCACATGGGCCTCTACCCAGTCTGTGCCATACAGGAGACTGGTGCCCCTATAAAAGTTTGGTTACTAACCATAGCTGGGTCTTCAATATCTAATATCCAATATCCAATACTCAGCTATCTTACTATATTTCTCTTGTCAAAAAATGTAACTTTGGGGTTGGCCCAGTGGCGTAGTGGTTAAGTTTGCACCCTCCACTTCAGTGGCCCGAGGTTTGCAGGTTTGGATCTCAGGCGCGGACCTATGCACTGCTTGTCAAGCCATGCTGTGGCAGGCGTCCCACATATAAAATAGAGGAAGATGGGCACGGATGTTAGCCCAGGGCCAATCTTCCTCAGCAAAAAGAAGAGGGTTGGTGACAGATGTAGCTCAGGGCTAATCTTCCTCACCAAAAAAAAAAAAAAAAGTAACTCTTGCGATAACCATTTCTTCACTGCCCACTTACTGTTCTGTGCATAGGAGTCTGCCTCTAGCTCTTCATAGAACGGCTCCTATGATGTAAATAACTTCCATGTTGCTAAATTCCATGGACATTTTAATTCCTCTTCTTACCTCTAAGTACCCAGTTAACATAGTAACTCCTCTCACTTTCCTGAAATACTTTTTACTCTTGGCTTCCTATGTTACCCCACTCCTGGTCTTCTTTCTACCTCTCTAGCCATCTCTTTTCTGTTTCCTTTGATGGCTCATCTTCCCACACCCAAATTTTAAATGTTGGAATCCCTTAAAATTCTGACCTTGACTTTCTTTTTACATCGCTCTAACCACTTCTTGGATCATTTCACCCATTCTCTTGGTTTCTATGATCATCTCTAATCCATTGACTCTTAAATCTATATACTAGTGGTTTAGAAGTCTACCTTGAGCAATATACCTGTGTATCCTGTTGCCTGCATAAACATCTTAATCTGGAAACTCCATAGATACCTTCAATTCAACATAACCAAAATTGAACTTGTGGTGCCCCTACCAAAACCTAAACATCTCTTACTCCCTTACCCCTCATATCATATTTATCACTAAGTTCTTTCAGCTCTACCTCCTTGATAGCTCTCACATTCACCCTTCCCATATTTTTCACTATAGATTAATCTAGGTCACCATCATTTCTCACTGGCCTACTGAAATAGTCTTCTAACTGATTTACCTGCATTTGCTCTTGATTCCCTGTAATGCATTCTTTAGAATGTGGTCAGATCCTGTAACTATTATAATTATATTTGGTTGAAAATAACAGACAACCCAACAAATAAGTGGCTTAAACAAGTCAGGAGTTTATTTTTATTATGTAATAATAATTTTGGATATGGCTGTCCAGGGCTGGTACAGCAGAACAATATGATAAAAAGACCAGATTTCTTCCCCCTCCTCCTGTCACATCCTTAGTAATGTGGCTTTTAATCTCATGGTCACATAGGGCTACAGTGCCTCAAAGCATTGCTTCTATATTTCAGAAGACGAAGTGTAAAAAAGCAAAAAGCCTTCTTTATTAGTCTCTGCTTTTTTACTTGGGAAGAAAGTATCTCCCCAGATACTTCTACCTACATCTCATTAGCCAAAACAGTGTCACACAGACACGTATAGCTGCAAGGGAGTCTGAGAAGTTCAGTATTTCAGGTTTCCAGCCTCTATGGTGGAAGGGTGTGCGAGGGAGAATGCACTGTGCTTAGAATTTGGCTACCCAAAATTTGGGTAGCCATAGTATCTCCCACCATAGTATTTAAAAAAACACATATCTGATCATAATATTCTCCTGTCTACAGTCTTTCAATGGCTTTCTTTTCCTCTTAGGATAAAATTCTCAAACTTTCACATGGCCTACATGTTCCTACACGATCTCACCGCTGACTACCTCACCAATCTCATCTTATGCCAGCCTTGCTCTTTTCACCCCAGCTATGCTGATCTCCTTACTGTTCCTTAAAAGCAGTGTGTTGCCTCTTGTCTCGGGGCTTTCACACATGTCCTCCTTCTGGTGTGCTCTCTTCACCCACCTCCATCTAAACCCTCTCTTTGCCTAACCGCTCCTCCTTCTTCCGATCTCAACTTAATATCATTTCCCCAGAGAAGCCTTCACAGATCCTCCATGCTAGGGCAAGCTGCCTGCTCAGTGCTCCCTCAGCTCCCTGTCCCACTTCATAGCCTTTACAACAATGTTTCTCAACCTTTTTTTTCAATATCATCCTTCTAAGAAATCATTTCAGACTCGTTTTTTCCTTAATCACTTCCCTCCCATGAAATTTTAGCATCACAGATATACTGTATCTTTTTATATACTGTATGTATATCTGTGCTTTATACATAAATGGAGTAAGATTTCTTTTGTCCTCCAAGAACCAATTTTTGTACTCTTGGGGGCTACATCATCCCCATTGAGAATGCATGATTTACAATACTGGCCATTAAAAAATCAGTTTAAATTTTTTCTTTAATAGCCATCTGTCTAGCTATAAGAAAACTCCATAAGAGCAGAGATCAGATCTTCACACTGAATATTGCCTTAGCTCTGTGCCATGCACATAGTAGGTAATTGTTAAATATTTGTAGACAACGAATGTTAAAACACTTGTAATGGCTATCGGTTTTAGATATATTTTGCATCTTTTAATTAGTTTGCGATCCCATAAAGAGAAAAGTCTGAATCTGTTTTTCCCACATACCCATTTATGGAGTAGGCCCTCCATAAATATTTGTTGAATGAATTCACTATCTGTACTTTTAGGTTAGGAGAATATATCCTAATTCCTAAAAAGAAAATATTTAGCATGTATCCTAGAAACAACTTGTAATGACTACGAATGTTTTGCATTAGCAGTTTATTAAATGCTGCCAGCAGTCAGGGAGACAGAATGGGATTAAATTACTTCAAGTGACTTTTTCCACTCAAAATTACTGTCTTGCATCTGACTATTGCTCATGTCTGGGAAGGTTTTCAGAAACCGACAGCCACCTTCAAAGTGCTCAATCCTGAAATTTGTGGAAACTCTGCAACCTCACTGATTACTCAGTTCATTTTGAATCCTGGACTAAGCAGAACTCGACTCACTTCCTTAAAAAGAATTCTTCACTGCATATTACTGTTAGGAGAAACCAAAAGTTCATATTAGGAAATAAATAAAAAACCATATTTCTGATGAATTTCCTCTGATTAGTTCTCTCACAATTCACTCTCTTATATCTACCATGGATAACATACTATGTTGGAGATTGGTTTTCAGGAAAATGGGCCTCAGCCGTTAAAGAATATTTAAATATCGAAATGTAACCATGTTTAGTAGTCTGAACTTACAGAGGCACACCTGTATCACACATATTTTAGAAAGATTTTAAACAATGGGAAATATATGAATATGTGCTTAGCTAAAACTTTGGAGTAATCAGAAAATTATCTTGCACAGAAGACAATGTTCATTATTCAAGGAATTATTACATTATTCATAGTTTTTTTTAAAAAAAATATTGCTTATAAATACTATGGGAGAGTTAATTTAAATTTTCTTTGTCATGTTGCCTGCACCTCCATAGGAAAAATATAGTGGGATTCAGAGCAGCTTCTTTTATTAAGTAAAGGCAATTTCAGTTGCAATTACAATATCAAATATCAAAAAAGCTAAATTTTATTGGAGAAGTATAAGGTTGCCATGGGCACAGCTGGCTTTGAGTATTCATCGCTGGGCTTTGACCATCCATTTCAGCTCTTCTCCTGGGTCCTCTGGTCATCTTTCAGTCTCCCTCTTATCCAGCACATCATCAGATCTTGTTGGTTTTCCTCTTAAATATTTCCTACACCCAGCTGCTCTACTCCATCCTCACTGCAATTCTCTGGTCCAACGTACCACCATCTCTCCTGCCTCTCCTCATTGATCTTTACCCTCCTGCAGGGTCTTTTCCATGATACAATGTCTCAGTCTGCTTAGGCTGCTACAACAGAATACCACAGTCAGGGTGGCTTAATCAACAGAAATTTATTTCTCACTGTTCTGGAGGCTGGGAAGTCTGAGATCAGGGTGCCAACATGGCTGAGTTCTGGTGAGGGTTAGAGTTTCCATAATGAGTTTTAGGGGGACGCAAACATGCAGACCATAATATGCCACCATGATCCTTGAAAAATGCCAATTTGATCAAGTCATATCCCTGCTTAAAACCTTCATTGTGGCCTACAAGGCTCTGTGTGAGCTCTCCAGTCTCATTCCATGCTGCTCCTCCATTGCTAAATGGGGTCTGGCCACACCCATCTTCTTTATTAACTTTGACTTCCCAACACTGCCACCTTTGTGTAATCTTTTCTATTGCTGCTTCTCCCTCTTAAATAGTTTGTTCCTCATCAATTAACAAATATCAGGTTAGCTGCACTTTTTCAGGGAAACTTACCTGCCAGACCAGGTTATGACATCAAGTTTTATACTTTCAAAGACATGTTTGATTTTCCTTTCACGTTTTTATCACTGTCACTGTTGTATATTTTTATTTGTGAGATTCTTTAATTACTAATTATTTAAACTAGTCAGTGTACACTACTGGAGTCCACTACATTCTACTGGACTATGAACTCCATGTCTCTCTGGCTTACCTGTAGAGCCCCCAGCTCAATACATATTTGTTAAATAAATTGAACTTTGAGTTTATCAAACCTACCATGCTCCTCTCCTGGTCCATTGGGTCTATCCACCCAGGTTGCCTGGAGGATTGTAAAATAGCAGGGCTGAAGTGGCCTTACAGATCATCTAATCCCCACCCCCACTTTGCATGACAAACGGGGAAATAAGACTAGAGGGCAAATTGCCAAAGGTCACATAATGAGTTTTTGCAAAATCAGCACTAAGAATCAGGTCTTTAGTTTCCCAGTTCTCTGATAGTTCAGGAAATCACATCATTCGTTCTCCCATTTTCTTATCACCATTTTTGAGATTGACATCTTTTCTCTATTTTATATTCTAATATTGGTACAAAAATATATCCTTGTCTTATCAAGTAAAATATGGTTGTTTTTAAGGGTTATCGTTCAGGTTATATCTACACAAGTAACAAAAATTAGAAAACTGAAAACATTTGACTTCAAACAATTTAACTCTGCATTCTGAACCTGTTGAACATTTTGGCCCATGGTTTAAACCCAAAGATGTAGAAGCGTTAATCATAATTATGCCAATTTTAATGAATGTGCATCAAGAAAGAATGTACCAGGACAAAGTCCATTAAGCCAGTTTAATTCCTTAATCAATTTTCTAAACACTACACTAAAACCATTTCTCACCTTTTTTAAAAGTTTTTCTTGAAAATATTGTCTGTAAGATCAATTTTTCTCTATTGGATTTTTCTCTAAATCCAATCTCTAATGAAGATTGGATTCATCGTAAATTTTTCTATCTCCAATTTTACTGATTATCACTTTTATTGCTGTAATTTTTTCTTTGTGTCCAGTGTTCTCTCAAGTCTAATTTTCCTGTATCAAATTTTGCAGATCTCAATTTTCCTTTCAGTGTGTGGTTCATGGCTATTTTTAACAGGTACAGGTTTAGGCACTTAGTGTCTATTATTTTTTATAAAATTGAATTTCCTTAGGTCAATTTTTAGAGTTTCAAAGAGTTATGAACAAGGTTTTGGGGTTTTTTTAGTTAGTTTCATCTATAATAAATTTTGCTGTCTACCATTTTACCTTTTATGAGGTTTTTTTTCTGGAGATTGTTTCTACTAGTTAAATGCAGTTGGAATTGGACAAAAGTCTGTTTGCTTTCATTTGTTTCTTTCTTAAATACTGAGAAAATTTTTAGCAATTTCCTTTGATGTTTCAAGATTGCTCTGTTTTCCTGGTAGGGAATGGAGGTAGCTAAAGACATCATCTGTTTAGATTAGGTTGTTACTTTATTAAATGTTAGATGTTGGGAGAAAACAATTTAGCTCTGATACTTCTCATCTCTCATTTTACAGTTGAGGAAATGGAGGACCAGAGAGGTTATCCGATTTGCCTAACATCACAGAGATAGGACTGGATTTCAGATCTTCTGACATCCAGGACACTTTGAGGGGAAACTGTCACCAAACTGAGCTCCAAACATGAGTACACTTTCCAGAGAGGAGGAGCTGGCTCTTTTGTTACTGTGGCAGTGGAGTGCATTTGAGATTTTTTGATGAGTTTACCCCCTACCTGTGTTAGTAGGAAAAAAAGAGCCATTGAGCTGATCTTAATGGTGATTCAAAACACTTTAGATAGATCCTGTCACATGCTTTATAAGTTCCTGATTGATTGTGTAGAATTAAGTTATTGGGCAGAGAACCAGCTAATGGAAACACATTGATGAAATCATTTTTGAGGGACATTAAATGGAACTTAAAATAAAGCTGAAATGGCTTTATGGATTTTTCACTCAAACTGTTTATGAACATTTATTGCCAGTAAATTATATTGTGTCAAAAGAAGGAATCAGTAGGTATGACTTTAATAGAAACCTTTTTGAAATAATAAAATTGAAAATAATTTATTATCCAAGAATGGATAGAAGATGGGATGGGGGAATTCATCTTGATGGATGATTGTCCACTCTGCAGCTTCTGGGAAAGTGAAAAATGGTGTGAAAATCAGAAACCTGAGAGGACTTGGAAAGAAATGGTCTGTTAGAAAAGTATTACTATCTCACCTCATTGTATATGGGAATTGTTTTTAGAAGAAGGGTTATAGAGGGTTTAGCAGGTGTTGCTTGAGGGTATAAACATTGGTATTTGTTTATATCTCATTAAAAGATGAGCAAGTAGAGAGTGACTTAATCTGCTGAAAGAGATAGCCTAGAGTAGTGATCAGGGACATCAGTTCCAGAGCTGAAATATTGGAGTTCAAATCCTGGCTCCCCTCTTTGCTATGTGACCAGATGAAAATTTCTTGACTTCTCTGAGTCTCAGATTTCACATCCATAATAACAGATACTAATAGTCCCTACCTCATATGGTTATTCTGATGATCAAATGAAAACAAGTTTCAATAGTTTCTAGTTCACTAAGTACTTTTAAAATGTTATTGTTTTTAAGAGTCAGAGAGGACTTGGATAAGAGGAGAAGAGAATAGGGGTCATAAACATTTTAGTACTAGTAGTGGTATTTTATTAACTATCATCTGCTGATTGCTATGTGCCAGAGATCTCATTCAATCTCCCTAGATCCCTAGGAGATGGGGATACTATGAATATCCCTTCTTTTTCAGAGAAGGGAACTAAGCATCAGAGAGATTGGGTTGGGTTTCATGACCAAGGTCACTCAGCTAATGACAGATTTTGATACCTTCCCCTGAGAAGTCATATGCATAAGTCTGTCTTCCAGTATGTATGGGACATATGGACCCCTGTGGCCAAAGTCCAGCAGAAACAAAATCAAAGGGCAGCTGGTTAGACAGTGGGAACTAAGGGAGCAAGAGTGTCTTGCCCTTTACTTTCATCCCACATCCAGAGCCTGTCAATCACTCACCTCCTCTACCTGTCAGAGCTCAGCCCCTCCGGTTTTTGCTGGCTTCCCATTTAGCGGGTGCCACATTGGCCTGGCATTGAGAAAACAAATCACTAGGACACAGTGGCTAAAAGTGGGTTCTTTAGTCAGATACCTGGATATGAATCTCAGCTCTAGCACTCACTGGCCATGTGACCAGGAGCCCCACATGTTTTTTGCCCCAGTCCTTGGTCTGGGGAAGAGACCACAAGCCTTTTGCTCTCGTTTTACTTTAAAGTGATACTTGTATTTAGCCCACATAGCATCTCTTTATTAGCATACTCTTTTATTTTAGAGGTGCAGTTAAAATGTGTTGGATTGTGATTTTGGACATTCATTAAAAATGTAACATAATGCATGAGGAGTTTTATAACAATAAACTAGTACTCCCATTGAGGTGGCAGTACCAGTTGGAAATGAGTCCAATAGAAGCCTTGGGAACCTAAAGTTGAATCTGGCTGTATTCTATATATGACCTTGCCCTTGCCCGCACAGAGCTTAAGATCTAGTTGAAGAGATGAGATAAAGGTCTGCAAGGTAAATAAAAATCCCAGATGGTGTGTGCTCGATGCCAAATGAATTTTGTAGTCATTTACAGGTATTGGCTGAGTGTCCACACTGTGCTAGCCAGTAGGGATACAACAGAGAACAGGACACACTGCTAGCCAGGAGCATAGCAAATGTCATTGCAGATCAGAAAAAGCTGAGGACCCAAGCTCAGGTGTTCAAAGGAGACCATAGTCTTTCCACAGACATGTAGTGAGTGCCTGTAATGCGCTGCATGAGTTTATTGTAACCTCTTTTTTTCCCTGGAATTGCTTTAGAAGGGTGGCTGAGCTGAGGGCCACCAGCGATAGTAGACTGGTTTCTTCTTGAGCCTAGTAGAGCCAGATGTAGGAAGTAAAGTAGCAGATGAGGTTTGGTCATTGTATCTGATGAAGAAACAGGCTCAACACAAAGTTTGGATGGATGAGGAAAATGGCCCAGGCTTTTGAGGTTCATTTTACATAAGAAAACACCATTCCTCATCTTTGGATGCGTAATTGGTCTGAATAAATGTAATATATGTCCTGCTATGTGCACCTATTTGACATAGTCAAAAAATGCAAAATAGGTATTCATGGCTTCAAAGGCCTTATAAAATGGTGATACGAGTGGGCATGAGAAATAGGTGAGACATTAAGCTTCACAGCATCCTAGTAACAGTTCACATAATGAGGGTTGTCCATGGGCTGTACCAAATATCAGATGGGTAAGTCAGATGATTACGGCTGATGAAAAGAGGTAACGCTCTTTCTATTGCAGTTTTCATAGACTTCTCGCTAGAGGAAGGGGAGATTTGAGCTGGGACTAAAGAGTATAGACAATGTAAATAAACAGAAATAACTGCCATTGCTTTATAGAGATATATAATAGTTCCTTTTAATTATATTTCTAAAAAATAGGGTTCAAATGGCTAAGAACTCAGCATCTCTAAAAATGTCAGAGGGAAGTCTCTTTTAACTGCTGTAGGGCCAGGTGGGAGTTGTTCAGTAACAGATTGGAGATGGTACTGAGGGATGGCTGAGGGTGCTCTTGAGTTTCAGACAGCCTAGAGCTACATCCCAATGTGTCGCTTACTGTCCTCTGGCTTCTGCAGGCCTGTCTTATCCACCAGGCAGCCTCCATAGTGCCTTTGGCCTAGGTGCCCCTCAGAGGATCACAAAAATGTTGGAGATTGGAATGTATACTCTGCAAAACCAAATTTAACACTTGTGTAACGAAAGCTACATTATAATCTATAATCCAACCCATTTTTATTCAGTTATTGTATTAGGGTTTTCCAGAGAAATAGAACCAATAGGATCTATATATAGGAAAAGATTTATTATAAGAATTTGGCTCAATTATATTGGCCATTATAGAGGCTGAGAAGTCCCAAGATCTGTTGTCTGTAAGATGGAGACCTAGGAAGGCTGATGGCGTAATTCAATCTGAGTCTAAAGGCCTGAGAACTAGGGGAGCAATGGTGTAGATTCCAGTCCAGGTCTGAAGCCCTGAGAAGCAGGAGCACTGAGGGCAGGAGAAGATGGATGTCCCAGCTCAACAATCAGGCAAAAAGGGCCTAATTCTTCCTTCCTCCCCCTTTTGTTCTATTCAGGGCCTCAGTGGATTGGATGGTGCCCACCCACATTGGGGAGGGCAAACTTCTTTGCTGAGTCCACAACTCAAATGCTAATCTCATCTGGAAACACCTTCAGAGACACACCAAGAAGCAGTGTTCTGCCAAATATCTGGGTACCCTGTGAAAGTTGCCACATAAAATTAACCATCACAGTTATAAAGGATATAACAAAGTTGAAATCCCAAGAGCAAAATAAATAATATATGCGTAATAAAACAATGAAAATTCTTATGAAACTTCCATCAGAAAAGTATTGAACCGGAACTATGGGTACATTTAGATATATTTGAAATGATATAGTTTGGGGTCTTGAAAAGTAAAAATGTCTATGGACAGAGAAAGATTTAAATGTCCCTACACTGCCTGTCTCTATGTCTACTACACCTGTCAATTTTATGGGGTTGTTGCAGGGAATAAATGAGCTAGTACATATGAAATATATATGATGGTATCTAGCATGTAGTAGTTACTCAAAATGTTAGCTTAGAATAACAGTTATTATTCACCAGGATTTTTTTTTAATGACTATATACAATGTTAAGGCATTATTTTCTGATTTTACTTGCAGTAGTCTGTTACTAATATCAAAAAGATTAAATATTTCTATAGTTGCTAAAAAAGTAAAGAAACCAATTCATTTTCCTAGACTCATCAGTATGCCAGGATAAATCTGGATTTGGAATAACAGTGGTTAATGGAGGATTTCCAGACATTATAACAACGCAAGGGGATTCTAGAAATTCACACATGAATGCAGGATACTATTCTGCCCCCTTTTACAGCATCCAAGAATTACACCAAATGTATAAAAATAAACACCTTTACTTCAAAGTACAGGATACTGCTTAGCTAAGTTTAATTGAAAAACTAACATCCAGTGCAGTTGTCTGTGATAAACTGGGGCTTAAATGATTTGAAAACACTTTGGAGTGGACAAATCAGATAACCACAGTCTTTATGGCTGGAAAAGTTTCAGCTGGTGTTGACAAGTTATAAAAATAAAAGCTTATAGCAAATTCAAGAGCTAAATGTCTAGATTGGGTAGGGGATCAATGTTAATACTCAAAGTGTAAAAGTCCTCAACTTGAAATGATCTCTTATAGTGTTCTGTTTTAACTTTTCCAAGTAATAGTATAGAACTTTATTTACTGGAAAATGTTTGTGTAATTGTCATTAGGAGAATACCTTACAGTCTTATAGTGTTCTCTACCATCTAACCCACTGCTTAGATGTTGTATGTGTTATGTGATTTGTGTGCCCTGCTCTGCAATAAGAGGGCTTCAGCTGCTGTTTTTCAAAACATTTCCAGTTAGGTGGCTATTAATAGTTTATGAGAGACAAGAGTCAGACCGTGCCATTTCTAGGCATCTTTTTTTGAAGTCAACATGGAATTTGCCTCATGGCCTCACTCTGATCTCAGCAAGAACACTTTGAAAAGAAGTTCTTTGTTTTTTCAAAGGCTGTTTGCATGAGTTGATTCAATGCTCTCCTATCACGGAGCCCTGAAGCCATGGCAAAATATGTGTGTATTGGGTTGTGTAAAGGATTCCTTGCATTTAGCTCTACTCATTGTGCTGATTGGGCCCCCAGGTGACACATCCAACGTCTCCAACCTCTGTTTGCTTTTTCCTTTTGTTTACAGGAGCAGAGGGCACAGTGTTCCCGAAATCCATAGAGACACCTAAGGTCAGGGCAGACCCCTTCAAGGAACTAAGGTAAACTTCTGACGATGGTTTGCATTGATTAGTGGCTATTTCCTTTCTCTGTGCAACTGGCCAATGATCCATTTTGAATATATATTATGTAACAGTGTCACAACATGAATATATAAACTGGGAGAGGTTAGAAAGGACATGAAGATAAGCTACAACCAAGAGAAAATTTTCTCCAAGGACTTAAAATTGAGGGTTTAGAGGAAGAGGTTGCCAGCCTTGTAATCATGAGATTTAGGATTCATTCATTTGCAGTGTTTGTTTCCTGCTGTATTTTATGGTACCAAAAACCTATCCAGTTAGAGAACTGCTCAGTAATTGGTGCTGATCAGCCCAAAGAAAGTGGTGTCTGCTGAACTCCAAATACTATACAGATCTTTTTTCTATGTAAGAAGCTCCCTAATACCTGGAATGATACAGTGCTAGAACTACCTTCTGTGAGTATTCTGTGTACTGGTGTTAATCCACATAGCCATAAGTGTGCTGTCTTTAGCAGAAAAGACTCTGAGATGCTGTGTATATACCACCAACTATGGAAAACAAAAAAGAACAATAGACATACAGACAGACAAGTAGACAGAGATGGAGATATGGCCTAAAAACCATTCCTGTCACCAAAGGACCATCCCCAGCCCCAAAAACAAACACATAGAAAATGATATGATGATACAAATATAACTTTAATTTTTATTGTATACTTATAGCCATAAAGAATTCAGTGAATACTGGCTTTCTTCATGTATCGTAGTTCTTTTAACTAAAACCAAGGATAAATCATCATAAATAGCATTGAATAACTATTTATAAACTCATCAACCATAAGCAAATGTATCTGT
The DNA here is from genome assembly GCF_057802395.1 of Ceratotherium simum simum. NCBI lineage: Eukaryota > Metazoa > Chordata > Mammalia > Perissodactyla > Rhinocerotidae > Ceratotherium > Ceratotherium simum. The sequence goes on along the minus strand of NC_141903.1, from coordinate 21,528,398 downwards.
ATTACACAAGTCATGTCTCGCTTTTCACAATGCAGTCCCAAGATCTATGTTTTGCTGAAACAACAGCCCTGTTGGAGCTTGTGTTTCCCTAAACAGAAACACGTTCTCAGTAAGTGGAGAATATATCGCCTCGTAACAGAACCCATAGCATTCTTGCAAAGCCTGTAAGTCTTTATGAATATAAGGAAATAAATTGGGCCAAAGGAAGAGGATAATTGGTGGGGAGTGAGAAACTTTTCTTAGCAAAATTCCATACACCATGGGCTGTATTTTTAAGATACACCACACTGCAAGGTTTTATATTTTACTAGAATAACTGTTTTCATCAGGGCTTCCAGATGCCAGAAGTTACCTGACTCTCTGTCACTTAGATCCTATGTTTCATATTAGGTACTAAAGCTGGAATCTTTTAAGCAGGTCCACCCAAGGAAAAGCTGTATTTTAGGACTCTGAGAGAGCTCGTTGTCTGAGAATGCAAAGAATCCTCATGTCGGTGATGTAAGAGCTCTTTGGAGACAAGCTAATGGGTGGCCTGGTTCCCTTTGTTTTCACTGTCCTCCTTAGGAGCAGGGTTTTTGTACAGAACTAGTCAGTAATTAGCGCTGATCAGCCCAAAGGTAAGTGCTGTCTAAAAGAAGCTGAACTCTAAATATAACACAGACTTTTTTCTATGGAACAAGCTCTCCATTATCTTCAAGACTTGGAAAATGTAAGAGTAAAGGACTTAGGCTAACTTTGCTTTAAACAGAAAAATAAATCTTCTATAGTTAAAAACAAACCCAACCCACACCGAACAAACTAAAAAGACAACTCTCCAAGCATCAGCCCACTTTAGAGATCCATGTTCTGAAGAACATAGAACAGAGTATTTGCTCGTATAGTGCTGTCGACACACATCTAGTCCTCTGTACACAACCTATGGGAAACCCTGGAACTTGCCTTAAAAATATTAAACCACCAAAATTCACACGTAAATCTCCTAAGTCTACTACAACAAAATAAAGACTCCAGTTATGTTCTAAAATTATAGGCATATTCCACTGAGGCTACAAATAAATTTTCATGTAAGAAGATTTGAAAATGTAATTCTAAAACTGGTCTTTTGTTTGCACCTGTTCAAATTGTGTTGATGCTTGATAGCCTGAATGGAATCAGGAGCCTAGAATGTGATAATTGAGCCTCTTCAGCCTTCTGGAAATTTTTTTTTTTTTTTTTGATGGCACTCTTTGGGAGAATCTCTGACCAGTTGAAAGGATAATGAGATGTGGTTGATAGATTAGCCCAGACCAGTGTGTCTGTGAATGTTTCACAATTGTCATTTAATGGTGCCACGTTTGACTCTGCGCTATTGATTGCTGTTGACCTTGGATATTGAGTAAATAGATAATGAACTTGGTGACTAAGTCTTCTGGCCTCTGGCTTTACAGTTGGATCGGTTTTACAGATCCAGCACATTCATGCTGATGTGTCTTCCAGTCTTAGGAAAGTAGAGTAATCTTAGGGAGAGCCCTGGACGTGTATCAGCAGGTAAGCGCTGAGTGAACTGCTCAGGTGAAGCAGAAGTGGTCCACCCCTCAGTGACAGTGCAATAGAGGGGAAAGAGCAGTGAGCTGGGAGTCAGGTACCTACTGCACACCCACTATGTGGCCTTGAGCTTATCCTAGAACTCAGCTATCTATAAAATAGATAGCTTCTACCTCCAAACAGCTAATCCCTTTATATTATTTTACTTTTTATCTTAAAATAATTTTAGATTTAAAGAAGAGTTGCAAAATTCATGCCGATTATTCCCATGTACCCCTCACCTGGTATTCCATAATCCTACATATCCATGATATATTTATCAAAGCTATGAAATTAACGTTGTAATCCTATAAATCTTATTTACATGAGATTTGCTTGCAAGGATGCAATCACCTGAATGTCTTATAGATGAAAAAGTATCTAAAAAGGAGTTTCACAGAAAAGTTATTTGTTGGGATGTGAATCAGTGGATCTTTAAAACTCCTACTGCAGTTAGGTTGGAATGTTTTTGAGAGTTTGTTTATTTTTTTAAATAATATTCTATAACCAGATTTTCTTGGTCTTACTTGTTAATGGGAAACAAATTGAGTTAAAAGACCACAGTTTGTTTATACATAGACTGTCTTCTAAAATAAACAGGCAAAGCTTAAATATCCATCCATGTCCCTCACTTACCCAGCCAAGCAAACATAAAAAGGTAGCGTCTGTTTTAGAGACCTTCTCTGTTGGGATAACTTTTGTTTCCTCAGACCACTATCTTGGCTGCTGAAGATTTTTAGTTTGTTCTCTTATTTTTTTGTTTGCTTGTATGTTAATGAGAAGCAGATTTTAGGCCTCTGGCATTTCTTCCTAGAAGATTTCAACTCTCAGCTAAAGGGTGGTAGCTTTCTCTCTGCTAGAGTTTTGGTTCACTGCTTTTCCTTTCAGAGTTACTATAGTTACTGTATTTGCAGTTTGTAAATAATGTAAGATGTTTGTAAATAATCCAGGGTTGAGCTGAAAATCACAAAGAGGATTGCTTCTCTCCAGACAAATAAGGGGTGTTAGCAGGGTTTGCACCCAACACCCAACTCAGGGGGGTGGCTGTTGACTTTGTCCCTGCAGGGAAATTCTGAAATAATGATATGTTGCTCTAGATTCAAGACTCTACTTAAAAATGTACCAGGCACTATACCTATCCCTTGAAATAAGAAAGACTAACTTTAAATAGACAGGGGATTTTTAATAAAATCACTATCTTAAAATGTGAATATATTAAATGTTCACTTGTTCGCTTTGTTTCCTGGAGTCTGTATATAAAGACACATGGAAAAATCCCTGATCTCAGGCTGTGCCTGATCTAAGACAGGAAATAGGCCATTCAGTTTTGCATATGTATTTTCTGTAAGAACAGAGGCTGCTTTTGAATGCCTACCTTATGCTAAGATTTCTTTTCAGCTATGAAGTTTTCTTGTAGGATTCTGATCCTAGGAGAACAGTATTTAGACTGTGAAATCCTATTTCCCAGACATGCCATGGCAAATGTAAAAAAAAGGGAGAAGGTGATATAGACCACTGTGCACGTAGAGCCAATGCCATTCCCCTACTTATCACTAAAAGCTTGGAAGGAACCACAAAAAACAAGAAGCCCGAAGGTCCTTATAAAAGAATTTTTCATCAGCTAATGTGCTGACATGCTTTTACTCTACATACAATTATGACAAGGTGGTGACCTGATTTTCCATTTCATTACAGATCAGGAACTGTTTACCAAGTATTTTTTGATCCTTATTGGGAGTCAAGGCATGTGCTAAATATTTGGGATGTAGAGATAAATGAGTACTCAAATAATTTATAGTTACAGAGAATAACACAGAAATGTAACCCAAAAATCCAAGGTGATGTGATAAGTGCCAGGATAGATGCATGAGCCAAGTCAGAGGAAACACAGAGCACGTCAAAATCCAGCTAGGAGACTTAGGTAAGGCTGCCCACAGGAAATGACATTTTAGTTGCGAGGAAAAAGAAAAGATAAAACCCAATAAGAAGCCTTCTGAATTCAAAACATGTGGTTTTCTGGGGCCATTTAATGAAAAGACAAAGAGGCCAACATATTTCTGTAGCTCCCAAGAATGTTACTGTGTTATTTACAAACATGAGCATTTGTGATTTCCTTATGACAATTGTGTTCTTTAATAAATTGTGTGAAGACAATGTCAAATATGTCACAAAAGACTATAAAGATTGTTAGAAGTTTCAAAAATTAGTACACAACATAATCCAGGGCTGAAAGATATCAAACCCATTCTACAGCCCCAAAAAAATAACGCATTTCTTTGCTACTGTTTATTTTTCTTCCTAATATTACCAAAGTTTTAATGATAAAGCTGAAAAATTCTAAGATAAATCTATTACTCCCAATATGCACTTGAATATTCTATAGGATTTTTTTTTAATTGAGAGGTACTAAATCTGAACTCCTTTGGGAATTCGTGAGATTTAAAGTCTGTGTATATCATAGGGAAACAAGGATTAGACAAGGCTCCCACAAGTTGACAAACCTGAATTTATTTCTTTCTTTAATTTTATTTTTAAATGTCTAAGCCAAGTAAATATTTATTGACTCTCAGTGATTTATAAATTTAAGCTACCAGAACAGTCTGTCAAAGCTTCGGAGTTCAATTAATTAGAGGCTTGGTAATACTTCTCCCCCTCTTATCTTCCCCAAAAGTCACAATACCAAAAATATTGGATCGACAATCTGATTAAAAAAAAATTTATATACACACACACACAGACATAAATGTAAAGAGAGAGAGACAGAGACAGAGAGAGAAGTGGGAGGAAGAGGAGGCGGGAGGAGACAGGGAGAGAAGCTGTATGTTGAGTTTCTTAACTAGGGGCACATGGTATATGGGGCAATATCATTGTGGAAGAAATCTTTGAATTTTCTCCCTTTTTAAACATTTTGCAGACATATTTTGTAAGTTTCTTTATCTCCTCTTCCCTGCCTTCCACCCCCACACTCCATATACCTAGACTAAGTTTTTTAAATTTTGTTTTGCATGTATGGGATTCAGAATTATTTGATCAGGTAGCACAAACATTGAAGTGATTCAAAGGAGAAATGAAAAAAGATAGTGGGTCAAATAATAGTGCAGTTACTCAAGAGCCTAACAATATAGAAGAATTGTAAAGTTATGTCCATGTTGGTCAAGAGCCCATGCTTTGAAGATGTCTTGCACTGGGTTTGAATTTGGCCCCAGTACCGCTCTGCTTTATGAACTTGAGCAAGTCTCTTAAGCTCTCCTAGCTTCAGTGGCTAGAGTATAGGAAAAGCTCGGTGAACATTAGTTCAGCAAATGTTAGCTATTGGGAGGAGGGGCAAGCAGCTCTCTCTCACAGGGCTCAAGAACTCAGACAAGAGTTCCAGGAGTTTTAAATTTCATCAACCAGTGGAAAGTTTCCATTAAACCATGGTGACCAACAATTCTTTTTCAATTAGGGCCAAAGCAAAAAACTATTGTGTACTTCCATCTACTTTTAACAACATTTTATATAAAAGAAAGGATATTTCAAATAACAGAGTCAAGAAGACATAACCTTAGAAGTATAAAAGACAGTCCAATAAATTGAATACATTTAACTACATTAACATGTCATTGTGTTGCCTCCATTTTCTCATTTTGCCAAAGATGCTAGTGACTGCATCACAACTCTTGTCTTCAAACATTCTCTAGTGCCTGCCCAGAAAAAATGAAGGTCTAAAGCCATAGGCTAGGGCTTAATGAGGTCCACTTGATTTTAAGGTTGTCCTGTTTGCAATCCCAAAACTAATACATCTTGCCCCTCTTTCAAGACCAGTCAATCCATATACATATATATCCCTTTTCTCCCTCTCTTTCCCTTCCTCCTGTATTCCAACATGCTATCATTCTTCTCTTTTTCCCCCTATTAATATCAGTACTATAGTTTGACTATATGTATTTCTTTTTCTCTCTTATCCTCAACTTTCTCTAGGTGTCCTTTTTACCATAGTTCTCTTAGTATACAGAAGGAGAAACAAAAGGGGTAAAGGAAAAGTCATGCTTCAGTGTTTGAGGTATTTCCATCTTTCCTTTTGCATTATTTATCAAAAGCTCTTATTTTACAAATGTGATAGAGATTATATTTTAAAGCTATTAAACTGTGTGTTCTTTATTCATTTCCTTTCTACATTAAAAGTCTGCCATTAAAGGCAAAGGAAGGATAGATGGCTGATAACACCATAGGGGAAAATGAGGCTAGGAGAGCGGGGAAGTCCAGTTCAGACAGGAAGAGGAAGTTGAAAACCATCTCTTCTGGCCTCTGGTGATTTGTGGGAAGAAGAAGATAGGAAATGTAGGGAAAGCAAGTGGTGAAATATGTGTCCTGATGATCTTTCTTCTCTGAGTCATGGAGGGAAGAAACCAATTATATTTGTTTTAAGGAAAGCCAAAAGCAAAGGGTCATTATGCATTTTCATTTGGGACTGTAAGAGGAAGCCAGCTTGCAGTGTAGTCTCATAACCCCTGGACTCTCCTGTGGCTAGAGAGGCTGAGATAACCTGGGTCAGCACTCTAGAATCTCCTTCAACTCCACAAGGGATGGTGGGGGAAGGCAGGGTTTGTAGAAGTGTCCACATGGTGTTGTGTTGAGGAACGTAGATGGATAACTGGTGGTTGCAGGCTGGCTGGCTCCTGGGGAGCGTCCTTGTAGTGGGGCTGAGGGCTCCCAGGCAGACAGTCCAATGTGGGGGTGGGGTGGAAAACATGGCCAGACCTCAAGGTCCACCAACACCATTCGGACCTGACTCAGTGAGTGCTGACTGAATGCAGAGAGAAGTAACCAGAATTCACTCACTGAGGACTTGTGTGTGGGCTGCTGGCCTGATGCCGATCAGAACAACATCTCCTAGAATCTGAACTTTCTTTGTTCCTGTCACCACGAGGTCACCTAAGTCCCCTGCCCCCATATCCATAATGATATCCTAAAGAGGGAGAGGAAAATTGAAAGACTAATTATTTGACCTAATGAGAAAGTTGAAACTTTTTGATCACAGAGAGTATGCCAGAAAAGATTAAATTTAATTTTTCCCAACAATCCATAAGGATAAGTTTGAAAGAAAAATTGTGGCAGGGAAGAACAAAACAGAAACGCCACTTGCTTTCATGAGTGAACGTGGTTTGTAAATTGGCCAGACTGCAATATGTAGTATTATGCCAGTCATAGTGTCTTACGTGACTTTGCCAGGCTTCAAAGGCCTTGAATCTTCCCCTCTGTGTCTTGGAGGGACCACTGGGTATGATCAAAAGGAAAAAATGCTTTCAGAATCCTTCCTCAGGCTCTTGCTATTAGTGATGTTCATTCTCTTCAAGTCTTGAACTAGCATTGATTGGAACAGTAGTCCAGATCTGATACTCTAAACATACTCCCCCAAAATGATCCTGATTTTTAATCTTTTAAGACAACAAGATACTGGGGGACATGCCCTACATTTCACAGGCCTCTCTCAAAATCATTACTAGACTATCTATGAATGCTCATCAGCCACGCACAGTGAGCCACCTGATCGTCCCTTAATGGCTGGCCCATTGTCATCTGAATTTGAAAGAGGGCAACGCAACACATCATTATCATTATCCAAGACAAGTGGCTTTTATTTAAAAATTGAAATTATATCCTTTAGATTAATTTTTTTATCATAAGGGTTTAAAATGTGAAAAAAAAAAAGTCACTCAAAATACAAAACCATAATAGGGGGATGTATAAAATTGCACTGTTATCCATGTTGTCAGGGCAGATACAACATCATAAAATAAGTGCTAACCTCTCAGCCTTTTAGAGCAGAGGGGGCATGTGTGTCTATTTGCCGAAATTTCTGAGTTGGGGCTACTTCTGCCTCAAAACAGAGCACTGTGACTTTATTGTTGTTTTTATCTTGATTAAAATGTCAGCAGTTGCCATTTATTTTGTAAAGCATGTGGGGTAGATTGTTCTATTATTCTTGAAAAACACACAATTGCTTTTGAATCTCCCTTTTTTTCCCTTCGGTAGGATGGCCCTGCTGGGTGTATGGACAGAAAATCATGCTTAATTACACCCTTCATTATCCAGGCTCCAAGCCAGCCTTGTTTTATTCCAATCATAACCTTTTCAAAACAAAGAATAATGGGAGTTTAGAGGAACAAGCTGACGACAGTGTTTACCTGAAATAAGTTGAGAACTAGAAGTGAATTAAAAAAAATTCAGCCAATGAATACCATTTTTTTCTTGATCCAGAATTTTCCATGGTTTGTTAGAATATCATGTAAATGAGAGTGAGACCATCAGATCTCAGAAAGAACTAGATAAACGTACCTGATTTCCTGGCCATGGACTATGTGCCAAGTTGGGCCAAATGTTACTCCCTTGTTTGCTATTCTTCATTGGCTCCCACTGACTTGAAGATACAATTGCAAAACCAAAGCACTCACAGGCAACCTTCAAGGGGTTGATCTGGCCCTGGTGATCGCCCCGGCCTCTCATCTCCAATTACCCTGTCCCGTCCTTCCAACCTTTCCTTATTTTTGTTTCTCTCTCTGCTCTCCTCCTCTCTACTTTCCATTCCTTCCATTAAACTTTTAATTCCTGCTGTCATATTTCAGTTTCCAAAAGTTTTTTGTTCTATGGTGGTTCCCTTCTGTAGCATCCTCTATTAATTTTATAGATGTACTATCTTCTCTTTACTTTTTGATTATATTAATGACAGTTTCAAGTTTCTTCTATTCATTTTTTTTGTATTCAGGTCTCTGGCTTTTTGATTGAGACTTTTGTAAATAGTTGGTGATTCATGGATGTCTGTTCATTTTTAAGAGTGAAGCGCTAAGAATCTGTTGGAAAGTTTTATGCCCATAAATGGGGCTTGTTGGGTGGTGGGCTTTGAGATAGGATGATCACGCTGGGGGTTTTAGGTGGGTGGGTGACCGCAAATATCAGAATCTGTAGGCCCTTTCTCTTGGGGTGGTCAGTTTCCCTAGCGAGGAGTCCTAATCCCCTGCTTGGGATGAATCTTCGGTCAGTATGCTCAGGTGGAGCCTGGGAGGTCTAACTCTTTAATGTGTAGGTTTTCACTTAATTCCCTGTTTTCAGTATAGCACTGCTACGGTCATATGTCCTCGTATCTCGCAGAGCCCAGAGTTCAAGTCTTTCATAGTGAGTGTCTCAGAACATGTTGGCTGCTGTGGACTGAGTGGCTTATAAACAACCAAAATTTATTTCTCACAGTTCTGGAGGCTGGGAAGTCCAAGATAAAGGTGCTGGCAGATTCAGTGTCTGGTGAGGGTTTCCTGGTTCATAGATGGCCGTCTTCTCATTGTGTCCTCACACAGCAGAAAGGGCAAGGGAGCTCCCTGGGGTCTCTTTTATAAGGGCACTAATCTCATTCATAAGGGCTCCACCCTCAGACTGAATCACCTCCAAAAGACCCCACTTCTTAATACCATCACATCAGTGATTAGAATTTCAACATATGAATTTGGGGGGGGGACACAAACATTTAGTCCATAACAGTTAGGGTGGCCTGGTCACCTGGGTGAATACAGTGGAGAAACGGTCTAGGGCTTTCACAGTTCCCCAGGGAGACCTCGACCAGTCTTTCGGATTGCAGCGCCACCAGACTCTCCCAACCACAGAGGTGCCTGGTAGCTCCGATTTCTGCACCTGGCCAGGATTCTGCAGCTTCAAGTAGCTTTTGGCTTAGTCTTCACCAAACGCACAGGTTCTTAGCTTTTGGTTTTCTGTCATCTGCTAATGAAGTTACTGTTTGTTGTTTTCTTTTCAGCTTCCAAGACTTTGTCAACACCTTTCTTCTACTCTTGCTGCTTCTCTTTTTCTTTATGCTTGTGAGTTTGTGCCCCTTTTGGGTCCATTTACAATGGCTGCGTTAGCATTTCAGGAAGGAGCAGAGGTAGGCATGTGTGTTGAGTTTAATCAGAAGTCCTCTTTCCTCAATTTGTAGGCTTCAACCAGTCTACCTTTTCTTTGTTTCCTCTCGAGTGCCGTAGAGCCTTCACTTAGAGCCTTGCTATTTATTCCTTTTTCTTGAAACATTCTTCTCTACTCTCTTTATGGATAATCCTATTCATTTTTCAGCTCTCAGCTTAAACTTCACTTCCTAAGGAAATCCTTTTTGGCACACCCCTAGGCTCATTATGGTCTACCTGTTACACATAACCCCTACACTTCTTCATTTTGGGATTCACTTGATGAAATGTCTTCCAGATTTGCCATTGCTCACAGTTAGATGGATTATTACAAATTCGTTTCCCCCAAAAGTGTGTGCTCAGCCAGCAAAAAGATGGTTAACTGCCTCCTTCATATTTGCTTATAAAGGAGAACCATTAAAGTCTCCTAGAGTCTCTTATTTTGTCCAAGCATTGACTTATCCCATGCCTTTCTTTCTTCTATCCACACTAAGTCCTTTCAAAAAGAGAATAATCCATTCCTCATTTTTACAGTTTCAAAATTTTCCTTTTTCGTCCATGGGTTGTGCAGTAGTCACAATCCAGCAGAACTGTGCTTAACTTGAAGCCTCTAGCTTACAGATTCTAATCATTTTCTCAGTCATGGTTATCATAATTCATAGAGGAATGCCAAGTCCCCTCTCACCCAGTTATACATTTCATCGTTTCCTATTCATAAAGGCAAATGAGTTTCCAGTTCTTTGGATTTTTTTCAAAAATACAACCTGACTCATTAATGATAATTTTCCTTGCCTGGCATCTGAGCTCAGGCACACTCACTCTGAAATAACAAAGCACAGAGGAATTTGAATCCTTTGACAATCAAACCTTCCTACCCCTAACCTTGAATAGAAAATAGATGCTAATAAATTCAGGGTCTTAAAAATGTGAATTATAGTCATTTCACACTTCGTGGAAGCTTCATGCTGAAGAAATAGCTTAAAACTTAATTACGATGTTTGTCCCTTCATTAAGTGCAGATGACATTCCTTAGATAGATTTGTATAATAACATCTGAGGAAAGGAGTTGAGAAACTCATTAGTTATTCATGATGGAGAATATGGACTGTGTACTGATTAAAGGAAAGTGTTGACACCCTTCTTAACATGATGCATCTGTCTATTAGTTTATGGTTCTCCCTGTGGTCCTCATGGAAAGCTCTTTGGGAAATGAAGAAAATGCCCTTCAGCCTTCAAATGCAGATGTATATAGAAAATGTGCATGATGAGTGGGATTAAAATGGAGAGCAGGAGGCGTTGGGCTTCTGCTGCTCTGCCCCTGCAAATAACTGGGCTGCGCTTTGAAGACCATTTCTGAGACACACAACCCTAATGGATTGGACACGTCCCACCTTTGGCGCTTGAGGAGCGATTACAATATGTTCAGTACTTCAGTGGCTTATTCTAAAGCTAGAAGTTAGTTCTTAGTGACTGATGTAGGAAGAATTTTGCCTCCGGTCACATAACAATCCCATAGCTTGAGCCATGCAGTGACTAAGTGAACAGGTAAAGGCATAATCCCCCTCTCTTTGTGTAAGGTGTGATGTTCTTACAAAAAGAGAATGTTACCCTTTATTCTAATGACCTAGAATGGCTAAGAAGTGAGGGAGGCAGAACCAAAGGGGAAATAGCTTAACATAAGAAAGCAGTTTCTAATTGTCTGAAGTTGTAAATTATCTTTCTTGATAGTTCTGAGCTTCCATCACTGAAAGACTCAAGGTAAGGGGGACTATCCTATAAGGACTAGTACAGAGGTGAGTCAAGCATCTGAAGGATGGAAGATTTTCACTAAATGACCTTTCCAATCTGCTTTAATATGAAGATGCTAAGACTCAGCTTCAAAGGACTGCTCATGGATATGATTTTACCAGAGACCTCTCCTTACATTTAAATTCCTTTAAAAAGCTCTATTCATTGAGTGGTTGAAGGACAGAATCTGTGACCAGCATTCAATGATTCCTTTTTATTTTTCCTTGTACTATGGGAGAACAATTCAGATTCTTGTAGTGCTTTGTAAATTTCAAAGTATTTTCACAAATACTCCCTCAAAGACTCCCTCACGCGGGATAGGAGGGATTGACTTCATTCCCATCGTACAGATGAGGAGGCTGAGAGGCTAATATGTACCACCTCTCTGTTTGGCATAATGAAAAAACCCTATCCGTTCTCAGAGCTCTTTAAGATTTTGCGGTTTTGGTCTGTAGGGCAGAATCTCTGACACCGGCGGCAGCAGAGAGTAGAGCTTAGGAGCAGAGCTCTCGAGGCAGACTGCCTGACCCTGGATCCTGGTTTCACCACCTACTAGGGTGTGATTCTGGGGAAGGGTTTAAAACATCTTTCTGTCCCAGTTCCCTCATTTGTGAACAGGGGCATAAGAACAGCTCCAACCTCAGAAGGACTTGTAAGAACTAAATGGCATGAGTTTTATGAACTATATTGAACATTAACTAGATCTTAGTGCTTTAATGTTAGTTTTGGGGGCTTTGTTGTTGCAGCAAGAGACTGTTATTCTTGATTATGGCCAAAGAATCTGTCCCACTGATGGGGTAGTTTGTTTTCTTTTTTGTTTTTTCACTGAGGAAGATTGTCCCTGAGCTAACATCTGTGCCAATCTTCCTCTATTTCGTATGTGGGACGCCACCACAGCATGGCTTGATGAGTAGTGTGTAAGTCCGTGCCCGGGATCTGAACCCACAAACCCTGGGTCGCCGAAGTGAAGTGCGCAAACTTAACCACTCTGCCACCGGGCCAGCCCATGATGGGGTAGTTTTGCTATATCATATGCCTCATAGATAATGGTCAGCAACAGGTTAATAGCCTATTTTGTACGAGTCAGTATCATCAAGACAATAATAAGACAAGTGTGAGCCGGCTAATTTGCCCAATATTAAAAGTGAACTTTAACCCAGCTTTTGAAATTTTCTTATAACAAAGGCTTTTTCTGTCTATATTAAGGCACGTGAGAGGCAAACCTTGTCCTAAAGACAGAAAAACTGAGACTTGAGCACCACCCAGACAAGACGATGCAGTAGTCATTGTGGTGATGAATGAAAGATCAGTGTTTTAAGCACTCCTACAGCAGAGAGCTTTTGAACTTTTTCTAAATTTAATTGCAGTCTAGTTAGGGGTGGGAGTGGAAACATTATTTAAAAAGGGAAAAGAATAGCATTTAAGTAACAAAATGTTTTAACCTCCACTAACTCTAACACTATAGTGACCAAAATACTCTCCCTCCTGGTTCTTTGGCCATTTGTAGGAGGGAGACAGAGGCTTAGTCCAGCTTCCCTGAAGGGCCAGACCCAGCATAAAACCCCAGAAACAAGAAGCCTTGTCTGGATACCTTTTATCATGGTTGCCAACTGCTGCCAGGAATCAACGGCTCTCTCAGAACCTTAGCAGGAAAATGAAATTACACATTAAACTCTAATGAGGTTTGTTGTTGTTGTTTTTTAATTTTTCACAAGGACTCCTTTGTATCATCCTAGAGATTGCCCATTTGTTTTTACATATCTTCATAAAGTTTTTGATCCTCCATTAAAGTACACCCTTCTGAGTTATGTTGTTTTCTTCACCCTAAAGGCCATGGTGGGTGCCTAGTTTTCCAGTGGCTTGAAAGGATTTTTATCTCATAACCACAGATTACCTTCACTGGACTCTTGCTTCCTACCTACATCCTATAACTGGGCCAGATTAACCTGCAAGATATAGTGATTGCTGTGATTTTTCTGGTAGAATTAATTCTCTTTGGTAATAACAGTTAGTTACACACCCCTATGGCCATCAAAAGCAAACCCCAGCAAAATGTTTCAAAGGGCTGGTGTCACTTGACCAGACACTACTAATGAAGTCTAGTGGATGAACAGCACACAGGTCAAAATGCTGTTTCTATGGGTTCTCTGGGTAACACTTAAAACGGGGTTGAGGGGTTTCAGCCAGGGACCTTGAGACAAGCTAAGTAATGCTGACCCTTTGTTTCACCAAATCTCCCACGTTCCAACCAAAAAAGTTGATAAGATCTGGGGACTCTGCCTATGAAGTAGGACAATGGGAAGTAGGCTTGAAGTGCCATTTCACAAGGTGAACCCATCCAGAAGTCTTTGAGATGACAGTTGCTGCCAGAATCTATACTAGGGTTCTAGCTGGACCTACTAGGCTAGACACATAAGTATAACTCAAATGAATCCATTCCTTCCACAAATATTTGAATGCCTGCTATGTGTCTGACATATGTGTTAGGGATACAATGACGAGCTAGACAGATGTCGCCCTTGTCCTCCTGGTGTTTATCTTTTAGCAGGGGAGACTTTGGCTACTCAGCCAAAGTGATCAGCATTTGTGGAGCACATTGCCATGCCTAGTACCAGCTAGTTCCTTTGTGTGCCTTATCTCATTTAATTCTGACATCAGAAGAAGTTCTCCTGGGAGAAAGCCCTGTAATCATTCCCATTTTACAGATGAGGAACTAGATACTCAGAGAGGTTCAGAAACTTGTTCAAAGGTAGTGAAGGAGCCAGGAAAAAAAGAGAAACCTCACTTTGCCTGACTTTAGCCTACATTCTTCCTGCTAAACCATAATGCCACACGAAAAAGATCTGCTCTCAGGTAGAGGACAAAAGCAATTTTGGTGTGCATATTGCGTTTCTTATGCCTTCTATTGCATTTACTTGGAAAGGCTTTCAGAATTTCTGATCAGGAAAGGTAACTTGTGCACATAGACAGAAAAGCCCAAAGTTCAGCTGTCTGGCTATTGCCTTACTGATAATCTGCCACAAGGGAAATGTCTTACTATCAACACAACCACACAGTGGGAAAAATGCAGGACAACGCAGATCAACAAAATTTACCCTTCAGTCACAGCCAAAATAAACCCTTGGGCCTTATCTCAGAATGAGGATTTGTCAGAGGTCACCAGAGAGGGTGAAACACCTGTCTTCATGGCCTTTTGTATCATGTAACTGTTATTCATTTGTTCACTTGTTTATTGTTTGTCTCCCTTACTGGGTTATAAACTCTAAGCCAATGATTGTCAACCTTTGCTTCATATTAGAACCACCTGAGGAGTTAATAAATAATCCTGATTCCTGGTCCCCATCTCAGAACAATTAAATCAGCCTCTCTAGAAATGCAGCCTAGACATTGGTATTGTTGAGAGCACAGCTAAACATAGGTGATTCCAGAGTGTAGTCAAGGTTGAGAACTGGGTTCTAAGAGGACAGGTACTGTCACATGCCCTCACCACAGTGTACAGGTTGAGTATAAACTCTGAAACAGTGCCTAGGACATTGGTGGACACTCAGCAAATGTTTGTTGAATAATGGGTGGGTGCAGAGATGGAAGGGTGGGTGAATGAGTGAGTGAACGAATGAAGAAACCAATGATTATAACAGTTACTGGAGTTCTTAGAATATCTATTATTAGATAATTGTTTACTATTGACCTTATAGTAGTTGAGATTCTATATACTGCTGTGCCAAAAAAAAAAGAATCATCAGAGGTTTTAGATAAGAATATGAAAATGTAAACAGCAAACTGCAGAGTGCTCACGGCATCTAGAAGTGGAATTTCCTCTGCCTTCCTTAATACCGCATTAATCTCCAGTCTTGGCACACTCCCATCTTGACAGTGCAGGCAGCCGTTACATCAAAGGTAATGGTTCATTATTATTTCTTCAGTGAATCATGTTTGTCTGAAGGAAGCAAAGATAACAAAGAGGAAATTATAGTTTGTGTGGAGTGATATGATTGCTTGTAAACCGAGCAAAAAAAGGGAAGTGTACGCAAGCAATTGAGAATTCTGTCTCTGTCTTCCAAATGCAGAAAATATGCAAAGTGAGCAGTTTATGCCCTAGTCACATTTTAATTGGGGGTGGGAGAGAGACAGTGAAGTATCTGCCACACCTGGGCAACCCACAATTTCCTTGATACAGCATTGATTACACCCCTGGATAATTCTGTGGAATACCAGCATCACTTTGGGCACACCAATTTTTATTCCAGCTCTTATTCACATAAAAGTTCAAGCGAGTCTTTGTATATAATAGGGAGCAGTGGAGAAAGTAACATTTGTATAAATTTCTGTTGATGTACCTAGTACTGCTTTGTCAATACGTTACTCGGATTTCAGCTGAGATTACCTGTCCCCTCGTATCTACCTAAGAGTGATTGATGCAAAACTCTTTTTGACAGATAGAGCAAAATGTAATGCCCGTCCTAAGGACCTCCTCCTAGTTTCATGATCACCTCCGATTTTGAGCTTCTATTCTGTGAATGTATTCAGTTTAAGACTAAGCACCACCACTAGACCATATATCAGTTTTGTGCAAATTTGAAAAAGACACCCCCTTCCTCAGATCACTTAACTTCCAACTGTCAGAGAATTGTCATAATATAGTGATTTTTTTTTAGAACCAGACACTTATTGCCAAGTACTGGAAAATTATAAGTGCACAAATCCATGATGCCTAGTGTTTGAATTACTCCTCCACACACACATATACATGTGTCACACTTGAGTAGTGCATGACCTGCACAACCATGTATGGAGTCGCCAAAAGAGCATCTCGCCATTGCGCTCAAATTGTCCATGTAATTACACATTGATTGAAATTTTGATCTCAGCACTTTTTATTTAATTTCCAGCAAAAAGACTATAATAGTCCCCTCTTATCCATTTTACTTTCTGTGGTTTCAGTTACCTGTGGTCAACTGTGATCCAAAGATATTAAATGGAAAGTTCCAGAAATAAACAATTCTTAAGTTTTAAATTGCACACCATTCTGAGTAGCATGATGAAATCTTGCACCGTTCTGCTCCATCCCATCCAAGACATGAATCGTCCCTTTGTCCAGCAGATCCACACTCTGTACGCTACCCGCTCGTTAGTCACTTAGTAGCAATCTTGGTTTTCAGATTGACTGTCGTGGTATCACAGTGCTCGTGTTCAAGTAACCCTTATTTTACTTAATAATGGCTCCAAAGTACAAGAGTAGTGATGGTGGCAATTTGGATATGCCAAAGAGAAGTTATTGTTGTTAATCTCTTACTGTGCCTAATTTATAAATTAAACTTTATCATGGGTATATATGTATAGGAAGAAACATAGTATTTATAGGGTTCAGTGCTATCCACGGTTTCGGGGATCCCCTCAGTGTCTTGGAACATATCCCCCATGGATAAGGGGGGACTACTGTACTCATACAAGGCACTGGTGTTTTGAGGTGTTTTGAGAAAGCAAAACAAGCTAAAATTCAATAGTAAATATTGTTCCAAAAAGTCCCTTGGCCACATTACCTAGTCCCTCTACCGTCCCTAGCAGTCTTTCCTTCTTTCCTTCTTCTCTCTCCACCTTCTACTCCTGACCTCCAGTTATCTGGATTCTTTCTAATGCAAATAAGTTTAGTTATCTTCTTGGTAACTCAGGTTCCTGCAGACCCATGCCCATAGGGTCTTATTTTTCCTTCAAACTGCATATCAAAGTATTTTCCCAAACAAAGAGAATTCCTTCCCTAAGATAAATTCTGGGGCAAGCATTATGACTTTTTCTTTAAATCTTGCTACAAAGACTTAAACTAAAATTAGGAGTTGTTCACTATGGCAGCTGGTTTCTATCTAGTAATCATTCTGTAGGCTGCAAGTAGGAAGGAACCTTTAAGGGAGGAGAATTCATAAGAGTTGAAGATGCAAAGGACCCTTGGATACAACCTGGTCCAATCCTGTCATGTAATGAATGGGGAAATCTAGGCCCAGAAAGAGAGAATGCCCGGCATCAAGTCACGCAGCTAAGTGGGGTGGTCAGCACTGGAAACAAAGTCTCCTGAATCCCCAGCCTGGGTACTTTTTAGTGCTAAATCACCTTTTACAACATTTAATCTGTACTTTCTCTTCCACTCACGTGCCAGCTTGTATCATGACTGCTAGAATCTTGACATTAGTGTCAGACAGTCCTAACTCTGCCACTTATTACCAGGGACTTAACCCCTCTGAGTTTCTGTTTTCCCATTTGCAAAATGGGGATGGTAATACTATTAAGTAAAATCCAGGATGAAGGGTAGTCTTTAGGTTTCACAAGGCTGTTAGTGTTTTAGAGTCTTGTACTTTATCCACTCAACTAGGCAGCGTATCTTAGGAATACTTAGATATTCGAAATACAAAGATGAATAGATCATGGTCCCCACCTCGATGACTATCACCTAGTAAACGTGAAAGTTAGGCTTATCACAGGCCTAGGTAAAGTTTTACAACAGGCCTATGTACTGAGACAACACGGATGAAAAGCCATGTGTGGTGGGTCTCAAAGATGAGTAGGAATTCACCAGAAAGAGAGAAAGGGACAGCAATCCAGTTGGGAGAGGTAGCAGCACGTGGTACAGCGTGGAGACGTGAAAGTACATGCAGGATATGTTGGAAGGAAGTGTGATGAAAATGTCAACGGAGCGTTTGGGACAGAGAGCGACAGGAGATGATGCTGCAGGGGTACGTTAGGAACGGATGATGAAAAGCCTTGAATGCCAGGCTAATAAATTTAGATTTTAACCTATAGATGATGGGGGAGAGCAAACATAATCACAAGATAAAAGAAGTGCTACCATATTAATCATTACAGTGATTTTTAAAATGTTTGTTATGCGTGTTCTTGATTTATTCTCAATTTGGGATTACTGATGAAAAATATTCTAGTTCTAAGCTGTCCACTTGAAAGTGGATTACCTCAAATGAAGTAGCCAAACCAAATGCAGCCGCAAAGGTGCAAATATAATCTCAGCAGGCTTTTATTTAATTGAGGGCTTATATAATGCGGGAGTTCACTGTAGCTAAAATAACATGTTCCCTGCTACTGGATTTAATGAAAACCTGCTTAAAGTGTATATAAAAAGAGTGAAAATCTGGGTGCATTTTCTATCAGGTACATTTCCTAGGACTTTACTTACTGAGGATCAAATATGACACATGGTGCTGACTTATTCAAGGATATATAATTTTAAAAAGTGAAAAGATCATGTAGAATATCAGTTTAATTTTAAAAAGATGCATTGCCATGGCTGTAATGGTACAAAACACACAAGTACTAAGTTTGTAGACCCCTTCTCATTGAAAAATAAAATCCTATGTTTTCTCATAGGATGTGACAGGCACCTGAAAATTTCTAAAATAAAATTTTAGAAGGCATCAGTAGAAGGGTACATACTGAGTAGCTTCTAATGTGGGCAAGTAGCAAGAAAGGAATTCTTTAGAAAACATTCACACTGGAATAATAAAAAAACAAACAAAAAAATTGTTGACTTTTCTTTACCCCTGTTCTCCAAAATCAAACTGTAAATGCAAAAATCTTTTCAGCTTCTGCCACAAGGGCAGTATCTTTAGGCTATACAAAAGCTGCTTTAGAGTTTAACCAAGATAAAGAAAAAGAATGCAGTATGAACAAGGAACGTTAAAGTACTAGGCAGAAAACTAATTGGAAATATAGGAAGAAACCAGCATGTCCAACTGTGCAGAGAGACAAAGGACATCATTTGATCAGCAGGGGCTGGGTTCTCTATGGCTTTGAGGTATTAGGGGTCAAGAACTGGGGGAAGCTTAGTTTGACACTTGAGAGTGCTTAATAATGACTTTGGGCGCAGTATCAGTGCTGAGGGTCTCCAAAGCATGGACACAACGTACACAAGCACGCAGTGGATTAATGGTTGTTTAGCAAAGCTGATGCCAGTGTTTCCTTCCCTGTGCATCCTCCTCCCAGGTTTAACTTAGAATCCCCAACAAGACAAAAGATTAAAACAATTGACATACTTCAGGGTGAGAGGTAAGTGCCAAAGCTTGTGATAGAATATGGAAGGGACGGGCATGATTCCACTCACATTTCTCTAATAGTAGGGAGTGGGGATATCTGATGAGTGACAGCCAAGCACAAGTCTTAAAGGAACCGATGCCCAATATGTAGAGATGTTTAGTTCCACCAAGGGAACCACAGTGGACTGTAGGAAATCCCTGAATGTGGGATCGTTCATTCTGTAAAATTTTATTGAGTTGATAAGCTACATAAACTCGTGAAACAGACACAAACCTTCCCATCGAACACTTTATAGATTCCCTCTCTTTTGCCTAATTGAATTCTATACTGAGCTTAAACGTCACCTCCTCAGGCTCCACCCCACGCCCCAAGCAATTACGGCCCCCATGTTTCTCCTCCATAGCATTTACTTGCATTTTCTATTGCACATTCATTTTTAGGCATGTTTTATTCATGTCTGTATCGCTGATTAGTCAAAAGCACCATGAAGGCAGGGCAACTTTCCTTCTATTTTATCCCCAGTGACTAACACAGTGCCTAACATATAGTAGTTATTCAATAAATACTTGTTGAATGAGAGATAAACAAATAAGAATAAGTCAGAGCTAGCTGGTATGGTTAACCCTAAGAGAGGAGTTGGATGATCCTGTAGACACAATCATATTTTGCTGGATTATAGAACCTCATACACTTTATTGTGCCTGACACAGGTCTAAATGTCATTACTCAACCGAGAAACCCAACTGTCCAGGAATTCAATTAACAGGAACAACAAAGCCTGCACTTATGAGGCACCTAAGCACTTACACACTACGCTGAGCTTTGGGCTCACATAGACCTGAGTTAAGACCCTGGCTCTGTCACTTACTAGTTGTGTGGTCTTCAACAAATCACCTAACCTCTTGGATGCTCACTTGCTTTATCTGTAGAAGAAAAATCATAATCGATTCACCTTATAAGGCCTCCATGAGGTTTAGTGAACAAACCAAAGTGCCAGCACAAAGAAACATTTAATATAATAAAATAATTATTCTCACTCAAAGGAAACTTGGGAGAGTTTAAGATTGATCCAGTGAGACTAAACAGAAAGTTGAGACCAAATTGCAGAAACAACAGTGCAACAAATTGTAACTCACTTGTTTACTAGTTGATTATCTCCTGCACAAAACTGTCAGCTTCATAACCCACGGACAAAGTCTATTTTGTTTACTTCCATGTACTTCTAAGCATAGAGTCTGGCACACAGTAGGTCATTAATAAACGTTGGATGGATGGATGGATGGATGAGTAAATTCCCAGATACTACATTATGAATTACCAAACTATGTACTAGATAGAGTCCTTGATGTTCTACACTAGAGTACTAGTTAAAATACTAGTTAGAGCACTTTTGGTCTACAGTAGAGTTCAGACCACCAAGGGTTAGCACAAGAAAGGGTGATGGAACTCTAGGTGGAAAGGGTGGGGGGAGATGATTAAGTAAGAATGCTGTGACAAGAGAAAAAGCATAACACTATGGGCTTCCACGTGGTCATGGTAATAGACACTTTTGATGCAGACTAAATAGTCTTTCATGCCCTGACCCCGTTTTTCTCTCCTGCACTATGGACTCCAGATGTGATGAATTATTTCCAGATTCTCAAATTATTTTTCTTCCCACCTGGTCTTTGAATAGTCCTCTGCCTGGACCACTTCTGTACCCTTTTTGCATAACTGCTCCTCGTTCTATGGGCCTCAGTTTAGACATCACCTCCTCCTGTAAGTCTTCTCTGAACCCTCAAACTAATTTCAGCAATTATTCCTCTGTATTGTGTCTCCATGCTGAAATGTTCCTTTCCCCCTAGTAGGATGGAGAAAGACAGGGACAGTCCATGCCTCATTGACACTAACCAGCCTCTAGCACCTACTAGTCAGTATTTATTGAATGAATAACACCATTCTAAGATGTAAAGCCTGAAAGAATCATAGGAATATTGCTAGAGAAGTAGGAAGGTTGTAGGGGATGGTTGGGGATTAAAACTGAATAATTTCATATGTTAGTTTTCTTTGAAGTAACAGAGAGCCACATGAATAAAACACCTAGTAAGCAATAGAACAGGAGTGCAAAAGAGAGAAGTCAGGGCTGCAGAGGATGGCATCTCCAGGAAAGATGGAAGAATAAAGAGTGAAAAAGACACACATAGCTTTAGGGAATAGACGGAAGAAAAGGCGCTGACAAAGGAATTAAGTTACAGAAGCCAAGGAGGAAAAAAATGTTTCTCAAAGGAGTAGACATGGTCAAACCCTGCAAGTGGAATTTTAAAAAGCCATTTAAGCAAAAGGCAGATGCTGAAAGGAAACGGTGGTAGAGTGGAGACAACTGCTCTAGCTCTTCAGAGGGGAGAAGATTGACTGGATAGGAACTAAAACAGGCTATTTGGCCAAGGGCAGCTGTTATCAAACGAGTTAGACTTATGCCTGTGAAAGCCAATGAAAATGCAGAGATGGAAGGTGGGAGGGAAAAAACTGAGGGAGGAGGGTATGAGCTAGAAAGTCATTGGTGTTATTCTACTTTGTCTCTGAATCCTCTTCGTTCCATGTGCTCGTTCCTGCAGGGAAGAGGAGTTAGGCGTATTGCCATAGAGAATGCCTTAGTGGTTTCTCAAGCATTTGATGAAGCCTGCTGTGGAGTGCAGAGGAGTGGAAAGAGCCATCAGCACTCCTCATGAACATCTTTTTGCTTTGCTTGTAGCTCCTAGGATTTTTGGTGTTTTGATACCCACAGAACCTCCAGCTTGCTTATGTGCTGCCTGGGAATGCTTCCTAGGTTTTCTTCGTGCGTGTGTGCTTTGTCAAGAAGTTTACAGTACAGTTGGGAAAACAACAGGAATATCGTCACTTACTTTAGTGTCTTGGCAATAACCACTATCCACACTAGCTACTTAACAAATGTTTATTGAAGTGAAATCAAGCTGGGCTGAAGTTCTTTTATGCCACGAGGCTTGACTTGCATGTTTGTTCTTCTAAGTGGGTGAAAAATACTTTAGAAAGAATATTACTCTTCCATGAATTACTAAGAATCATGGCTACTATATACTGAGCACTGTGCAAAAACACTTTACACACATTTAGTCTTCAAAACGATTCTCTAAAGTAGGTACCATTTTTATTTCCATTTCTTTGATAAGGAAACTGACGTCTGGAAAGGTTAAGGAATTTATTTAATCCAAGGTCATGCTGCAAGTAAATGACTCAGCCACTGTCTGAACTCAGGTCTGTCTGAGTCCAAAGACCCCTAAGCTAGACTATGCCTCATATGGTCAACTCTTCTCTCAGAATCTCCATAAGGCATGTACCCGGAGAAAGTCAGGACTTTGGTAATCTGTAAGGCACTGCTCTCCTACCTTTTCCCTCATTTGCCTTCCAGCCCTGATAGAAGCCAAGGTTGCTGGTGTAATTAGCACAGACACTGCCTCATTTGGCGGTGGAACTCTGATGGATCGTCTCTCTAGGCAGGCTGGTATCTTATACACCATGGGTCCCCACCAGTCTTCATCCTTGAGCAGGATCCCAGCTGAACACAGAACAGCTACAGTACTTGGTACAAAGCTTACCCAGTTGCTAACAGGTTTACAAGTGTCCAAGGGACAAAGATGTGGTTGATTATTAAATTTGCTTTAGATTCATCAAATGATTTGAGCTTGGTGCTTCAAGGTAGCCAATTTGAGTAATTCCTCTGAGTAATTGGGGATGGCTCTGTTTGACTCTCTGATGAGCATTGCTCTAGGGAATTATATGGGCAAAGCCAAAGCCACAAGGGAATTTGATCTTGAGGACTTCCCAGAGCCAGTCCTTAATACTGACCATTTCTTCTTCTCATTGTGAGCCTCTATTAGGATTTAACAACCGTGGCTGTGATTTATTAACCTGTCTGATTCCTTCTGGGGGCAGTCCCATTTTTCAAAGCTATCCCGTGCTCCAAGCAGCTCTTTGCACAGTGACTGTCCATCAGAGGCACCTACCCCAGCAATCAGCAGCTCCAGATATGTTCACGCCTCACCAGACAATGCAACAATCTCCTGGGACCCAGCACATAGAGGAATAATGGATTTAGAGAAGTACACTACTGTGACAAAGTGAGAAGACAGATTAACAGAAAAGGCAGGGCAGGCCAGAGGCTGAGGAACATGAGGACAAAATTCCAGGAAACTAAGCCACATGATAGTCGCAATTTACACAGCTATAGCATGTTGATGTGTCCCTCCCACCCAGCAAGAGGAGTTGGCATTTGAGCAAATGGAGGAGTCTCAAGGACTGTGAAATGGTCTCAGATCTGGATTGAGACAATCTGGAAATCAGCAGAATTTAAAAGATACCCATTCAAGTGGAACAAACTTCCTTTACTTCCCATCTTTGCATTCCAATTTATTTTCTTTTCCTTTTTAAAAACCATTTAGCAAGGACCATGAAACAGAACAAAGAGAAAGAGGGAGCTAAGCTGTTTATTGGAGGTAGAAAATTCAACTTGAGCTGGCATTATATCACTGAACTGAATAGCTATCTGAGACTCTTTTTCCTTAACTATGAATGGACCCAAAATGTCACTGTTATCAAAGCTGCACATTGAAGAAGACAGCAGATAATGTGCCTGGTAAAATAGGCAGCCTCAGCCAGGAAAATATACAACCCTTCCATTCACTGACCCTCCCTTCCCTCTGCATCACTTTGTGTCATGAATCGCTATTTACTGACAAATCGTGCAGATAGGAACTCAAGGCTGGTTCCAGCACAAGAGGCACATGCCATTCACTTAGTGCCAGTGACTGTCAGCCTTGCTCATCCTGAGCTGATCGCCATGTTGCTGCCTAGTGGAGGGAGGAAAGGTGATAACCATCATCACCACAGGACTACTTCCCAGATATGCACTTCAGCACATTAGTGACCAGAAAAGAGCAATTCAACCACTATAGGAAGCCTGAGAAATTCTGCTGACATCTACTCTCGGGCTTCCCGATGCCCCCAACACATGTGCACATACACGCTCACCACCATCTCACAGAAGGACAGGAAAAATTGCAGACCATTTCAGCCTTGAGATTGCCTCCATAATTATTTTGAAATATTTGCTATCTTTAGCATAGTGGCTGGTACATATAAATATTTGGTATTTAAATCTTTGTTGAATGAAAGTGACCTAATGGATTTTATCTCTGGATTTATCAACTAGGATATTCATAGTAGTTACTGTTTATAATGGATTTTCATAGATATTAGTTTATTTGATCTTTACAACATAAGCAGCAGCTACTCTACCTGTCCTCTTTCTTAGGGTTCTTTGGTAGTGAACAATAGAAATACATTCTGGCATAATTACCTAAAAGAGGATTTTTTTTTGAATGGATATCAGGAAGTTTCCAAAATCAACAGGAGGCTGGAAAATGGGGCCTGGAGACAAGAAAGAACTAAGATGGTTTCAGAAGGCCAGGGAGTAGAAATCCTGGGAACCAGAAGAGTGTGATCAGGAAGCCACTGCTGGGATGGACAAACTCCACCTGGTTTCCATCTCCTTGTCCTTCTGCTCAAGAGTCGTATTCCAGGCAGGCACGCCAGGTCATCCTAGCCTGCCCTCCATGGCTACCCCTTGTCTCAGGGAGTGTGGGCCCCAGATTGCAGCTCCAGTGAACTGTATTCAGTGAGAAAAAAATCCAAAAAGGAAATCAGGGTGTTGTGAGGAAAGGAAAATGGATGCCGGGCAGCCAAGCAACCACCAGTGTCTACCAGATCTCCTTTATGGATAGAAACACCGAAGCTCACAGTTGAGTTGTTTTTCCAAAATCACACACACGGTCCTTCAAAAAGTGACTCAAACCTGGATTGTCTATTCCCAAATTCCACATCCTTTCCTTTATAACACAGTCATACAATATGTTCATTTAGACCTCAAAACAAGTCACTAAATGCAATGTGATATCCCACATTGGATCCTGAATAGAACAAGGATATAGGGAGAAATCCAAGTCAAGTCTATAGTTCAGTTAATAGTACCACACCAATGTTAATTTCTCAGTCTTGACAAATGTACCACGGTTCTGTAAGATGTTGCTATTAGGGGAAGCTGGGTGAAGGGTATACAGGAACTATTTGTACTGTCTTTACAACTTTTCTCTAAATCTAAAATTATTCCAAGTATAAAATGTTTTTAAAAAGTCAGGTGGATATCTCCCCTCAGTCTTCTTTGGGACAAAGTGACACATATTTATTGATAGCTTCTATATGCAAGGCACTATGGAATTCCCAAAACTCTTGAAATTTCAGCCACTGGTCAAAGGAAGAAACTGTCCAGAAAGAGAGTAACCATCCCAGAAAGGAATATGAGGGACAAGCACCACATTCAGAAAGCTCAGAGGAGGCAAGGAAATTTGGGGGCAGAGTTACGGGAAAGGTAGCATTTGAGTTGATCATGAAAGATGGTGAAATTCGAATCCCCAAGGAGAGGGAACTAGGAAGCACAGTCCCTGGATCATAGAGAGAAGAATGAGACTGAAATGGTGAATGAAGTAGGCACATGGAAGACCTCACCATCCAGATGGAGAATTTTGGATTTCCTCCTCTTTGTTGGCAGTTGGTTGAGTCCTCAGAGCTGTTTTTGGGAAGGATAATCAACTTGATGTGTAAGAGAGATTCTGAGTAGAGAAGCAGGAAGCAGGAAACATGGTAGGAAGATGATTCAAAACTTGAGGTAAGAGATAATTCAAATTAATTCTGTGTCTTAAGCAACTGGAAATAGTGACCAGAGAAAGTCTATGTTTGTTCAAATATCCAGACCTATCTGATAGAGGCACCAAATACTTGCTGTTATTTGTGGCAACCTAGAGAAGCAAACTGGGCATGGAATTTGGCTGATTGCTTATAGTCATCTGTAACATCTTGGTAAAAGATTACCAAAAGTTTATTAGCCCTTTCATTGTATCAAACAGCTGTTATCATTTTCAAAAAATAATTTTCACGTTTCAAAAAGATGACACTTTTATTTAAGTGCATATTTAAAACTCACTATCTGCCAGGCATTGTCCTAAATGCCTTAAAAATATTAATTCATTTAATCCTCATACTGTGCACGCTCATGAAGTAAGTACTATATTAGCCCTGTTTTACAGATAAGGGAACCCAGGAACGGTGAGATTAGGTAACTTACCTAAGGTCACGGAGCTAGTAAAGGGTAGAGCTAAGATTCAAACCCAGGCAGTCTGGCTTGAGTCCTTAATCAACACACTGTTTCATTTTGTTTTAGTTTATTATTTAAAAGTTGCGATTAAAACAAAACAGATGATGCTAAAACAGCAGTGGGAATAGAGAGCAGGGACGAACAGAAGAGACCGTGTATACAAAGGGTACAAAGAGGATGGCACCTCTTGAATACAGCTGAGGATAGAGGAGGGAAAACTAAAAGATTACTCCAAGCATCTGAGCCTTGTAACTGGAAATTTTTCTGGAAAATTAAGAAAAAAGAGATTGCTCAGGTGGATAGAAAGGGGGTGGCAAAAGATGAGCTTGCGCCTATAGTCTGGTGAGTTGTTTAAACAGAAATGTACAGCAGGCAGCTAGACTCGTGGGAACACTGCTCAGATATGAAAGCCATCTGCTTGGTCGGGACAGTCGGTGCCACAAGAGTAAAAGTTATTGTCAGGAAAACATTTATAAATAGAAGACATGGCCAAGTCATTCGTAAATGCCTACTTTTAAAAGGGAGAAGAGGAGCCTGCAATAAATAAAGATAGAAAGAAATTTCAGAAGTACAGGAAGGAGAAAATAATTGGTTTAATGTGGAAGAAATGCCAAGGAAAATGAATATCAAGAATGGTACACTGCATTGAAGGTCAGTTGTATGGGGACAAAGAGGGTGAAAGATAAGGTCAGAAGGTTAAGGAGGTGGCAAGATAATATCATCTTTGAAGTTCAAAATGGGACCCAAATGGCCATTATACACAGCCTAAAACTGTACTGTCCACTAGGTACATAAGACTGTTTAAGTAAAATTAAAACTTCAGTTCCTCAGTCACACCAAGTACATTTCAATGCTCAATGGCTACATGTGGCTACTCTATTAGACCACACAGATGTAGAGCATTTCCATCACTACAGAAAGTCCTGTTGTATAGAGTTGAACTAAAACAAGGGTCAGGAAATTTTTCCTGTAAAGGATCAGATAGTAAATATTTTAGGCTCTGCAGGACACACTGTCTCTGTCACAATTACTCAACTCTACCATCGTAGCTTGAAAACAGCCATAGAAAATACATGAACAAATGGTTGTGGCTGTGTGCCAATAAAACTTTATTTTTGGACAGTGACATCTGAATTTCATATAATTTCCACATCATGAAATGTTATTCTTATTTGATTTCATTTTAACCATTTAAAAATGTAAAACCCACACACAGCTTGTGTGCTATACAGACACAGGTGTCAGGTCAGGTTTGGTTAACGGGCTGCAGTTTACCAACCTCTAGACTAGACCATTGTGGATCTCAGCAACAGAAGCAGCACGTGCCTGAGCATCTGTGTTTGCTAGATTGACTGAACAAGAATAAAAGTATAAAATGAATATATATCAGCACTGACTTCCATCTGCTCTTCATCATCCAAATAGATAATGCAAGTCAGATAAAAATACACATCAAAATTCCATGAGCTGTGTTAGAATGTAAAAAGGGAGGCTGTTAATATATAATGATGAAAAGGAAATTTTGATGTGTGGAGTTGATATTAATATGCTGGAATATTAACTTGTGACTTGGTAACTAGATGTATTGCCATATAGAAATCAAATTAGATGTTCACTGTAAAAAAAAAATTCCCATATTCAGCCCCATTTCCTGAAATGGGGAAATGAATCAATAATTGCAATCTTAAACACTGGTCATCCCAAGACTCTACAAGGTCCTCAAAGAAAACACAGTGAAGTACAATAATGACCTTCTTTGTTTATAAAACATTGGTAGTAAAGAGTTTTCTTCTCATCTACCAACTTCCACTAATTGACAATAGCTGCCTGGAGCCCTGAGATGAGGCGTGTCATGACTGACTATTAATGTCTGCTGTGGGGGAGAGTGTGGGGCCGTGTGGTACAAGTGCTAGGTATTTGCCACCCTTGTGTGTGCAGTGTGATACAGAGGGGGGAAAAAGCATTAGATTTTGAACCAGTTGAAGATCTGATTCCACTATACATGAGCGTTTTTTTTTTTAACGTTTTATTTTGGAATATTTTAAACTTATACAGAAGAGGGAATGGTATAGTGAGCCCCTGTGTACTGATCACTCAGTTTCAACAGTTATCAGTCCATAGGCAATCCTTACTTCACTTTCCCATCCCCATACTATTTAGAAGCAAATCACACACATCATAGCATTTATGAGCTATTTTTTGATCAGTTTCTAACCTTGCCTAGTATGCCTCTGTTGTTATACAATTTGTTGTTGTTAGTGCTGCTAAGCTGACTCTGACTCCTAGCGACCCTTTGTACACCAGAGCAGAACCCTGCCCAGTCTTGTGCACCATCCTCTCACCTTCCGGTGCTGTATCAGACAATGCTCCACTGCTATTCACCAGATTTTCATGGCCAGTTTTTTCAGAAGTGAGTGGCCAGACCCTTCTTCCTAGTCTGTCTTAGTCTGGAAATGCTGCTGAAACTTTTCTACCATGGGTGACCCTGCTGGTATTTGAAATACCAGTGGCATAGCTTTCAGCATCACAGCAACATGCATGACAGTATGACAACCGACAGGCAGGTGGTGTGATTCGATGACTGGGAAAGGAACCTGGGCCACCACAGTGAGAGTGCCGAATCTTAATCCACTAACCACCAGTGTTATACAATAAATGCTTTAAAATTGTTCATGTTTTTCAGTGTGAAATATTAAGTCAAAATCAGACTGAGACATTTTTGAAATGGTCTAAAAATGGTTGATTAAAAAAAAACTTCAGTTAACTGCGTTGTAATCTAATAAGCCTATGGTACTTGTATATGTGAGTTGGAAGACATAGTTTATAATGTATGCACTTCTAATGCTCTATCCTCAGGCTCAGCTAGCAATGACCGTGTGTCAGCCACCATGCTCAGCAGAGCTACCTCCTTTCTTCAGAGCCCTGTAAGACATTGTTATCACAAGGCCAGCTGAGGCACAAGTGTGCTAACTGATGGATCTGAGCCCAGTCAGCCAGAAGAGGAGGCAATTAGGGGAATAATTTACTGTTTGAATGAAACGTGGCTTCCAATACACCTGAGCTTTCTCTACCTTATTCAACATAACTCGGATATTCCCTGTGGTAGATTTTACTTTTTCTGAAATTGTCTTTGAATTCTGAGTCCAGTAGCTACACAAAGTTTGGATATGTCTGACAAAAACCATGAAGAGAGATCTGGAGGGGAACAAGTGAGTTTAGAGCTAATTTTTATGACCATGGAAATAAGGAAGGCAAGAAATCTTATTACATGCTCTGACTGCCTAGAGAAAAATAGACCAGTGCATTCTACATCCCCAGACTTTAGAAAAGAAGTGCGTGATCTGACCTCGAAACCGTCTTTAGGATCTTCCACAAGTTTAATTTCTACGTTGAGAAATGAGTAGGAAGATGGAAATGAGAAGATAAAAATATTCTTTTTTTTTTAATTTTTATTTATTTTATTTATTTTTCCCCCAAAGCCCCAGTAGATAGTTGTATGTCATAGCTGCACATCCTTCTAGTTGCCATATGTGGGACACGGCCTCAGCATAGCCGGAGAAGCGGTGCGTCGGTGCGCGCCCGGGATCCCAACCCGGGCCGCCAGCAGCAGAGCGCGCGCACTTAACTGCTAAGCCACGGGGCCAGCCCCAGAAATATTCTTAACTTCAGGAATATTTGTAGGTGGTTTTACATTTATGTTGAATAATCAAAATGCTTGGGACATCAATATATCTGCTAGCAGAGTGTAGTAATAAAAAGGAAAGAGTTTAGAGGCAGGAGGACCTGACCTCTGACTGCCTGGTTGCCCCCATCTAGTCACTTCTCTCTGGTCTGATTTCCTTGTCAATAAAGTCAGCAAAGTAGACTACCAGAAATTTCAAGTGACAGCCTGTAGATGTTTAGTTTAACATATGGATTGTGGGTTTGTTTGTTTGTTTTTAATTAGCTGCCAATATTTAAAAATTGGGCGATTTCATATCTTCTTTGAACACCTGTTCTTACATGACAAGAATTGGGAATCTCCAATTAGAGCTGCTGCCTTCAGAAAACATAGGTGGCCTCTTAGTCTCCCCAGTCCCCACTGCTCCTTAATTGTCTCCCTGGCAGTGAGGCTGACGGCCAGTTGCCATTTATCACCGTACTTGCAGCGACTTCTGACATATTTTACTCTTTCATCCCCTGCCTGATCCCGGGAGACATTTGCAATTACAACCTGAACTTTATGAACTCCAAGGTCTCAGAGGTTCTGTGGTTGTCTGGTAAAATATAACATCCCAAATGTCTAAGGTTGCAATATGTTGTCTAATTAAAGTTTTCCAGCAGCGTGGACGTTGGAGTCCAAACTGTAGGACTAACCTTTTCACCCAGGTCACTGTAATTTTCAGAGGAAGTGCTGACTCCTGGATCTGGGAGTTGGAGTGAGCACACTGGAGTCCTGCATCCTGTTTAATTACATCTCCCCTGCCTTTGCTTTTCCTTGGTACTCAGCCATTCATTGAGGATGTTTTTTTTAAACTTCTTGGGTACTGATATTCAAATCTGAACTATAGCCAACTAGAGTGTTCTGGCCACTTGCTGTATCATCTTCTATTTGTATAGTCCTTTACAAGTTTCAAAATTCTTTCCTAAATATCATTTACTTTTCACAATAACTCTGTGAGAGAGATGGGACATGTATTGCTATACCCCTTTTTACAAAAGTGAGGAAAAAATAGGATGTTACTAACAAAAGGTTTTACATTTCAGACTTTTCCCTCAAAATCAGACCCTGATACTTTGTTTTTAAAGCTATTTCCTACATACAAAAATAAAAACGTGTTTATTTAATTAAAACATCATTCTCCAAGGCCTAAAGACTTCCAGACTGCATTATTCTCCCACCCCACTGAGACGTAATTGAAGATTGATATGATACATTTTATTAATTAGGCCCATCTGGTTTTCCCACAGAGAAAAAAGGAATGTGTCATCCTTTATGCCAGCTGATTTAAATAAAAATCCACTTGCATTTAGCCTTTTCATGCTGGTGCTACACCAAAGCGACCAGGATGTGAAATGTGAAATATTTACCTTCATTTCATTCTCTGTGAATTGTTATAGCAAAATATATTCTTCCTCAGAATACTGAGGAACTGAGTATTACATAGAATTTGTGTATTTTCTACCTGATTGACTGCAAACCAATCAAAATGAGTTGAGGGAAATCTTCAGAAGGAATACAGAGGGGAGAGTGCCCTCTCCTTGGTTTCAGAGGGCATTGCTGTGTGTGTGTGTGTTGGTTAACTTTCTGTGTCAACTTGGCTGGGCCACAGTACCCAGATATTTGGTCTAACATTGTTCTAGATGTTTCTGTGATGGGATTAACATTTAAATCAGTAGACTGAA
The DNA here is from genome assembly GCF_057802395.1 of Ceratotherium simum simum. Classification (NCBI taxonomy): domain Eukaryota; kingdom Metazoa; phylum Chordata; class Mammalia; order Perissodactyla; family Rhinocerotidae; genus Ceratotherium; species Ceratotherium simum. The sequence continues at coordinate 21,496,502 of NC_141903.1, read as the reverse complement.
TAAACCAAATTACCCTCAATAATGTGGGTAGGCCTTATCCAATCAATCAGTTGAAAGCCTTACTAGAGAAAGACTGACCTCCCCAGAAGAGAGAATTATGCCAGAAAACTGCCTTTGGACTTGAATGGCAACTCTTCTCCAGCCTGCCAGTCTATCCTGCAGAGTTTCTACTTGACAACCTCCATAATCTTGTGAGCCAATTCTTTAAAATAAATCTCTCTCCCTCTCTCTCTCTCTGTACGCACACATACATACTACTGGTTCTGTTTCTCTGGAGAAACCTGACTCATAAAAGTGTGTGTGTGTGTTATATCCTAAAACAATTAAGACTCTAAATCAGGAGTTGGCAAACATTTTCTATGAAGGGCAAGAGAATAAGTATTTTAGGTTTTGAGGGCCGTATGATCTCTGTTGCAACTACTCATCTCTGTTGTTCTAGTTCAAAATCAGCCATAGACAATGTGAAAACAAATAGACGTGACTGTGTTCCAATAAAACTTTATTTATAAAAGCAGGTGGTGAGTCAGATTTGGCCCGTAGGCCATAGTTTGCAGACCTCTGCTCTACACCCCAAAGGTATTGTCTGACATAGTCATTGCAACAATTACTGGTTGATAGGTAAAATTTTGAGCATTTATCATATCCCCAAGCATTTTATGGCATGTAATGTATATACATTTCAACCAAAACTCAGATATAGAAGATATAGAATCCTTATTTTTCTGTAGCAACTTAGTATCTAACTTCTGCTCCCATTCCACCAGAATGACAGAACTTAAACTCCTTGAGTGGGGACTCCCAGAATAGTTTCCCCAGAGCTTATCTTGTACAAGGGGGGCATACCCATGTGACACTTGATATCTTATGTCCCTGCTGATATCCAATGAGGTGTCCATTGTCTCATCTGGTCCCTGGTCATCATAGGTCACCACTGAGATACCCCAAGTTCTTGTCTGCAAGCTTCCTTCATATCCAAAGATGCTTTGTGCTATCTGCATGCTACTCTTGATAATTTTTCTGTCCTTGCATCACCTGAGGGCAGAGAAAACTCCTTAAGACAGTTTGCAGCCTTACTGCCTGAATACATCAGTAAGCCAATCTTACCCAGAGTCTTGCCCTTCCTGTGCTTTTTCCAACATTGGGATAAATTGGATACCATAAGCTTCTCTCTCCCTTTTCTTTCCTTCTCTCCAGTCTCAGCCCGTGCAGCAGGGTGTAGGACCTGGCCAATGCCGAAGTTATCACCCCGACCTCTATTTTTCATCCCTCCCCAAGTGCAGTCAACTTTTTTCTGGTCCAGGAGTGAAGAAACCTCACTCTTATTCATTTTGTCTTGAGTCATTTCCAATCCCCTCATCCGCTAAGCTTTTCAAACACAAAAGGCACCCGAAGACTCCTGTTTTCTCTACTTTCTTTCATGGTGTCTCTTCTCTGAGACAGTGAGCCTGGATCTTGGATGGGAGGAATGGCCAAAGTGAGAAAGAAAGTACCAGGATACAACCCTGGTCAATATTTGATAATACTGTCCTGTCACTTTCAATTCTCACAACACCAAGAGAAAAATGAGTTCCTATATAACTAGAAACTAAAGTTTAGAGAAACTGAACCATTGGCCCAAATAGTAGACCCAAGAATCAAATGAAGGTCATTCTGACCCAAAGCCAGGATTTTGAACCTCCAGTGGGTTATATTAACCCAGTATTTACACAGGATGTTCTGCTGTTGGAGTAGACTACAATCCATGGGGTCTACTAATTTGTGAGTCAAGATCAAAGGAAAATGGCAATGCAAAGTAGTTTCTTGGTGGGAACTAAGTGGTATAGACAAAGGCTACAAGTTTAGAGAAAGCAGAGATTACTGTGCGTTAGGGTAAGGCTTTCAGAAGGAGGCAGTAGTTAAGTTCAGTCTTCAAGGACTAATAGGATTCAGTTGATGGGGACATATAAGCTATGGAGAGGAATTCCTTATCTTCCTGGCTTTGAGGAAGATGTCTGGTCCATGGCCATCAGCAGCTCTTGAAAAGAGACACTGGTTTTAGGTGTAAGTACCTGTCCTAGTGACATGAAACACATGTATTTTCTTCACCCCAATCATGAGGCCTCTCAAGTGGTGCCAGCCAATTTTTAACCATTTATTCCCTCTTTTGGGTACCTGGGAAATTTTTAAATGCTCGTCACCTTGAGCACCAGGTGGGGCCAGAAGAGGAGGAATTATCTCCCTAGTTACACCACTCAGTCACTGATGCTCAGACACTAAGAAAGACCTGGAATTTCTCATTGAGACCTTTAGTTTCCTCTAGTGATATCTGTGAAACTAAGCAATGGTCAGTTTTGTTCTGGGAACCCTCCCAAAACATATGCAGAGTTGCAATTGGCTGGCTCTATACTTCTTGGTCCAGCATCCTGGATCCCTGGGCCATAGGCAAGATCTAGATTTTGAATATGTTACCCCTCCAGTTCTTGTTTTGACAGCCATTTGTTAAACTGTTTTGGGTAGAAAGACTGTTCTTATGCATGCTTGGAGTTTCCAAACTCTTTCACTCTTACTATTTTATGTTTTTGCCTTAACAAATAGACCAACAAACAGAAAACAAAACCCTCTCTCAAAAAGATCAGCTCTTGTAATTAAATACCTCTGCTTTCAAGAGCCTATTGTAGAGGTAAAAGTGAAGAATCTGACTCATTATTCTAGGATCTCTTAGAACCCTCTTCTCTCCCTTGCCCCCCACCCTCCATGCACATATACACATAGACTGCACCACCGCAGCAGACGTGGAAAGCCATCCTTGATTCCAGAAGTTTAGGTTTCTGGCTGTTTGTTCTCTGGACCTGTTAGATGGCAGTTGACAGTTATGCCTTTTTTATATTTGAAGGTCAGTTGCATGTTTAAAAACTGATTGCCTTAGGGGGTGATGGCTAAGGAGCACCGGGTTCCTTTTTGTGGTAATAAAAATGTTCTAAAAGTGATTATGATGATGGTTATATAATTCTGTAAATATAATAGAAGTCATTGAATTGTGAACTTTAAATCAGCAAATTAGGGCCGGCCCCATGGCTTAGCGGTTAAGTGCGCGCGCTCCGCTACTGGCGGCCCCGGGGTTTGGATCCCGGGCGTGCACCGACACACCGCTTCTCCGGCCATGCTGAGGCGGCATACCACATACAGCAACTAGAAGGATGTGCAACTATGACGTACAAAACTATCTATTGCACTTTGGGGAAAAAAAAGGAGGAAGATTGGCAATAGATGTTAGCTCAGAACCGGTCTTCCTCAGCAAAAAGAGGAGGATTAGCATGGATGTTAGCTCAGGGCTGATCTTCCTCACACACACACACACAAAAATCGGCAAATTATATGCTATGTGAATTATATCTCAATAAAGCTGTCTAAAAATATATTTAGATTTAAAAAAAGAAAGAAAGAAAGAAAGAAATAGCACAGCTCTCTAGGACCCTTGACTGTGTGTCTGAGGAGGTGGATGGAAACTACTTGGAGGTGTTCTGTTCCCCAGACACTGTATGTTGTTGTCTTCCTCACATGTTTCCTATACTGCAGAACTCTCTAGGTCACTCCTTGCTCCTCTCCCCCAAATCTCACACATATGTACTTGACCTAGAGAATTCTGACTCATCATTTGGGAAAAAATTCAGACATTAGCTGTTTCCATGAAGTTTTTCTTGACCAGCCAAATGTGAGTTAAGAACCCCTGCCATGTGCTCATATTATATTATGAAATTTCCCTGTCACAACCTGTTTCGCACTCTGTCATAACTGCCTCTTCCCTGGACTTTGAGCTTTCTGAGAGCAGGAATCAGTTTCATCATGTCCAGTATGATATCCCCAGTGCCCAGAACGGTGCCTGGAAGATAGTGTAGAATGGATGGACGGACGGATGGATGGATGGTTGGACGGATGGATTGATGGATGGATGGATGGATGACTTACCCACTAATATACCGTTTAGGATATTACTTTCATGGAATGAAAACTTATGGAAGCTACAAAGAAGGTATTTTTCCCTCTTACGTCAGGAGAAAGAGGAAGTGAGGATGTTACCATTCAAACTGGTCATTTTATTTTTTCAAAATCTTAATTTTTTGAGTGGTGTGTAATGAAGGCTTTCTCTAGGGATAGTGGCTCATCTACATTTGCTGTTATAATTGACCTAGCTCTGCTGTCCTGCTGTTCTCTCTGCTTGTTCATAAATTAGAGAACATCTTTCAGCTTGGTGGGGGTGCTGTATTCTAACACAGGAACAGAAAGATGGCAGTATGTGTAGGACAATTTAGAGACATCATTGCAACTGGAATGGGATGCCCCACACTTTCTTTAAAGGCATGAAATCACTCAGCAGGACAAGACCAAGCAGAATGAGAACTTATTTGCAGGACTGACAATTTTTAAGCAGGCTAGGGGCAGGGATAATATGTTGAAAAAATGAAGAATTCTCTTGTGACCGCTTCTTTCCTTTCCACTTGTTCCCTTCCTAATGGTGCCCACAGTGGTCTCATGTGGCCGCCAACTCAGTACCCCAAGCCCAGCTTTGAAAATAAGCCAACCCTTTACCAAAATATAACAATCAGTTGGAAGGTGCCTCAGAGGCCACCTGGTCCAACCTGCTATTTAATGCAGGAGCCCCTTCCACAGTATTTGAACAGATGGTGTTCAGCTTGTTCTTCGTACATCTCCAGCGATGATTGCTCATTACCACAAAAGACAACTGATAATGGCATACAAAATTTGTTTCCAAGGAGCAGAGTTTTAAAGTGCACAGGTCTGGAGACACACAAGCATTGGAGTCGTGGCTCTGCTTCTGACCAGCTGGGTGCCCTTGAGCAAGTTACTTAACCTCTCTAAGCCTTATTTCTCTATCTATACAAAAGGGAGGTTAATAATATCTGATTCATTATACTATGAAGATGAACTGAGAAAATATATGCAAAGCATTCAGTGTGTTACCTGGTACATAGAAAATATCCAGTAGGTAGTATCTTAAAAATCAAACCAGAAAAGTTCTTAAAGGGCTCTAAGGGGCCAGCCCCGTGGCTGAGTGGTTAAAGTTCCGCATGTTCCGCTGCAGCTGCCTGGGTTCGCGGGTTCGGATCCCAGGAGCGGACACACTCCACTCATCAGCCATGCTGTGGAGGCATCCCACATACAAAGTAGAGGAAGACTGGCACGGATGTTAGCTCAGGGCTAATCTTCGTCAAGCAAAAAAAGAGGTAGATTGCCAATGGATGTTAGCTCAGTGCAAGTCTTACACACACACACACACACACACACACACACACACACACACACGGCTCTAAGACTAATATTTGCATATAAAGGTCAAGAAAAGAATGAGCTACAGCTACCACGAGTGTCAGTCATGCCACTATCTTACTCTAACAAAGTGGCATCTTATGACTCTACCTGGATTTGAAATGTAGGACTCTGAACTCATTCTCAGTTAAAGAGACTTAGGAATAAGGAATTACTAAGCAGAGACAATGATGATTGACGGTTGTCTAAATATAGATAGTGGGTTTTTTTTTTTGTGGGAATCATGACATAGACTGGACTACACCATTTTATTAAGAGAGAAAAGTAGAATAATAAAAGAAGGTGAAAACTCCTTGGAGGTTTTATCTATGCCCCATGGTCATCTTGCTTTGCCAAGCCCATTGTTCCTACTGCAACAGCTAGGGACTACCACTAGACAACACAAAATCAAACAAATAAATTAGTTTGGAAGGAAAAGCCATTTCTTTCTCATTAGTACCTGTATGCAGAGTTTGATGACTCCAAGTGTGATCTCAGTGAATTTTTTTTTCTATTTCTAAAGCTTGAAATTACCTAGCTCATCAAGGTGATAATTGGAATCTCTGCCTGATCTCTAAGCATTTGGCTTCTTCTTCTCAAACAAAAGATGATTGTTCTTGATTTTTCTGAATTACCTTGCATTATAATCAAGAGATATCCTTGCAAGTAAGAGGGCCATGAGTTAGGACCTAGCTCTCAGTTTAGCAAACCAAGAAAGGAATATAAGGTTTATAATGACTCCACAAGATCTGTAATCACCCACTTTTACTTCTTGAAAGGCAAGTCAGCCCCAGAACATGTTTCTTCAAAGTGGCCATGAGCTACAGAGGAGAGAGCTCTTGAGAAATATTCAAGAGTACTTATCAGGTGCCCAAGGACATTTCAGCGTTTCCCACGGTGGCACTGATCCAGATCTCAGATTCACCTGCCTAATTTAAAGCACATCTTGTGCATGTGAGCTGAACATAAATTTGGCATGAAACAGGCTTCCCAATAATCAAGGCTGAGAGCCTCAAGTTTCTTTTAGGACCATAAGGTCATTACTTTCCCGTCGCCAACTGTTATCTTGTAGCACCACTGCCTCCAACTGCAAAAAACCGTTTGAGTCTGATTCTTCTGGTTGCCAACATCTTCAAGCTCAGGAAGAATAAGGTTTTTTCCTGAATGAAAGAATTTTAGGGAAACCCAGGCTTCTTTCCTTCAATGAATTTAGTCATGATCAATTCCTAGAGCAATTGAAATAACTAATTTTATTTCTCCTAAACCCTGTGCTTTTGAACATGCTATTCCTTCACCTGGCACACCTATAGTCCCACACTCTGATTCTCTTTATCAAGGTAATGCTACTTATCTTGAAACATCACCCATTCCTGGACTTCCTCCAGCATCTCAGCTTCTGTATCTTTGTATGTAGCCTGCACTGTCGTCTTGTAATTTTCCTGCTTGCCCACCTGTCCCCAGGAGACTATGTGCTCCACCTTTGTACCCTCAAGTTCAAGGCACTTAATAACTTCCCAATAATGGTTTTGTTGAGTAACTCCAACAGAAAGCAAACTATTCTAATTGAGGTATTCATTTTTTCATTCAACATGTATTTATTGAGTTATGATGTTTAAGGAATAGCAAATTATAAAGGAATGAGGTTCCAAAGTCAGCAGGACTGAGAGAACAAATTATAGTTAAAAAAAAAAATTACCCTTAGAAGTCTCTTAAATTGTACCTATAGTACATGGTTTTATATGTTCAACCCTGTACAATAATTCTAATGCACTCTAAGGTTTGATAGCCACTGAGTTAAAAGAAGGAACAAAGGGCCATCTAACCATCTGGGCAGCCAAACCATGCTGCATTTAAGTAACTATTAAATTCCTAAACATGAATCAGGGAGTGAGGGTAGTATCCCTATTCACCTGAGGGTTTCTTTTAATATTAAGTCCCTATAGTCTTAAACATATAAAAATATTTGTTTTAAGAATTAAATGAGATGATAATTATAAAAACATGTGGCACAAATCCTAGCATCTCGTGAATACTCAATAAATGTTTACTCAATTTAAATTTAAATCTAACCTGATTGGAACCATATAAACATTTGTCTTTGAAAGTTATAAAAAAGAAGTTAGCCACTTGTTTCTTGGTCATTCTTACTGTGGCTTCAATGACTGGCTGTCACTGTCAGTCCTTGGGTCTTGGCATCCTGGAACCCAAGAAGCAGAGTTCGGTTCTAATGACAGTATTTGCGTTAGGTACATGAATCATGTGACTGCACCTCATGTGGCCATGCTGTGCCAGCCACAGACACAAGATGGGTAAGTGAGGCAGACATATCCCTGGCCTTGGGGAACTCCAGGTCACATGTGAAAGACATAGTTTGAATAAATAATTACCGTGGGTGTCTGTTATGGAAGAGGGAGGTCAGAGTGGCCGAGAAGCCTATTACAGTCTAGTCTGAGGGTCAGTGAAGACTTCCCTGAGGAAGTGGTATTGAAGACAAGTAGTAATTAGCTAAATAAACAGTGTTTAGTAGAGGAATAGAGGAAGATCCAGAGACAAGATGGAGCAGGAAAAAATATAAGAAATCCAATCTGGTTGGTATGTGGAGGGTGGGCTTGAACATTGCCTCCCCCACCTCATCGTGTGTGCCTGACTAAACTCCATCCTTGCTTAATCTAATCCTTTGCCTACCCTCTTTCTTCTCCAAAACAATAGTCAGAGAAAAACAGACAATCATATTAACCAGTCCCTCTCTAAAGTCATGAGCCCTAACTCCAAGTGAGTTGTAAGTACAGTGCAGAAATCCTCCAAAATGTCTTCAGTCCGTTCCCTGTCAGAGTCCCCTAGAGAGTTACTTCATACCTCTCCTTTCTCTTCAAACCTTCAATACCCCCCTCCCTATGCCTCCCTCTCTTCTAATGGTCTTGTTTCCTTTCATGAAAAAATAGATGCAGTCAAAAGAGAACTTCCACACATTCCAACCATAACATCTACCTGTGTGTTTACCATCTGCCTACCTCCAGTTACCAAAATAAACTGTCTGTGCTTCTCTCTAACACCTCTCTCCACTCCTGCAATGGATCCCATTCCCGTGCACCTATTCAAGGATATTATTCCAACAATTGACCACCATCTCCTCACCTGTATCTTCAACTTTTCCCTCTGGATCATTCCTATCAGTGGTCAAATATACTCTCATCTCCCAGCAAAGGAAAGAAAAAGAAGAACCTTTCTTTAATCTCCACATTACTTCTGGCTACCACCCCATTTCTTTTCCCCTCTATAGGAAAACTCCTTGAAAAGATTGTCTCTACTCTGTCTTCATTTCCTTCCCTCCCATTTTTTCTTGATCCCCTCCAGTAGGCTTTCTCCACCACTCCAGAGAACGATTTCTGCATTCATCCATGACCATCACCAGGGGTAGATTTACCTTGAAACCAATAAAGCTCATGCTTCAATGATCCTCATTTTCACAAGCCTTTTCAAGGCCCTATACCTAATTTATATTCTCTCTCTTAAAGTCCCCAAATTGTATAAACTTTGGACCCCATGAAACCTGGATCTGCCTCTCACTTCTGCCTTGCCATATCCAAGGTCAATTTTTTCAGTTCTTTTCTTACTATCTATTAGCAGCATTTGACACTGTAGATCACTCCCTCATTCTTAAAAAAGTTTCTTCACTTCAAGTGCTCTTTCTCTAGATTCCCCTCCTATTCTGCTGGCTTCTCCTTCTCAGTGTCTTTGGCTGTTTCTCCTCATCTCCCTGCCCTCTAATCATCGTTGTGTCCCAGGACTCAACCCTGGGACCTTCTCTGCACTGGTTGGTTCCCTTGGTAATCTCATCCAGTTTCATGGCTTTAAATACCATCTCTATGCTGATGACTCTTAATTATTTACTTCTAGCCCAAGACTTTTCCCCTGAACTCCAGATTTGTATGTCTAAGTAGTTACTTTCCCTGTTGAATATCTAGTAGATATCTCAAACACTAACTTGAAACTCCTGATTTTTTCCACCAAGCCTGACCTTCTATAGTCTTTCCTATCTCAGTAAGTGGTAATTCCATTCTTCCAGTTGCTCAGGCAAAAAAAAAAACCTCTTTCTTTCATGTTTTACATCCAATTTGTCAGAAAATCCTGTTGCTTCTTTCTTAAAAATAATATCCAGCATCTGACCACCTCTCATCCTTCTCACCACTGCTCCTCTACCCCACTCTGCCATTACCTCTTGCCTGGACTATTGCAATAGCCTGCTAACTCATCTTCCTGCATTCACAATCAATTGTTTGTATTTTCTATATTTCAGTCAAAATCAGAGTACATCACTTCTTTGCTCAAAATCATTGAATTGGGGGAAGGGGCAGGAGATAGAGAGGGGAGGTGAGACAGGAACACCCAGGGAAGACCAGATAGTGAATGGGCCTGTAAGCACATTTAAGGTGTAAGGTCATCATCCTTGGTGAAATGGAAAGCCTCTGAAGAGATTTAAAAGGAGACTTAGATTTTCATTTTAAAATGTTTTGATAATACATTCAGACCTGAAAGAGCAGAGTCATAGGATTTCTAGTACCCTGTAGAATCTGAAAACTTGCAGATATACAGTAACCAATATTATCATTCATATTTACAAAGAAAGCTAAAAATGATAGCATCTGCATGCATTGACTATGTTTGTTTTTTAAATAAGGCATTAAATCCATTCAATCTCTCCCAATCTTTATAGTTTTAGAAAAAGGTAAAATTAAAAAAAATTCAAATAGGTAGAAAATCCATAGAATCAATTCAGCCTTATTTTTGTTGAGATTATATTAGGGCTGCTTTTGTGATTTGAGTTTCAGAGGCTTACATAATCTTGCTCCCTCTCTTTGCCTTATTTATAAATGAGGCATATGCAGGTGGAGTTCTTATCGGTCAGTTGAAATTGCCTGATCCGTCTCTGCCTCTAGATGCGTTTGTGTTGGATGTTACAGGATGCTGTTACTAATAAAATGTTGACTTAGCACTTCAGTTGTTGTTTAAAAGTGTTTAAGGGCTGGATGACTAAAATTTGCTTTATTCATCCCAATGTGCCCTCTGCTTAGGGTTAATTTTCCACCCCTAAAGGTACAGACCTGCATTTCCAGTTCTCTTAACAACTCATTTCTCAGCTCAGCATCCTTCTCTCCATGAACTCTTCTTTTACACTTTTATCATAAATTCTACCTGGGCATCAAGTTAATGGCCCAGCAAAAATGTGGATACTTTCCATCCCTAAGTCATCCCCAAACAAACTCAGGGAGAAATGTACTGAAACTCAATCGAGTGAAACCAAAGCCAAAAGAATCTAACTTTCTTTGGAAAATGATTCTCAATAAAAAAAGCAATATGGTTTTTGCTCTTGGTTCTTCAGGAAGCTCCAGAGTTGAATTCACTTTATACAGCTTCTCTTTCTGATATGGTAGGAGTTCTATTTGAGGGAAAATTAAATATCCAAAGTTTAATCAAGTCCAACTTTACTATTTTAATTTAGGTTTTCTGTTACTCTTGGTGGGAGAGAATTCTCATGGGTCTTGTGTTTCTGCGTGTCTTGTGAGTGAGGCACTAGTTGCCTTTTGTTCCAAACTCTATTCTAAAGGATGTTTATACGGTGAATAAATATATAATAACTATAATAACAGTATCTCCCTCCAGAGCAAAGGACAGACAAATTATCGCCCATTGAAAAAGATTTCAGTTCCCTAAGCTCAGGGTTCCTCTCCTGTTGCACAAGCCACTGCATTTGCAGACATCCATCTCGGCCCATCTATATTGCCTCTCACCCACGGGATTTGGGGCAAAGGAAGTTGACAGCAGTGATACTTATGCTGCTTGCTGTGCCATGAGTAATAAAGTCCCTTGTCTCTGACCCAGGAGTCTCATGTCTTCTGCCAGCATCCATGAAGCTGTGGCAGGGCTACCTTGTTAGTTTGCACGTAGGGTGAAATCTCAGATTCTTCATAGTTATTGTCAACTATGAAAAAGGCACTTTTAAATGATGTTTTTAAAAGGAAAAATAAAACACTGCTATAAAATCTATAGTGGGTGATTCTAGAAGATGAAACATATGCCTCTGAGTTTGTCTATACTTTCATCTTTTTTTTTACTTTACTCAAGCTATTCCTTCTGCCTGGAATTTTATTCCTTCTGCATATTTATCTAAATCATTCAACAGCTGGCATTTGGAAAGTTTTCTGGATAGTATTACTTTTTAAATGTACCTTTAAGAAGTCAATGGCTCGTGCTGCAAAACTGATTGAAATAAAAGGATTCAATTTTAATCACATTTTATACTATGCTAGGCAACAAATTTTAATAAGGAATATTCATACATTCCTTTGTTCAACCGTTTATTACATACTTAATTTGTGCCAGGTACAGTGTTGGATCTTGAGGATACGGAAATAGGGAACTCTCAGTATCATGAAGCACAGGAGCAAAGGAATATAAAATAATGAGATAAGGATGAGAGAAAATTCATGCCAACATGGTTTTTATAATCTTTTCCCACCATTAGTGCCTCACAGACAGCCAGGTCTTCACAAACCATGGCTTTGTACTGCTTTTGCAATTTATATGGAATGATATGGTACCCTATGACTCTGACCCACCAACCCTTCTTGGATCATTATCATTTACCACTGAGGGAGGAATGAATTATGTCTACCATATGGACAAGTTTATTAGTAACAACTTTAGTTGCAAGTGAAAGAATGCCTAAATCAAGCAGACTTTTAAAAGGATTGGGAGATGGTATTGATTGGCTCACATAACTAAAAAGTCCAAGGGGAAATATGCTTCAGACATTTCTGGATCCAGACATTAAAATGATGTAACCGAAACTCCACTTTACTCCTTCCATTTCTGAGTTCTGTTTTCCCTTGTGTGGGTTTCATTCCCTGGAAAGCTCTTGTATAGTTCTGTCAAGATGCTTCCCAGGCTCCATCCCATCTTTTAATTCACTCCAGAAGACAAAAAAAGAAATACCAGCTTCTCAGCAGTTCCAATAAAAATCCCGAAATTAAACCTTAGCAGCCTGACTTGGATCACATGCTTATTCCTGAACCAGTAATAGGTAGCCAAGGGGGTACAATGCTCAGATTGGCCAGGGATGGGTCGTGTGGCTCTTCCTGGAATTGGAGGTAAAGGTCGATTCATCCAAACCATATTGCCTGAATATGTAGAAGGGATGGATCCCCAAAGAACTTCTGGTTACTGCAACTAGATGAGTGGGGGACATGCAAAAACAGATGTCTATTGTCTACCTAAAGGTCTTTATTTTAATTAAAAATGTTCAAATATAGAAACTGCATGAACATTTCTTGAAATTACCAAATACTTATAGTAAAATAAGAAAATAGGTTACTGAAATCTGTTAGTAAAGCAGTATCCAACAATGATTGACAAGATTGCAACAATATCTTCCTGTTTATATTGCTTTAAATGTTGGTCTAGATGGCATAACATTATTAAAATACAGTGACTGCTTAGCTGCACATTTTCTTGCATTTTATTTTTTTTAGTACAGCTAACAATATCTGTAGATGCCTACGTAGTCACCTTCAATGTATTACCATTCACCTGGTGGTAAGTTACCTAGGTTAAAAAAATTCTGAAGTACTAGCCTCAGAAACACGCTCTTTTCTCTCTACTAACATCAACTCATGTAACCAAATCTGATGTGAAAGTATGAGACAGACTGGAAGAAGAGAAATGACATTTTAGCTCTTCTTTGAAGGTCTGTGATTATTATAATAATACATGCATCGTAATGATTCAGCAAACTTTTATCAAAAACTTCTACATATCAAATGCTGTTACAGGCATCCTTAATGTGATAGTTAATCAAAGTTGGTACTTCTTTTCTCACAAGTTAAAGTTCTAATTTATAAACCAAACCATTTCTTATTACAATAATTTTGTAGGTCGGTTGCTAAAGAAATTTACTTGTGATAGTAGAAATAAGAATATGTATGGTAAATTGTACTATTGTAAAAGATATTTACTACCTTTCTGTAGAGGAGATTTATATGCCCTGCTCGTGTCAGGAATCATGTGATTTACTTTGACCAATGAAGTGTGAGTAGAAGTGACACATGCCACTTTCAAGCAGAAACTTTAAGAGCCATTGCTTTGTTCTGCCATTTTCTCTCTTCCCTTCTGCCGTAATATCAGCAAATTGTTTTTGTAAGCTATGGAAATTCTGGGTCCTTATGCTGTTCCGGGTCCAGCATAACTTAGCCTAAACCCACAGATACAAATCCAAAGATTTAAAAGGATATTGTATCAGCTTAAATGTGATTACCCTTTTGATTTAGAAACAGAGAGCCTTGTTAGCCCCTCCCACCTGAAGGTCAGCAAGATATAGCCTATACTAATTAGGAAGAACTCACTATTTTGAGTACTGGCAATGAGCTGTATGTGACTAGCTTGCATTGATTCTGCCTAGACATTGCATACCTTTCAAAGAAGATGAGTTTGTTTGTCATGACTCCGTGATCACAGGTGTTGAACAGTCCCTTATTACTTTACTTTAAAGAACTCTAATATTTGATTTTGTGTCTTAGCCTGTCCTTTAATAGTGATGTGACTTAGATCTTACCCTTCACCACTATTTTGTAGTATCCTTGTTCTTATTCATGGTGAGTTCAAATATGTTTACTAAAATACCCCAATCAACCTGGTGCAATCATATTCAATTTTGTCAGAAATTCTAAAGTAAAAGTCACTTGAAGGATATATTTAAACACTTATTTTTCTCCCATTTCTATATCGGATACAGTAGGATAGTGTATTATCTATTTTCTGGGTGTATAATCTCAAATTATATGTATTTGTAGCAGGTACAATTTCCAAACTGGGATAAAAAACTATTTTTTTCGTTTATATAGAACACTTATTCTTCTAGATTGCATAATTCTATTATTTAATTCAGGATATCACTATTGTCTACCCTTCTCACTCTGGTTATATGGCTCAATTATGGTGGGAGTACTAATATAATGAAAAGGCTTTTGGGTAGTGGCAGTTGAGCCCTTGTCATTCTCCACCTACGCTGACATCTGCCAAGATGCCTTTATTTCTCTTGGTCCTCGGTCATTGGTTGTGGCAGGATATTGCTGCATCCCTCTAATCCTGACAATAAGACCCTGCACTCTGTCCATTCTCTATATCACATTCCTGTTGCCCTTAGGTGGGAGAAAACATTTTGCTCCTTGCTGTGCCATGCTCAGAAGCACACAGAAATGCCCTCCATCTGTCTGTTGGATCCCTCAGGTAACCACTTTTTCTTGGGTTATTGACACTTTGCTAGACTTTCCTGGCAAGAGGATGAGCGTACATGTTCTGTCTGCTCTCAGATTTCCCAGATTTACCTGGAGGTTTCAACAGTCTGCCCCTCCCTGTACTAGGACTTTTCTGAGACATAAAATAGACTCTTGAGCCCATTCTCAGGAATTCCTCATTGTCTAAACTTTCTTGTTCTCTTGTGACTTACCCCTTTCTTCCTTCATCCAAAAGATTGTTGATTCAGTCTGGTGATATGTTACTTTGACTCTTCAACTGGTCTTTAAGAACCCATTGTTTATACCCTGATCTAGCCTTTTGAAATCCAAAGACAAGAACATGACTGTCTTATTGCCTGCATACTGCTGTGTTATTCCTTACTTGAAGTAGTTTGTGTAGAATACTCTACCTGTTACCGGAATAGGGAGAAGGGTTACAGAATAACATAAAGTAGCATGTGCTCCAAAAAACCACAATCATTATTATATCAAGATATTATTCTATCACAGATACATATATAAAAATATGTATGTAGTAGTAGATTAAAAAAACATAAAAACTTTGGGCTCTTGGTACAGCATCTTTTCATCAAAGACCAAACATTTTTGTATGAAAATTGATATTTGTTTTCTTTGATCTTTCCATCTA
The DNA here is from genome assembly GCF_057802395.1 of Ceratotherium simum simum. NCBI lineage: Eukaryota > Metazoa > Chordata > Mammalia > Perissodactyla > Rhinocerotidae > Ceratotherium > Ceratotherium simum. Next base: position 21,481,259 of record NC_141903.1, on the reverse strand, counting down.
TTCCTGTCTGCAGACTAGGGTGGTATTTAAGAGTACAGTCATGCGCCACATAGTAACGGTTCGGTCAATGACGGACCACATATACAACTATGGTCCCATAAGATTAGTATCATATAGCCTATGTGTGTAGTAGGCTATACCATCCAGGTTTGTGTAAGTACACTCTGTGATGTGCACACAACAACAAAATCACCTAATGACACATTTCTCAGAACGTATCCCATGGTTAAGTGACACATGGCTGTATATTGTAAATCTATGCCAACCAGCGTGTCATGGAACACATCTGGTTTCATGCCTATTCTATTCACTGAAATAATTTCTTTAGACTCACATCCTCTTCATTTATTGTAATTATTACTCTCAGTAGAGAGTGCTTGAATGTACTCAAATTTTACTTATTTTAGTCCATTATCAGATCTTACAATAAGGCCCCATCTTTTCTCTTTTAACAAGAAAAGTTTCATGGTTATTCTAGATAACAGGCTCTTGAACTAACACAAAATAACACAACCAAAATGAACATAATCAAATGAAGAATCCAAAAGAATACAACTCAGTGAATGTGAAATGTTTATTCTTTGTTTATGAATATTAGCTTATATTTATCTTTTGCAATAAACAATTATTCCTTTCCTTTTAGAGATAATCTTAACATGAGAAGAATTCTGAGCTAGATTATTGGACAAGCCATTAATGATATAGATTGAATCAATAATGGTAAACAGTCATGACAGGGAGACTAAAAAATAACCTTTAAATGTCATTTTCTTTTTTTCCAGATGAGAGTAGTTGTGTACGTGAAAAAGCACTTAATTAAGGGTCTAAAAGAGGTTCTAAATTTGTCTGTGTCATTAATAAATAATTCACTTCATTTTTCT